>NC_088247.1:36292034-36608820 GCF_036013445.1 Caloenas nicobarica
ATATTAATGGCTTTCATAGGAAATTTAAGATAAATAGAAAAGAAAGTTCAGTATAGACATGTGGTGTTCATCAAGGAGAACTTCCAAATCAGCAGGAGCTTTCCTTCACGGAGCTGGAAACCATCACCATAACATCATCATCTCCTCATTTGGATTCCATCAGTTACCGTGGCTGAAAGCCATTAGTCCTCTTGTCTGCCTGTTCGACCAACGACACTTTCAGGACTTTATTCTCCAGAGACTGATAAAATCCGAAAAAAAAAAAAAAAATAACCTATCATCATAGGTACTCACCTATTTATACATTCATCTATTCCTGTAGGTTTCTTCAGAAATATTTTCCTTTTTTTGCCTTGATGTTTCCATTTAATGCTCTTGTGGGTTTTTTTTTTTTATTTGGGGTTTTTTGGGGGTTTTTTGTTGTTTGTTTTTTGGTTTTGTTTGTTTGTTTGTTTCCTTTTTTCTGACTGTATTAGCTAGGGTCGGTTTTCAACTAGCTGCTTTCAGTGTCCATACTTCTTAAAAGTTGTAACTATTTTGTTTCTCTCATAACATTCCTTTCCCAGTTTGCACATTGCGTATATTTACACTAAACCTGTAGGGGCTTCGTGAGTCAGAGTCCTCCCTGTGATGCAACCTGAAGGCATAGGATATCTCATAGACCACTGCACAAAGAGGAGACATACTATAGAAGGTGATGTCTTTTGTCAGCACGAGAGATGCTTTTCACATCCTTGTTGGAGGAAACAGGTCTGGATGTGCCAGGTGAAATCCTAGCTCTTTCAGGAAAACATTTGTCACAGAGCTACTATTTCTCCAGGCTTATCTCCTCTCACCGCAGCTCTGCCTCAAATCTTATAGAATGAACTCATCCATTCTCCAAAACATCGCATTTTCTAATGTCAGGGCATGATGAACACCTTGTTGTTGGAGGCCACCAAATGATCTCTCTTTTTGCATACACTTAGCCAAACTTCGTGCTTTTCCTTTGTGGGCCACAACAGGGACTCTGCATCCAAAGCTCTTTCCAAGGTGAGTTACTCTATATGCACCTGGCTCAGCATTCTGACAACTGATCCAGAGCTCACTATGGCAGAAACGAGGTGATCTTTAAAGGCCACTCACACAGAAGTTTGCCAAGAAACAGCTCCTTCCAGCCATTTACAATTATAAGATTTTCTCTCCACCTTTGAGTTCTTTTTCCTGGAAACACATTGAAGTTTGTCCTTAGCACAGTTGAACTCTGGGTTAAAGCAGATACAAGAAGTCTAAAAAAGTGTATTTGTAAGTGTAGTAATGCCAGCCAGGAGATTTCTCTGGATACCCACAGAAGATACTGCAAAAGTTTTCAAGTCTGAGTCCTCCTCAGTTATTTTCCCAGTTTCCATTTCTCTCACTCTGATATGCTTTTTGTCCAATAGGAATTATCATTGTGATATTATTTTAAAATTAATTTCACAGGCTAATTGGATCATGTGTGGGTGTAAGGAAAATATTTAATTCCAAAAATCTGTAAAACTGTTTGCTACTTTTGGCAACAATTTAATATTATTCTACTGGTTTTTTAATAGACAGCCAGCAATACCTGATTTTTGTGGAAACTAGCCTTGAAAGAAGCTTTGATATCAATGTACTTCCATTACAAATTCTTTGAGTATTTCAAAGCCCATGGACATTATGGTAATAACTTACAATATGTCTTGATGAAGATCTTTTAACCTGGGATGTCAATATCAGAAAAGCTGTCTAGGATAAAGAGCACTGCACATAATACTGAACAAAAGCCATTGTCTCTTCCTCTTTCAGGTTTTGACAGCAAGAGGATACAAGCAAAGTGACTGTAGCACAGCCCCAGGCATATGGGATTCCCTCGCTTAGCTACTTTGCTAATGAACTGCATCAAAAATCGCAAAAACCCATCAGTCTGAATGTAGCTTTTTGTTCAAGCAATGTTCACTCCCGCAGAGGCAGCAGTTATTCCCCATGTCAGTAGTCACTAGAATAATTCTTTGGAACAAAATTCAAAACCTTTGTTCAGCATCTGAAATGAATTAATTCTGTGATCAAGCTGTGGCAGGATATAATGAATAATCTCTCAGCAGTTGCTCATTTGTACTTGCAATAAGCTTCTCTACTTGTGTGGATGCTTTTACTTGTCAGTAGGGCACTGAAACACTGATCGCAGAAAAGTAATTGCCACTTATAGTCCAGCAGAGCAACAGATAGACCTACACTGAAATAACTTCTCTTCATATGGAGCCCAGTGCATTCTTTCTTCACATTGCAAGACAAAAGACTCACACCTGGACATTTTTGGGATATGAACTCGGCAACTTGGGACCACAATAATTTCGAACATCCAGCAAGTCTGCAAACCTTTTCTGTGTCTCCTCTATAGGAGAGGGTAGTCAGTGCAGTCAGTTAACCCAGATTAGGTCTTGATTTCATGTTTTTTTCAGAGCGTGTGTGATTTTGAGCATGACACAAGTTTTCGATGTTTTTGCTCTCTTGCTCAAAGCTAAGCATTCAGATTAACCACTTCACAGAATTTTTGTGAAGATTAATTGGTTATTATTTATACCATGTTCAGCTACTGCAGAGAAAAAAGCATCAGGGGGATTTTAAAAAAATGAATATTTGTTGTCCTTCAGATGCAAGTAAGTTAAATAAAATCAAGTCTTTTTATCCCCTTTATTAAAAAGTTGACTACAGCACCCATACTTACAGGGGAACAGCATCTTCATCAACAAGAGGTTGTGCTGGCTGTGCAAGAACTTCCTCCATTATCAGTTCATTCACCTACATTAAGGATATTAACAGTCTGCTCCAGAAGGAACCACATTGTACAGTGCAGGTTTTGCACATACATACCTTAATGAAAACTCCTGATATCGATATAAAAACCATGCCAAGAAAAGTACATGCCAAAAGAGCAAGTACTGGGTTATTCCTTTCAGATGATGAATAGTTATGCCACAGTTTATTGAAAAATGTCTGCATTTGGATAGTCTCCTATTTCCCTTTTCAGGGATAGGCCTGTTATTTCTCCAGGTTCTGTGAGGTTTTGTTTCAATTGTCAGGAGAAATGTTGTTAAACCTTTTGTTCTCTCTCATTTTTGCTCCGTTTATTATTTCTATAAACAATGAATGCCCAAAACTTGGATTTATCGAGGGCTATACTTCAGTCTCCTGCTATGAGACATCATTTAAAGGTCATTTATGGACTCTGCATTTGCTCATGCACTTAATTTGGCTGATGCAGTGCCGTTTTTTTAAGGACCTGCTATAAATGTCTTTCTAGCATTTTTGCTGGAACTAATACCAGAAAAAAAAATAAGATAAAATAAAATTGCTGAAATAAATGACCCACATTTGTCTCTAATGGAAAAGATTAACTATCGAAGGGAAGGAAAGCTAGTTATGTGACTAAGTGATACAACTAGTATTTAAGAGAAGTGAGATGCTGATTCTCCCAGATCCTCAGAATCAGATAATCAAATGGTGCAATCTCGTGTTTTGCTACTGATTTAAACAAACCTCTACCCATTTTCACAAATGGGAAATTTGACTGTGAAATTGCAGAGCTATCTGGCAAGTAAAGCCTCAGAAGATACTGTCTTCTCAGAAGTTGTAGCCTTTTGCACAAGAAAAAACAAGACAAGTGCTCTCTTAGGTGCAGATATATTCATGTGAATGAAAAAGTTTTCAATTGGTAGCTCTTTTATTTCAAAAGGATATAAAACTGACAGGAAGAGGCATGAGTAGTTTTCAAGGACAGACATAAGAGCTGTGAATTTGGTGACTTTGCTAGACAAACTGTATACAGCTGTGTTTTGAATGACTGAGTTGAGAATCAAGGACATTTGGTGAGTTCACATGGCTTTGGGTAGTTAACTTTTGGTAGGTTAGGTGAAAGAAAAGGAGGATCATCATTCCAGCCACATTTGCAAAAACTCAGGAGCAGTTAAATATGTTACAGGATGAGCAGAAAAAGAAAAACACTGTTTTTCTGACCCTTCCTAAAAATATAATGTTCACTGTGGGATATAGGAAGAATCAGCAGTGCCTGGAGCATGGTGATGCTGAGAATTGTGTCTATAGTATATAGTGCACAGTTAGTTTATAAATAAGATTTATAAGATAAAGTGTTAAAGCAGGTTTTTCAGAAAGGAAACATCAGAAATATCTTTTTTCCCTACTGAGCCATTATCTTTAAAGATAGGTTTTCCTCTCGAGCAATATATGCTACATTGAAAGCTCATCTGCCATCTATTACGTGACGATGGGGAAACAAAAATGTCCCAGTATGCTTCATTCTCAGATGTCAAACTGAAGTCATTAGAAAGCAGTATGCAGGGCTTCAGATAAAGAGTATCCACCATTAATTCTCTCCACAACAGGTCCATAACAGGAATCAAAGTTCAGTTTAAATTCAGGTCATAATAAGCAAAACACTTCAAGAGATTGGCTTAAGTTACTGGATCAAGAAATTACCTGTTTGTCCAAAACCACAACTGCTACTGTCACCTTTTTGCTCTGATGTGATGCGGTATTTTCAGCTCAGCAGAAACCTGTTGCCAGGGCCAGAGACTCGACTTCCACCTTGGACAGGAAACTGGTGTTTCACATCTAAAGGTAACTTCTAATGGACTTATATTTACTGTACTCTTACTCTAAAATAGAAGGATACAGAAGAAGATCTGAGAGCACAGAAAGGTATTTATCTCATACAATGTGGGAAATGAGTTAAAAACCCCCACAATTTAGAGTTCTGGAAGATACTCAGATGCTGTAGGTGATGCAAAACCATGCAGATTTTGTGTTAAAATGACCTTCAAATTTCTTGGTTAGAGATTCCTCTTCCTGCTTCCTCTTTCCATATTTCATGAAAAGGTTCAAATACAATGTAAAACCAAATCTAAGCAGCAATGGTTTGGCGTGATAATTAACATTTGCATTTACTGTGAACTGAACCTAGCTTATCTGGGAAAGGAACCTCCATTACTGCAATCTGAACACTGAAGGATGTTAAGGATGTTTTCACAAGTATTTTCATTTGACAAGTTAATTTTCTAAAACCATGTTTATTAGTGCATTAAGTTAATTCAAATTTCAGGTAGTAATAGGTTCCCTGAGTTGGCTTTATGTTGTACTCTTAGCACCAGCTTAAGCCTGTCATAGCAAAAGAAAAGTCTGCAGTTCACTTATCTTTTCCTTTGTTTCCCATCTTCATATAAGTTCTAGTGATCATCTTGTAGTCCAGTCCTAACCAAACTTTGGTTTTGAAAGAATCAAATGCTATTACAAATTTTAGATTTATTGCTGCTACAAATCTGGTGGACATCTGGATTTAAAACTCCTCAGTGTGAAGACATTTGAATCAAGGAATCTTGGTTGGGACCACCCTCTGGCTCTAACTTCTATGGGGCAGCCTTACAGAATTTAGTGCAGGTAAACCTATGCTCCAGCGTTTACAAAACAAGGCATAAAATCTGTACCTTCTGCTACAGAACAAGACTGTAATAAAAGAGAGGTTTATTTTCATAAGCACTACTCCGTTTGGAGGGCATGAAATTTGGAACACTTCTGAAAACCTGCTGTAGGGACACGGGTGTGCAATGGCCATGCTTGAAAATGTTGGTCTTGATTTTTGTTTGCAGTCATAGCCCTTTCAAATCTATTCCCCCAACTGCTGAAAACACAGTATATAAATAAGTATATAAACTCTGACACTTACTGACTGTGCTGAAAGACACAGATCTGCCCTGCCTCAACCCCAGTCTCCACTGCCTGGCAAACTGAAGATGAGTCTTACAAGGGGCTTGGAGAAGAGCTAAGAGCAGATGTCCCTCTCCCGAGCAAGGCAAAGTGAGAGCTGAACTCACATCCTTTTGACCTCCACTTCTTGCCACTTTTGAAGCAATTTATATTCCAGAAGTATTAAGAAAGACAACGATTGCTTTTAATCTCTCAACAGGAGGGTAGGCCTGGAAGTCCTAAACAGGGTCTAAATAACAGGATATAAGTTATGAATAAATTAATGTCCCCTACTGGTGTGACAAGTTTGGTTAGTACACTTCCCTGTATAGATAAATATTTCTGTAGGAGAGACCTTGGAAGTCAATAATTGAGATCTAAAAACCAGGAAGCCAAGGAGATGCATTGGGTAGAAAAAGCGAGACGCTGGCAGCGGCGGCTGCATGGCCGACCCACCGGCGTGCACAGCTGAGCCCAGCAGCCACAATGGTGGCACCTCAGGGAAAGTGTGTGTAAGGAAAAGCAGTAAATGGCAAGAAAAACAAAAAAGGACCTCCAAGGCCAGAGCAGTAGGAGGTGCTCCATGGCGCAGCTACTGATACCCTCAAGGGAACTTCAGCCCAGTGACAACCCACACTGGAGCAGGGGAAACGAGTAAGAAGGAAGGAACAGAGAAAGAAAATATTAAGGAACAAGGGGTGGCAGAAAGAAACCACAAATATCCTGAATCTTGACATCCTGCACCGCCTGTCACCTCAGACTGAGCGTAACCTGCATCAATGTGAGGGACGGTGAGCGAGCGACTGTGTGGGTGCTCGGCTGCTGCCTGGGGCCAGCCCACCAGTAGAGGTTATTCACTTTAAAATGCATGATCATTTTTGAAAGCAGCAACTATTTACCACAGATAGCCTTCTGAAATATAAAAGGAAATGTCACGGTGCTGCTGAGAGCCCATTAGGTAAAGGAAATAATCTTGAAAATCAGCTAACTCTTCTAAGTTCAAATTTGTGCCCACCGTCTTCATAATTAAAAAACTGAACTAACTGGAAAAAGAGATCCTCAGTTTGAGTTTCAGGTAGGAGTACCTGATATGCACCTGAAGGCTGCAGTTTCATCCTCAGGCTGTCAGATATAGATCTCCAGAACTTAGTGATAAATTTAAAGACAAATTAAAAGCCAAAAAGGCAACAGAAATGTCTTCTATTAGTAAGTTTCAAAGTGGCTGAGGAAAATATGTAATCCAAAAGGATTTAAATAATCTATTTTATTTTAAAAATATCACTTTCAGCACACTTGTAACTGGTACTTTTTCATTTATCCAGGTTTGCACCAGTATTTTTGTTGGAGGCAGAAGAATCCTGACTCATCTCCACTTCATGCATCCGAGATCCAAGAAGTTGTCAAAGCATGTGAAAGCTCTTTCTCAATAACACTGAGACAAAACCAACGTAAAATCTCCAGCCTGCTGACATCGTGTACTTCTGTCTGCTGTGCACCTGGTTGTCATTGACTGCACGTGCTCAGTAGTTCACAGGATCTGATCAAACTAACAACAAAAGTAGAAACATTGAAGATGACTCAAAATGCTGAGCTGTTTTTGTGCACTGTGCAGCCAGGAATCTACTCTACATACTTCAATTAACTAAGTCAAACAGCCTTTTCTAGATAACCCTGAATGTAATTTCTGTCTAACTACACAAGTATCACTTGCAATTCATTTTTTATTATAAATCTGAACTGAGGGTCCCAAACTTGTTTTCATACAAAGTCATGTGAAAAGCATAGTCTCCAATGAGCGCTTATACAGTTCTGATTTGCACCTCTCAATTTTCATTTCTTTTAATTTAGGGATAATACTGCCAGAGAGTTTGTTCCCACATCCAAAGTGGGAGAAGGAGATGCATAAGTGATAATTCATCTTTGATGCCCAATGAAATTTTTCTAAAGCAGACACTGTTGTACTCGCTTTAGCATATAAAAAACTAGATAATTCTCTAATGGAGACATAAATTCTTTTATTGGACTCACTGTAGCAACTGAACAACAGGTAAGTTTTCAGACACCTCTCTGAGGGTTCACTAAAAGTTTGTCTGTTTTCTGCAAATCTAACACTACTAAGGAGAGATGTAAGATGACAGCTTTCCCTAAAAACCTGCCTTGTTTTTGTTCTGAGGTTTTATTTCATGTTCAATATCCTAGTGGACATACAGCAGAAAATCCTCAGTTGCTGCAGAGCAAAGCACCTTTATTTAAGCCTTTCCCTAAAACTTCCTAGTATGGCAAACTGCTAACAGAGTGCAGATATTTCTTTATGTCTTGTGGAGTGTTCTGTTCCACTGAGCAAACAAGGCAGTAAAGTCCATGAGCACACGAACATAAGGAACAAGCCCCAAAATCAGGAACTGCCCAGACAGTTGCAGGGCGGCTGGTACCCAGAGCTCAGGAGGGAGCAGGGCAGACCATGAGATTATCAGAGCTCTTTATCAGACAGCCCCCACCAACAGTGAGATTTCTTTAGATCTCATAGCCCACAGAGAAGCACCCCAGCTGTAAATCTCCGTAGACCTCTCAACTAAGGAGGCTGCCCCACTAGATCCCATGATTTTTCCAGCCTGTGTTGAAAAATAATTTTAAATCCACTTTTGTCTCAGCGGTAACCAAGCTGGTTTCAGAAACAAATTGACCTACCAGTGTTGCAATGACTGAAAAAGATTGTAGCTGGGCTGCAATAACCCTGCTGGCAGATGCTGTTTATTTATAAACTACCCCATGCCAAAAAGGCACACTCATAGGAGTGTTACCATTCAGGTAAAACAGAAGAGGATTCCTATCCCAAACACACAATACTCATTAACTGCAGTCATACATAAGCCACAAGCGAGGAAAAAAAATTCAACCTTGGAAAATTTGCAAAGTATTTCAAAAGAACAAGAATTCAGCATCTAAAAGGAATTCACTTATTTACACCAGATGTTACAGATGAAATGCAGCCTTGCAAGGAAGATGGATGCTCTCCAACTGTTCAAACGTCAGTGCTTTTTGAGGTATAACCAGAGTGTGGGAATCACAAAAAACCCAACCATGTACTGCACATCTTTTCCTGGACTTCTAGATTATGAACTTGAAAAACTTAGCTGAATGTTTTACATTTAAGAGCATCTTGTAAGTGAAAACAGCAAGCTGAACCCCAAAACTTAATCAGCACAACCTATTTTTACTGTGCCAAGAATTAAGTTATATATGTGCATAGGGCATTCAATATATATATATAAATATGAGACACCTCAGACTCCCCATGGTCTGAGACACCCTGTACTTATTCTTTGTAGGCAGGATCCTGCAGTTTGCTTTAGTTTGCCACCAAAGTTGTTAGTCCAGAGCATTTTAAAACAGAAGATAAGTCACAGCACAGTAAAAGCTCTGCTCAGCTTGAGCATCTCTCAGCTGATAGCACTGGTGCGTAGCCCCTTCATCAGAAAGAGCTATTGTCCTAAAATTTGAGCTACAAAAAGGGTAGCAGGAAAATAATGAAAAATGTCTCTTTTCCTGATCTTATTTTTTCTCATTTTGCTGTCCGGAGACAAACTTAGTTGTCTGAAAGGGTGAAATCCTCTCTGTCTTTATAGCAGACAATGAAAAGATGCACATGTAGCCAGGGTGCTGTGTTCTCCTTTACAGTTCAAGCAACAAACAATTCAGGCACAAACTCCAGTTAGTAGCTGCTGAGACTGTGCTTTCCTCCGCCGGCTTTGTAAGCAAATGAAAACTATAACTTTATTCTCTGCCTTGTAAACCATATGAGTTTTGTTAAAGGTGTGGGGGCTGATCTAATTCTGCTGGGCCCCACAGATTTTCAGCTAACTTCCTTTGACATGAATTGGACAGCAGAGAATTCAACGAACCTCAGACACGACCTTTACTTTTTTAATTGATTAGTTAAGACTATTACACACATACAAAGAGCCCCAAAATTACACTGGGTACAAAAGAAAAAAAATCCTGAAAGGGTATTTATTGTAAAACTGAGGTTAGTTCCATGTTATGTTCGCTAAGCTGTTGCCCTGGAAGAGTCTAAACACAAAAGCCTACAAAGAGATTTAAGGGACTTCTCTGTATGGAGAGAAGGCAAATCACACTAATAAATCAGAAGAAGAAAATAAGGTCTTTGTGAAGCTTTGTATCTTTAACTTAAGTTGCAGTCTGCTGAATACCAGAATAAGGGAATAAGATTCTTCACCCCAAAAAAAAAAAAAAAAGTCTTTACTTGCAATTAAAACAAGTACAAGATGGTGAAACTCAACTGAGTCTTATAGTATGGCTGTAATTTTTTTATACAGTCACCGGGCTAATATCTGAACCTCAGCAACCTGCTGACTGCTCATAAAAACATCCCATTTAGAAACAGTTTTGCTGATACTGTATAACAGATTTTCTCTATTTTCTCCTCCTTTCACTTTATTGCAAAGGATATGTATTGAGAAATAGAAAACTTGCTTCTGAGGAGTTCATCTGTTCCTTCTGGCATTTCCGCCCGTGTTATCACAAACAGGTGATCAAGACCTGACATGGAGTATCAGCTGGGAGAACTGACAAAGCCTTCTGAAGCAAAAGGCCTTGCTGATGATTCAGAACAGAATCTCTCTCAGGAGAGCTCACAGACCAAAGCTTCAGGACATTGGTCTGCATTTGCCACAGATTTGCTAAGAAATCTGTCACCTCAATCTGTGTATATGTGTTTGTGTATACACACATATCGTCTAGTCCATCTGTTCCCCACATTTTTTTTTCTTATTATTACCACTAATAATAAAAACAACAAGGAATTGTTTGGCTTATTGCCATTGTCATTAATCCTGCCACAGTGTGGAGGAAATGGCTACTAATATCCAGTTCAAGTAAATTGTCGTGGATCTTCCCATGCCCATTACATGGAGCACCCATGTCACTACTCATCTTCCACCAGGACACCTTCAACAGCTGTATCTGTATTCTTTTGATTTTACCTGCTACTACTAAACAGAGGTCTGGCAATAGAAGGGATTTCACCTGATTACAAATACACGCCAGTAACAATCTCCACAGGATATCTCACCAACCTCTTCTTACTGTCTGCCTCTTGTAGGAGTGGGAAGTTTAGGTTCTTAAATGATTATTACATTGTCATGAATTGTCATCATACAGAAATGTTTATCTGGTTTTAAAAGCTCCTGAAGGTACTATTAAAGTTGCTGGACACTTCCTAAAAAAATTCAGATTCATATTTTGAAACAGAGGAACCTGCCTGACATTGGTTGTCACTGGAAAACTGAATTAAGGCAACACAGTGAAGATACCCTCAACCCAATGTAAAAGCATGCTCCGTAGAAATTCTGCTGTTACCCTAATTGCAATTGCAAAACTGCCTCATGACATAGGCTCTTGGAAGAGTTTTTGCTTTAAAAAAAACCTCAGTCCATGTTCTCTGATGGCATGGACTGCTGCACAGAATATCCCAGAGCAGATAGATTAAGGGCAACAGCTGTGTTACTGATGAAAAAAGTGCCTCATTTTACAAACTTGAGAAAATCAGAAGCTCCCACTGATGTCTCATTTTCTAAAGACTGTAGTGATTCATCACGGATATTTGACCCACAGTTTTTGCCCTTTTAAGTTCAAAAAGTGTTTGCTGCAGCCACTGCCTTAGGAGAAGAGCCTGATTGCTTAAAACTTGAAGGAAACGATTAAGGCCTCCATAGATTTACAGAAAGAAAGAATCCCAGCAGGGCAAAAGCCCCATTGAAAACAAGGAAAGCAGACTGGCGAAGGCCAGACTAAATATGGTTTCTTCATATTTATGTTTGGCAAAGTTTGGTGGCTTTTTCCATTAAAATCAATTACATTTACCAATGAGGGCCATGTGAAGTCAATAAAGTATAAAACAACCACTGGAAACTCAAATACACCAAATGCCCAAAGGGTAGTTGCCAACTCAGTCAATGGTGTGCAATGGTGCAATAAAGAAAGTTTCCTGAGCACGGGCTACCCAAACCTCTTTCTTTTTTTTTTTTTTTTCCCCCCCGCAAAATGAAGAAAAAAACCTGTGTAGGAAGCATCCTTTTTGTGTCAGACTCTGCAGATCCCATTTGTTATTCCATCTTACCCAAAGGAGATGAAACCCACTAAAGACAACTGTAGTCTGTAGCAGCCACAGCTAGCTGTTATGGCTAGAAAAGAGCTGTGAAAGCAGGAGTATCACCTCCTGTTCAGCTACAATTCAACAGTAACTCCCCAGGGCCTTCATCCTCCAGTGCAAAACAATGACTCCTTCTGCTAGAGGGAGCTGTAGAGGCTCCGAAAGCAGCATCTCATCTTACCTATCGAAATCCTCTGAGGCAGCCAACAGACTCCATGTGGGGCCCATTTGTGCAGGAAGAGTAACACCTGACTGCTCCAGCGGGAGCCCACAGCCCTTACAGGAGGCCAGCACACTCTAGTTGAGGGGAAAGGATTAGTGCCCAGGTTATTTAGGCTTTCCAAATTGCACCGTAGCTTTTCTGCTTTCCTCCTCCTTCAGTAAAAATCTGTTCTTTTATGGTGTTTTATTTAACACAGTGCTGGCAAAGGAGAAAATGCTGCTCCTGGAAAGCCTAGGCTGTCTGATTTTACAGTAATGGCTTTGGGATGAAGTGAATGAGCCACCGTAGTTTATGTTTTTTAATTAAAGTGGATGGAAGAGCAGAGCTCTGCTGCTGATCCTGCTGCTCAGTGCCTGGAAGAGGGTTATGGCTTGTCTTTGTTTTTGCATTTTAACAGTTTTTACCAATTGCCCCTGCTACATCTCTCAGAAATCTGATTAATGTTCACACAACTAAAACAGAAAACAGCATTTCAACAACATAGTGCTTAGCAGCTCATTCCGTCCTCCTGCTGGATTTGTTGGAAAATAATGGAAATCCAGCATGAGATGCAAAGTTGCAGAAATGTAGTATTGAGGCCTGACTGCTGGGCTTCAAAGAGGGACGTGACCCTGAGACCATCAGAAGTTGTTCTGAGAAGTGAGGAATATTGTGGTAGAGCTCTGACACATCTGATGACAAATTTCAGAGCCACAGGAGAATCTGAGTCAGTTCTCACCACAACTGTCGTGCTTGGATGGGATCCAGCAAAACAGATTAGCACTTAAAAACTAGTTGCTAGAGATGTAGGTGGGCAGCAGATTACAGTTGCTACCTCAGAAGAAACTTCATCTTTGGACAATAATTTGTAATTTTATAACTATCCCAAAATTACATCTGCATAGTGCCCCACAGGTAAACAGTACTGCATACTGGACCTGCCATATAAAAAATATGCAAATGAGTTGCTAGCCCTCTGTCATGAATGCACCACTACAGTCCAGAATTAAGCAACACTAGCAGTAGATATACCAAACAGACAGTGACTGGGTTACGCTGTCTTCTTCCATCATCTCAAGAGATGATCTACTCTCAGAAGGTCCGATAGTTCAGATCTCCAAGGAAAACATAAGAAGAGGTGTGGCTGACTTAATAAGTGTGACTTTTCCTTCTGAGTAATGGAATCTTTCCACTGATGTCAAAAGAAGTTGACCATCACACCCTAAGGCAGAGATGGCGAAACTTTTTGGTTTCTGTGGCTATATCTTTTTTAAGAAACAGGCCAGTTTCCTTGTTGGTAACTCTAGGCCAATACCACTCAGTAATGTTAACAGTTTGCTGCTAGAGAAACTGGTGTTGAGAAAGGGAGCAGCCCGTGCTGCAGGTCCAATGTGTCTTTGAAAGTCCTTGAAAATTTTGTAAACCAACTTACTTCTGTTTAGTGATGCAGTTACAGCCAAGGACAAGAAAGCAAATGCTGTGCAGCAATTTAAGGGAAGGAGGTCATGGAAAGAAAATACAGCTCTAGAAAAGATTAGAAAAAAGTAAAGGGACACAGTTGTAGATAACAGAGATTTGCTTCATGAAGCCTCTTTAAGCAAAGATGCAACTAAGAGTCTGACCTGTCCCTCAGTAAAGCCAACAAGATGCTTTCACGTAAACTTGGTGATCAAAGGATACAACCACATGAGCAAATAGAACAGAACTGCATTTTCTGGCTTAGATTTTATGCCATGGTTTGCATCCCTCTCCCACACCCCATCTGCCTCTCTTTTCTCCCACAAAAGTGTATCCTTGTCCAAACTGTTTATTAGCAATAATCCTGGGCCATGCTGTGCCTAAACCATGTCAAAGCACTACCCAGACACACGCTAGTTGTCATTGACCAAAGCCATGCCTGGGAGCATGATAGCAATTAAATGATCAAAAGACACTACTCCAACCTGTGCCCCAGCCCTCCCCTCACCTGCTGATATAGACATAAGCAGAAAAAAATGGGACAAAAGCCTTGTGAAGACCAACTATGTTACTCCTCACTTCTCATCATTAGGTGTTGAACTGTGCTGCTGTTTGCCCTTCAGGAGGCTCCAGGTTTCATCTTTGCTTTGGCTTCAGGTTCCAGTTCATGCATTCAGAAGCTGTGTTAATGTGGAATGAGATTATTAAAACAAAATGGTGTGTTTACACCTTAAAAATTTCAAGAATAAATAGAATAATACTCAGCACATACCCTATAAAGAAAAAAACATGTCAAAAAGGTGCACTTACCCAAAAGACCCTTTGGGGACATAGATTAAGCTTGAGCTCTCACTTCTAAGAAATTGTGCAGCCAGGAACAGTGCAGCTATATCCACAAGTCTAAGCTTGCTGGCCAGCATCTTTAACCAGCTGTTTGAGATATTTGAGGAAAAACACAGAAAGCATACATCTAGAAATTATATACATTATGTTACAACTATATGTTCTGGTTTGAATTGTAGGCTTTTAGTATTTCTGTGGGAATAAAAAGGAAAGACAAGCATTGTGAAGACAAAATAGCATTGGAGTTTCCCATTCCATGGCACTTTATAAATGATGCCATTTCATATTGTGACTTTTTGCAAACTGCTTTGGAAAGCTTTCAAATCAAATTTAGTGGTCATGTTCCAAGCAAAGTAAGCAAAGAGTTTTCAAGGTATATTTGAGATTTACAACTTTACACTAAACTCTGGCACAATTCACAGCTGCTTTTTAAATTGAATGATCAGTTTGGAGGTTCTTTAGTTGTTGGTTTGATTTTTCCTTCATGTGCTTCTAGAGCTCCCTGCTGGCACAGTAATTTTACCTTTCTATTCTTTTGCAAACAGCTCTGAAAAGTATATCATTGTAATAGAAAATGAAAGACCTTAAACTTGACAATTTTGGGAAAAGAATTAAAGACTAGCATCAAGATCAAGTAAAGTTTCAGGACAGAAGGAGTCTCTGCTACTGTACATGATTTACCATGACCTGCTGCTTCCATACTGTTTGGATGTTTGTATTTGTTCAGCTGTGTTTGATCTCTTATCGCAGCTGGCTATCAGCCTGCTGCAGCTGCTCCTTCTTGACCTTTCGCTTGAAGTATATTTTCTTTTCAAAGCCTGCTGGGATGCACAGGGCTGAGCTGCACTTCCTTGGGGATGACAAATGACAGTGACAAGGTCTTCAATAGCTGCAAGGAAGCTCGTCCCTAACACGATATACATTACACAGAATCACACAGAATCACAGAATGTTATGGATTGGAAGGGACCTTGAAAGATCATCTAGTCCAATCCCCCCGCCGGAGCAGGAACACCCATATGAGGTTACACAGGAAGGCATCCGGGTGGGTTTTGAATGTCTCCAGAGAAGGAGAATCCACAACCTCCCTGGGCAGCCTGTTCCAGTGCTCTGGCACCCCCACCGTGGAGAAGTTTCTTCTCATATTTACGTCGAAGCTCCTGTGTTCCAGTTTGTACTCATTGCCCCTTGTCCTGTCATTGGTTGTCACCGAGAAGAGCCTGGCTCCATCCTCGTGAAAGGAAGGAGGAATGCAGTTAGGTACAGTAGACCAACAGGAATGCAGAGGAAAAGAGGAAAGATCTGTTTCTTACAGCAAACTGGTGAAACTGAGGAATTATATTAGACTAAATACGTATATATTAATATCTTAAAATATATGTCTATATTAGAACTGTATTTAGGGCTATACTGTGGAAGAGCAGAAGCACAGCTATCACGCCATCTTATAATAAACTTACCTACAGTCAGTGGATCTCCAGGAGTAGGAGAAGCAATTTTCTCTCCTGCAAATAAATGATGTTTTTCAGTTCTTAGTATTCTACTGTCTGACTGAGAAATTGCTACACAACACTCAAAGCAGCAGAAATAAAGCAGAGCAAATATACAGTTCTCTGGATTTCATCTACCTAGACTGGTGGGACTGTAAGTTGTCGGTCCTGTCATTGTGGCGTTGCCTGTAGAGCAGTAGAAGAATAAAGAAGTCACCAGGAGCAGACAAAGAAGAGCCCCACTTCTGATAGAGCTACAATCCTTCTTTTCCTCAGGCTCCTCCTGAGCCACTTCAGGGCCTGTGGGTGAGAATACACCAACCCTCTCACTGTATCTATCCCTGGTCTCTGTCAGAGGGAGCAGAATTTTCAGGAGAGAAGTTGTAGCTCAATGCCTATAATTTTTTTTAATAAGGTTATATGTACGATGCAAAGCAAATAATTTGCATGTAGCTGTGGTCAGGCTAGGCTGTCCCTCTAGCAAGAGGATCTGCAAATTTGAGTCTTCCTTGGCATTTCCAGGTCAGTCAGGGAACAGGAAAGCCCTGAACTTAGTATGTTTGCAGCTCTGAACAAACAGGTACAAAGAGAGTTCAAGTTACACTACTTCAGCCCATGACCTGAATGCCCAGGAGTGTGCATTTGTGAGGGAGGGAGCAAGCAAGAAGGAAGCATCTCTCCACCCCAGCATGGAAAATCAGCTCAAAGGACAGCAAAGATGCCAGTCATTGACTCTGGGGACACTTAGCTAATAGGGCTGGCTTCCATGTTCAGGACTTTTTCCAAGGCTGTACTTGGTGTTGACAAAGAATTTTCTCCAGAGACACACTGGGAAAGCCCCATACTTCCTCTGTGGCACATCTCATCCCTCAGGGCCATCAGAGCAGTCTCTATGTAATGACCTCCCCGCCCAGCTGCAGGGATGCGGGCACTGGTGGCACTGATCCCTACCAAACTTCCCAAAGCCTGCACTTCTCCAGGTCCTTCAGCTTCCTCCAGGATGAGATTTAATGTCCCACAAATGTTCAGATTGCAGTTTTCTTACCTATAGAATTGAGGGGCAAGCAACAACTGTTTGGAGAAACCGAGGAAGTAGCTACAAGGAAACAATAAGGTACAGAGATGACACTGACACAGGGCCTATGGGAATGCGATATTTCTCTACCAGGTGATTAATTAAAAACATCCTGGTAGGATAGAGGGGTGAAGAATTTGTACTGTAATACTACTAGGAACACCTCCCTCTTTTCCTTCTGCTGTTGCTGGCTGTCTCTTCCCTTTCTGCCTACCAAGAAGACTCTTCTTTCCCAGGTGACTGCAGGGTAGCTCACAGCTGATGCCTTCTGAAATGTACTTTTTCACTCATGAAGCTCAGATCTCCTCTGCTCTTTTTTTTATTATACCTGGAATCCCCCTCAATGACACAATACAACCAAAGGAAACATCAAGATTTCTCTGTTGGGGAGAAGGAGTAGTAATTCGCTCTGAAAACAGCACAGCCACGTATCTGAGCATTACCAGTAACTAAAACCTAAAATGAAGTCAGACTGCTGAGGGTGATGCAATATTTCTCATTCTATTGGCCTATAGCCCAGTGATCCAGCCAGTCCAGATCCCTCTGTAGAGCCTTCCTACCCTCAAGCAAATCAACATTCCCACCCAATTTGGTGTCATCTGCAAACTTACGAAGGGTGCACTCAATCCCCTGATCCAGATCATTGATAACTGGGAGACTGGAAGTTACTGTCATTTTACATTTCTCATATATTTTCCACAGTTTGCTCAAGATTGCTCAAAATACACACTGAGAGAAATGGGCTAAGTTTTGGGAAGGGAGAAGGTGCAGGGGTGGTGGGTTACATATATTCAAGGGTTTATTTCTGAGTATTCTGACTGTAATTCAGCAAGACATTTAAGCACATTGCAACACAGCAATATGAGGCTATGTATATGCTCAGAATTAAACGCAGCCATAAAGAGCTTCCAAAACTGGAACACATAGCGCTATAACTTCACTAAACAATGAACTGTAGTAAGTTAAAATGCATTTTATAGTTCAGGTTTTTTCTGCCAGTATCCCAGGACCAAAGTAAAGAATGAAGAGTGTGGGAAAGATGAAGTGCTAAAAGCCTCTTTAGAAAGTATGTTTGGTCCTTAAAGAATAAATGTACATCTTTAAAAAAAGAAATCACCATCACTCCAACTTCTCATAGTAGACATTTCTTGATTTATTTATGTTGAATGCAACATTCTGACAAGCACAAAGATTCATATGGCTGGGAAACTGGAAGAAAAAGGCATTTCTATGGTTATACAAAAAACTTGCAGTTTATTGTATATCTTGGGACCACAACCTTGGCAATATCCCATCTCAAGCTTTTTAATTTCTCTTATTGATTTGATGGAAGTGCAGTGCACGGAGCAATGGCAGATATGTTTTATCAAAATTCGTATAATTTTACAAGCTGGACACAAGCCTTCAAGATGTAGGAAAACCATATTTTAAAGTAAAGAAAACAGCTGGAAAGATGTTCTGAAATTAGTCACTTTTTGTAACATTCGTAGTTACACAGGAGCCCTAGTTTCATAGGAATGCTAAAACAAACAAACAAACAAACCTTAGAAACAGCAAAGGCTTTTCTTTAATCACCTATTTGAAGATAGTCAACCTGCTATACAATGTTAAATTTTCAGACCAGTAAATCACAGGGATTTTTGTTTAAATAATTTCTACAGGAAATTCATAGCAAAAGCCTTGTGCCTCTAAGAACATTATGAGCTTCCTGGCATTCACTTCGTTGGTGCCAACAGGCAAGCATAGGAATACCACTATTTCAAGAGAATTGGATAGAGAGCAACTCATTTTTCCAAGTCAATAAATCCTCTCTAGCATAACAGATAAGAGGCAAGACTTTTGCTTGACATGCAGACCTATATGTTCTCATCCAAGTGGTGGGCTGGAAATCTCCAGTCATCAGTTTGTTTAGGTCCAAGAACCCATAAAGTTCCAAGAAATTTCTCTGGAGCTCGCCTCAGAAACAGGATCCTAAAGCAGAACAGAGAGGATCATTAGGGATTTTCTTTGCCAACACATACAATATCTCTTTATTCTGTAGCTAACACGGCCTCTTTTCCTATTGTCAGTATGTACAGAGTGAGACAATATGAAAGACTACAGATTTTTTTTCCTTTGACTGAACAATGTTTGACATACTTCCTTTTCTGGACACAAAAAAATAAGAGCTAGTGGTAATGACCATAGGGGAGCTTTGCTGATTTGTTTTTTTAAGGTACTGAATACGCAACAGAATGACATCACAAAAAACCTCATAAAGCAAGCTGGAAACAAACTCAAACTTCCCTCTTATGAAGATGACCAACATCCTGGCTCCTTTAATTTGCCCACACTTAATCCTTTCCCCCTTATTTCTTCTTCTTCAAATTTTCTAATATCATTTAGATTTTATGTAGACCATTAGCAATAATAGACTGGTAGAGATTCTGCTCTTTGCTCTTTGTTAATGATGCCCAACAAACAGGTTTACAAACAAAATCTTACTTGAACTTCATTCTGAGTCTTGAATTTTCTGTAAGCCCACCATCATACTCAAACTATTCATGGCCTGACCCATGCATGGGTAAATGACTGCAAGAGCTCAAAAGAGTAAGAGGTGAAAGACAAAACTGCTGAAAAACACTGGGAAGTTTTGCCCCCGAAAGAGATTCCTGGGAAAAAAGGGCAATGCTAAATAGTCCACCAGGCCTTCTCATTAACTCAAAGCTCTTTTTACCACACAGTCATTTGGTCCATCTGAGCTAAATGCACAAATGTAACTGTCTTCAAAACCTACATGGTGATTGTTTTTGCAATATCTGGACTGCATATTACTGGTAATATATGTCTCTTTACAAGACCCCTGTGAGGTAGGAAGTGCTGTTACCCCTATTCTGCAAAATAAGCATAAGCACCAACAATGCTGAAGGTAAATGAAGCTTGCTCTGAGTTCCAGAGTAGCCACAGCAGTTCCATCCTCAAGCTTGGGCAAAAATTAAACAGTCAGGTTTGAAGCATACCTCAAATTCCTACAGGAAGCCTGAGAGTAGAGCAGGGAATTAAATTTAATGCTATCAGGTCTCAGGGTAGTTCCCCAACCTATAGGCCAGATTGTCTTGTTTCCTTGAGTTTAAAAACTGGTTTGATTATGGTACAAAATCTGCCATGAAAGCTTTTCATTTTATTTGCAGTATCCATGCAAGGAATAGAATATATTTGACTAAACAAACTTTCCCAACCAGTTTAAACTAGGACAACTCTTTCACAAAGATAAGACTGTCTTCAGAGTCCACCCCAATAATCTCAATCCCCAAAAGAGCGAATTGTGGGATCCTTCATACCACTGGCAGTAATAGGTCGTTTTAGCTCCAGATGAAATTATTGCATCTGAATATCCATTTGAACATCCGCACTGGAATTCAGGAGCCTGCAAACAAGAAGACTCTATGCAGTCTGGTAGGAAACAGTGCTGCACAGTGGGTGCTGTAGGAAGACTCAGGAGAGGCAATCCCAGCTCAGAACACACCTCAGGTTACACACATGGACAGAGCTGTTGAAGTTATTGGGTGCATTTGAGTGTTTCTCTAACTTGCATGTGGGTGTGGGCCAGAGCAAGAACAAACAGTGAAATCTTGATGTGTTGCAATCACCGAAATTCCCACTGAAGTCAGTGCTGTAAGGATGCCACCTGCTTTAGCAAGACTTGTACCTGGCAGTGCCTGCAGACTTGGGATGGTGTCCTTTGTACTGCTGTTCCAGTAATAGTGAGCACAGGTTTTTGTTTCATTACTTATATTTTGGGGGGTTTTCATTGGTTGGTTGTTTTTTTCCCCCAATTAAATAATGCAGCTGAGACACACAATTTAGGTTATTGCATGAGCAGGGAATTTTTTGTAGTCCTGCAGAAAGTCGTGCAAGTTACATTAAAAACCTCTTTCTTTAGGTACTGTATTACCTTATGTTTCTCATTGGCTTATGAATACTTAGAGCATCTCAGGTGCTCATGTGACAACCTTAAAGCGCTCCCCCCATCCTTAGTGGAACAAAGGACCATGTTATGCCTTAAACGTCTGGCTTTTGTTACTTTGGGAGGAAAAGATAGATGGCTGTGGAGGCAGGCATCTCATCTTATCTTTCCCAAGATTTTGTGATTGATACTTTGGGTGGAAAAGATAGATGGCCATGGAGGCAGAAGATAAAGGCAATTAAAAGTGTTGTTGTGAAAGGCCTCATGGTCTAATTGGGCAAATCAACTCACTTCTGGTCAGTACTGTGAACTTTGCCCTAGTTTGAAGACCTCAGACCCATTTCCAGAAAAGTCTTCCTAATTAGCATGAAGAGTGAACAGAGGGAGGAGACGAACCGCCCACTCCTATCTCACAGGAAAATGAACTGGGTTATAAAACGACCTCACACATGATATGAGGTGGCAGCATGTAAATCTTCAATGCGTTTCCCCCCTCCAGAGGTCATCACGGGACCGATGTACCTGTGGAGCGGTGATATCTTCCTCTCTGTCTCTCTCTCGCTTTCTGATATCTTAGTTTTCCTTCTCTCTCTTCCTTTTCCTTAAACATATAAAAGTAATATCATTATAAGTTCTGCTTCTAAAGTCTTGTTAAGTTTTGCATTATAGTTACCAATTGTTGCAATCCACCGTTTTTAGAAGTGCTTTTGCTGTCAATGTATTGATAAGTTTTGTGATATTAAAACATACTTTTGCCAAGTCATTAATCGCTGTAATTTGTATTCCACCACGTGCTTTTGGTAAATTCATAATTGAATTGGACCCCCAGAGTGATTGTCTGGCATTCACTTTGCTTTACCATGCAGAAATACTCAGAGTTAATTCACACCTGATCTCATCTGCTGAGTCAGGGCACGTGTCACGTTCAGAGTTAACTCATCTCTCATCCCATCTGTTGGGATGGGACGGTTCACTGTTAACTTGCTGTGCCAGTGCCCTAGCAGAGGGTAGATCTCCCAGAATGCATGTGATAGTGCCATCTGTCTCCCTGCCCATCACCTACCTGCTGATAACTGACAAATACTCTAGGTGCTACACCCATTTTAACAGGTAGGGAGCAGAGCACTTTTCTACAAAGTGTCACACAGCATGACAGAAACCGCCAGGGAGCAAACCAGGTGCAACAAGTCCAATACAGACCCTTCAGCATGTGACTTCCTAGTGACCGTTTTTGTTGTACTTCTCTCACTTACACTGTAGTGATTTGTTCATGTCACAAATCCACTTTCAGAATCTATTAATAGTGAGGTTAGGCATTCTTGCTGGGCAAGGCACTCCTCTATCTTAAAACTCAACAGTCTCGAAAAAAAAAGTAATGGTGCTTTTGCTAATTAACCACAATTCTCCAAGCCAGCTAGCCTTTAGTGTGCAAAATGCATGCAGCTAGCTTGACTGCAGCCTTATGAACAGACACCACAAGGGCCCATGTCCTGGTAGCCCATATTTCGCATTCAGGGACATCTCTACAGATACCCGGCTTAAACTGCATTCCAGGGACTGGTTGAGTAGCCATGGAAAACAGAGCTTTAGAACTGATGTTCCTTGTTCACTCCATTTATTTTAAAACACACATACATGTGTATAAAACTCAACAGATCTTTCCAACCATATACCTGTTCACCTCTGGTCAAGCAAAAAAAGACAAGATCCCTACTGTGCAGAAGGCATAGACTCAAGTGTCACAAGAAATTTGACCACTGGAGCAACCATCATCATCCACCATGAGCAACAAATCCACTTGAACTGATAGTGCCAAAACCTTAGAACAGATGCACATTTCCAAACAGCACAACACTGCATAAACAACAATCTCTGAAACTTACACATTTTCTAACAATGAAAAAACTATTCTTCCATTGTCAGACTCCCTCATTGACTTTAAAAGAAAATAGTTGGAATGGAAATGGCCATCAGCAATGAATGCTTCACAGCAGCTAATCTATCTAAAATCTAAACCTCTGGTTTAAGGTGCTTGTAATGTTCTGCCAGTTCCACTCTTGAAGAAAAAAATATTTTCCGTCGTGTGCAGGGTATGTATAGTGTCAAGCCCCACATACATCTCACACTTTTTCCTGCCATGTGGCTTTGTTAAATATTTCAACAGTTATTTAACCTCAAATTTGTTTCCTTCTACAGAGGAATGAGGGTCCTCAGAGCAGCAGAAGCAACCTTCTGCTTACATAGCACCACGAGATGTACGCAACAGTAAGCGAAGATGGGCTGGTACGAACAGTGATGCCAGTGCTTGACACATGCAAGCAACACATCTATAACTCATATGAAGATATTATCCCAATATAGGCTGAGTGGTCCTCTCTACTTCCATTTTTTCCCAGTGGGAGCTGGGGATCTCGGGGAGCACACTACACAGCCTCTCGAAGACTCAAGTGACAACTGCATTGCTGGACCCATTTCTCCTCTCTGGGTTTACTTTCTTTAATCTGCTGATTGCTGTTTTGACACAGAGTAGTATTGCACTTCAAACCACATCTTGGTGCTTCAGTCGCCGAAGTGTGGTGGTATATCAACATAAATCAAACAGGACAAGCCAATAGTTGTTAAGAGACACAGCTGGCATCCATACTCACAATAATTCAAGAATCCACACAAAACCAACAGCACCATTTCCTATTTTTATGTTTTCATAAGTTAATGAAGAGAGATAGGTTTCCCTTGAGAGGTGCTGAAGCTCCACAAAGCATTATTTACCCTTCTTTCAAAAGCATAATTTTCGCCAACGGAAATTACTCAGAATGCAATAAAACATGTTTTTCTAACAAAACAAAGTCCAAATCCTACTTCCTGGACCAACATGAACTTTCCAATGGAGGACAATAAAGCTACCTCTTTGACCAGAGAAAACATCATGTGGGCCTTTCTTTGAACCTTACAACGGTGGTAAATAAACATAGAGACACACATTTCACCTCATTATGCTTTGGTTTATGGGTGACAGAACGATTCCTTAATTATCTCAGTTTGTTCCTGCCTGATACATGCTGAAAAGCTTTCTCTGGTCCACTAATCCCAATCAAGTAATGGCTGTCCTAAATATCTTCCAGTAAAAACACTCACATCTTTGTCAGTGCTTTAAAAGAACTATCTATAGATCAAACTAGTCTAGATATACCTTAAAAAAACCAAACAAACAAACGAACAACTTTTTCTTGCCTGTATGTTTGAAAACTGTACAAAGAGGGGGTTTTTGTGGCTCATACAGAGAAAAGATTATTTTTATTACTAATTTATCTGCCTTTATACTGTGGATTTGTTTTCCTTTAACTGTATCATCCTAGGTCCGTGCTAGAAATTTTTACCAGTTTTCTGCTGCAGGATGTGGGTGGGATGATCTATTTCTTTTTTAAGTGACAAAACCATAATGGCTTTTCAGTTATATCATGAGGGGGAAAGTACTTCAAGTATACACTAAGCAATACATAACTGCAATGCCATGAAGTTCTGCCAGCAAAATGGTTATTTTGTCATCATAAACTATGTTTACACTAGATGAGTTCAGCATTCTGGTTAGAGACAAAGCTTTTCTAATGAGATTCTGAGGCCATTAAAACTTTTCTTATGAACAAATGCCTGTATTGTTTTTAAACAGATTTATTGTATTTGAAAATAGGCTCTTCATAGAGTATTTTCCCATGTTATAATCTTAGATATTTAATCCCAACAAGCAATAAAATACTAAGTATATTGAGTTGCTCTCATATATCTTAATGAAGTTTTACATTACTCATTTTTTAGAGTTCAAAATCCCAAGAAACAAATAAAATTATTGGTAGTCTCTAGCAGTAGTGAGGACTATCACAGAGGACCAGGAATGACTCTTTTTTTTGCTGCGTGAATATTACCTTTCTTGATTAAAAGTCAATGAATATTAGCCAGATATGGTTGCTGGCTATTTAATAGACAATTACTACGGTTCTTCAGGAAAATAATGATAAACAAGGACATCTCAATAGGAAGTGTGTCATATTCATGTAATTTCCTGATGTCCCAGACTCACAGTCACCAAAGACAACAGCTACCACCAGAAGTGGGAAAGGTGGAACAGATGATTAAACGAAAATTGCGTGTAATTTTTTTATGGGCTGAATGAAGTCTTTTATGCAGATGTCAACTCTGAGCTGGATTTCTTGCCTCTAATTTGTTCAACTTGTGTTTTAAAAATACACACCTAGGTGAAGATGGATGCAACAGCAGGGACAGGTGTGTCTACCTAAATGAATACTCACAAGCATTTCTGAAATTATAAACATTTGAACACTCCAGAGAAAATCTGATTCTCCAAAAGTTATGGCCTCTACTAAATTCGCAATTTCACTAAATCTATTCAGGCAGCAACCATGGTGACAAAGCAAGTCATGCCCTATGCAGGAACTTGTAGCGACTCACGATTTTTTTTTGTTACCATGAGACGTTTTTGGCACAATGGGTGAAGTTCTCCAAGCATCAACAAGAAGGTCCTGACTGCTGTGTATTCAAGTTTTCAGAAGATTTGCCTATCTTTAGATAGACAGGGATGTTCATGTCTTAGGTAGATAGGTTTTAGGTCTCAGAGGCAGACAGTAAGAGTAGCTGGTTGAAAAACATTTTAAGGAAATCCCTATTTATTACAGAGATTTTTTTTAAATAGACACAGATCTAGGTAAAAGTTTTAAAAGATATTATGTGTAGAATACTGAAATAATCTTGAAAACATCATGATCGTAAGAAAATTCACATAAATGGTAAGAAATATACTAATTAGTTTAGACAACTGAGCTGTAAACTCTAGAAGACTCTGTTTACCACAGTTTTATTAAATGGCAGCATGATGTAATTTAAGGATAAAAACAGTCAGTCTTCCAGATTTGGGGTCTCAGGTGAGAGGTAGAATACCTTCTGTAACAAATTTCTTGTAATACCTCCAGTAATTGCGTTTAAATAGTTTTCTAATGCAAAGGATAGGGGTTTTAAAACATATCTATTTTGCTGCAAAGGCTTACTAAACATGTTAGAAGAATATAGATGTATTCAGATCAAAATGAGAACAAATTTAAAATAATAAGTGTGAATAAATAAGACCTACTCACTTAAAAAAAAAAATCAAATTATAGAAAATGTCCAATAAATCAAACCATTTACTCCTTGAAAGAGTCTCATTGGCACTAACTCTTTCAATGACCCTTTGGCCATTACTTCATCAAAATTATAAGTAGAAGAATTACTGGTGTGCTCAGGCTGTCTTCAGATCTCCCAGTATTTTTTCATTAATGTTAATATGCCATTAGAACATTCTGCACTCGAGTTAGTGACTCACAATATTAGATATAGCCCTAAAGCAATCAAAAGAGTCACAAATGCCTCATAGCACACTTTAGTAGCAATGCTCTGCAAAATATCCTTTGCATTTGAAATTCATCACTTCCTAAGCAACCTCATAAAAATGATAACTTCAGAGATGCCTGCAGCAGTGCAGGCTGTACACAAGCCCCTCTCCCACAAGTCGCTTCCCAGGGCTGTTATTAGTATTCGTGAGCAGCAGAGCTGGCTGGTAGGGAGCAAAGCACCGGCTGTCGTCTCGTCATGTTGAATCAGTCATCACTGATATGAGCTAGTGAATAACGTAGTATAAAGTGAGTTCTTCTGCAGATAATGGCAAAACTTTGAAATGACAGTAAGGTCATTATTGAGTGTGAAGCATTATACTCGTTTCACAGCGTGTTTTACTTAACATACTGAGTAAATAAGGCCTTTTAAATGGATACAAATAACTGTTATTTGGTGGCATCTGAATATGAGACATTAGAGAAATACAGCCTTATGAAAAAGGACTCGAACAACCAAGCTTAAGACATCTTTGATGGGGGAAGAAGAACGTCAAAATATCTTTGATGAAAGAAGAAGAGTGTAAAGATATGTCCAGTTCCATGTAACACTACCAAGTGTTGAAGACTATAATCAACCTGGAAAGGAGATCAGCAGATGTCATTTATACACATCTGCCAATTGCACACCTTTCCTCAGGCTCTACTAGTTTTTATTTATATGGAAAGATTGTTTTTTCTTTCAGCACTCATACCACAAGAATTGCCAACAGTAGTGTCGATCTGTAATTTATCATTGCACACTTTCACGCAACTGCAAAACACCCATTCCATGTACACACAGGGACTTCCCCACGCAGTGCCAAATCTGATATAGAAATAAAAGAGTTTCTTAAACTGTGTGACAGAGACCTAAGAAGAAAGTTCAAAGTAATCGAGGAGCTGCGTGTTGTGCAGGAAAAGTAGAACAACAGATTAATATCTCTAATTACAAAATGGGGATTATCTTTAAATGTTTCCATTTGGAGGGGTAATTAAGTGAGATAATGGTTGCTAAGACATAGCCTGAAGTGTTCTTACCTTTCATGTTAAAGCAAGGCTAATATCCATAAGGAAGAAATGTTCTCAAAGCATACTTACCACATTAATCAAGTCTTTCCATGTGGGAGGACAAATTCGGTCCCATAAATTGTGAAGTTCTTCTGGCTTTTTTCTTCAAGCAGTAGGAATCCAATAGTAATTTCGTGCAGAGAGCTTGACGGCTTGCCGTTGCATGAGCTTCAGCAACATTAATCTGACTCCATAGAAGGCAATGCTGTTTCAGTACTCATTTACATGGAATATTGTAGTGAAGAAATAAAGTTATGCTGCATAGCTTGCTTGAATATTAGTCTTTCATCAGTCAATTGATAAGGCACTGAAAATAAACTTTGGTTAAGAAATAAAAAAATACAGTTTATGAACATGACTATCGTAGGTGGGCATGACTCAGTATCATTTTTTTCAGAAATGCACATTTTAACAAAAGCCCACAAGCAACTGACAAGATATTACCTTGTTGATGTAAATATGATAGCTCGACTGGAAACCAGCAAACAGATCCTTATGTGGTAGAGGTCACAGATAAACTCAGAGCTGCACGTGTCATTCTCAGCAGCCCAGGAGAACCAACCAGAACTTCAAACCTGGCCCTTCTCTATGTGTTATTTTCTTATTCTGTATTTTTTGGTTGGTTGCTTTGGTTTAAGTCAACAGTTGACATGCAACATTCCAGAAATTTGACTTTATCTTCAGACCCAAACTTGGCCGCTCTTGTCCAGAGCTTGTAATGATGGCACTAGGGACATCATGCCAGGGATGTATCAAAGACAAGTCTATCCTTTCCTGGGACCTTCCCTGCCCACTCCATGCTTCTGAGAAACGCAGCCATCAGCAGATGTAGAGAAGCTGCTGTTCACCTTGAGTTCCAAGCTGGGCATGAACTGGCATAAACATAATCAGAAGATGTTGTCACTCCATTTGGCAATAAAAACTAAGCAGGAACATTCCTCCCCAGACATTCAAACTGCTCCATATTCTCTTCAGGGTAAGCTAAGCGGCTGCAAACCCCCACCTATACACCACTCAGAGAGTAGCTGAGCAAGAAAAGAGTCACAACGTGCTACGGCTTCCAGCTGCTACCCTACACCCTGACATTTCTGGAGTAGGTGTACATTTTGCAAAATAATACCCTTAGGCACTCTGCAGAGATTAAAGCTGTTTTCCAGAGCAACTACCATCAGTCTCTGTACACACCACAAAACAGCTGTAATCTTCAATTGTTCTAAATGACTGCCTCAGACTTATTAAAAACACTTTGGTTATATCAAATAAACATGAAGATCTTAAACATACCTGCTGAGAGACTGGAGATGCGGGATGTGAGACACAGCAAGCAGAGAAACAGCACGGGGGAAGCCAGGAGGGACCTTGGAGAATTACACAATATTTTGTCTGCAAAACACATTTCTAAAAACAAAACAGGGAAGAAGCATTTCATGCAATGATGAGATGACAAGAAACCGTAAGAGAAAAGGCATCACATAGGAAGGAGACAGGAAAAAATATAGCAGGAATCAAAAGGAGGGAATACAGCAATAACTCAGATTGCAAGCAACTGTGAGGGGTTGAAACTCCAGAGGTAATGTTCGTAGTAAGGCTAAAACAGAAATAGATGCAAAATGTGTTCAGACCATGTTCATCCACAATGATGAAAACTATGCTAGCTTTCCTTCCAGCAGTCTCTGACACCAGTACACAGAGTCTTACCACTGTATAAGGCTTGTATGGCTACCCACACCTTAACCACGAGACTGTCTGGCATCTTTCCTTTTCTGATTTAGAGAGTATGGCTATGAATTAAGTCTGCACCTTTTACCAATAGTCAGGCATTAGCTACAGCAGTGACTTTTGAGGTGCGTGCGTGTGTGTTTGTGGTGGGAAGGAATGATGAGGGAAAGCAGAGCAACAAGCTCTTGCTCTGGGCTGGCGTGTCTGAGCCAGTTTCTACTCCAGTTTCCAGACCAAGAACAGACTGCTTGTTCATGGTCTGCAGAGACCTAACTTGTTAAAGGCTTTTTGGCTCTCTTCCTCATTTCCACTTGCTAAATTGCCATAAAAAGCAGTCGTGTTATGGCAGGGATTTTCACCTTTGGCATTTCTGAAATGTCTAGCCTTAGCCTTCTTGTTTTTCACATTACTTCCCTGTGTCAGCAAGTGGTGTAACTTCAAGAAACATGCTGTGTAGTCATGAATAGCAGAAAAGTCCTACAGCACTGTGAACTGGGAGGGCAAGGAGCAAGTCTGATCCACTTGCTGGTTTGAGAAAGTCCCTGCTTAATCATTACGCTTTCAGGGCAACCTTGCTTAAGAGAAAGGGGCCCCTTAAAAGAAAATTCTGATTTCTCAGTTCTACTGATATGTGTCAGTGGTGTTGGCACAGAAAGAGTCAGACCCTTCACAGGTTCCCTAATCTGGCCCCAGCCCCGGATTCTTCTTCACCTCATGCAGTGGTTCACCTCCAAATTCACAGCCAAGACACATTGGCAGAGGCTCCTGATTCAGAGGTCTGCTAAATCTCCTCATGGGAACAGGAGGCACGAAATATGTGATGGAGCACCATGGGAAGACACATCTTGTAATGGCTCTTCACAAATATCTCCACTGGATAAATCAGGAAATAAATAAATCTTTCCAGAGTTGGGAACAGGTATAACTCTCTCAATAAAGGAAAAAAACAAACAAACAAACAGCAAACCAAAAACCACAAAGCACAAAAACGGGTATACAAAATGCAGACACGGGAGATTCTCTCAGTGAAAAGATGCCAATTCTAATGTACTGGAGGCAAATGGGGTGAGAGGACAAGAGCTCTGAAGGCAGAGAGCTTTCTCAAGGTAGAGAGGATGTTTTTACAGTAGCTTTTGCTTTTTATTCAAAACTGTTCTGTTTAGTGCATATTGTTTAGCTACTCCTCTTATTCAAAACTTGCCTTGTTGACAGACCAACGCAATGTTCCATTGTATTGAAAGAGGTCTAAAAGTCCTCTCTTTACTGCAACTTGAGATCATTGAGATCAAGCACCAGTTGATCACATAATGCTAGACTAATACTAATTGTACACATTGCAAAAGCTGAGCCTATGGCACTAAATTCAGATGCTGCATACTGTCTCTCTCTTGCAATAGTGTCTAGCCCAAGCAATCTCAAATGTAAACAATGCATCTCTTCAGTGCCTAGTCAGCTCTGCTCTTGCTTTCCTCAATAAATGATAATTCATTTCCTTCACTTAGACTTCATATTTGCACTTCATTAATAACATCCAAAAAGGGAGGAAACAAAACAGAACAAAATCAGCCAGGCTACAGTTACTTTGACTGAGCTGACCATAACTGCTAAGAAGTACAAAAACCTTTGGGAAACCATCACCACAAGAAATTGAGTTAAACTAAAAATATCACAATACAGTTTGGGACTCAATCACTGTGTTTTAAACAAAGGGTTTTCTTTTATTGTTTGTTTTTCATGCAAGGTCACTAGAAAGTCAGCTATTATGTTCTGTAAGTCTAAAGTCTGGAAGATCTTGCAACTTAACCAAAACAGACTCATATCCTCTGTTTTACTTAGGAGAGATTAATTTAACCTGGAATCCACAGTTACTGTCCCTAATTAAGGGGTTTGGCACTCCAGAGCACTTTTCATAGGATGGTTTAATTTCTGCTTCTGTAGATGATTTGACACAAAATAAGGTTCTAAGAAGGAATCCAATAATTAATGTTCAGAAACTGAGGGGTTAGGGACAGCATATGAATAAGGTCAGGGCAAAAGAGATCATGCAGTTACTATAAACAATGTAAAATAGAGCAGATACAATCAGGTATTTGCATCAACCTGCTTTGCTTTTTTATACACACCTGCACACTTGTACTGATATTGTACATCTCCACTAAGAGCCAGGCACTTATGTGATATACTTATCCTTCTGATTTCCAAGATAGAAGTACTCGGCTCTCTTTTCAGTTACCAGAATTTCCAAAACACAGTCACCCTTTTTTAAGAACATAATGGAGTTTAAAAATGGATGTTTTACATAAATTCACACAGGCCAAGTAGTAGTAGTATGTTATTTTCATTGAGACAACACCAAGCTCTAGCTGCTTTGAATGGCACTTCAAGTACAGAGATGTATATTTGTCACGGGGGAGTAATTTAGGGTTCCGCTTGCTGCAAAACAATGTTTAGATTTCTTAAGGAGAAGCACGACTTAAAAGAGTTCAGTGACGGGTTCACTCTATTATTTACTGCATGGGGGAAATATGCCAAGCCGAATGCTGCTTATCTTCTCTCTAGGTGCCTGTATCTGTCTTCCCTCCCTGATAACCATTCACTCTGGAGTCTGTGTCCTGGAGCTCCGAAAACAATATTTCAGGCGAGGCCGTATCTGTCACAGTGCAAACTGTCAGGATTCTTCTCTCCCTGACAACCGTTCACTCCAAGGTCTGTATTTTAGAACTCCAGCAGCAAACTTTCGGGCGTCTGATAACCATATGCAGAGCAGACTTTCAGGAGACAAAATTCTCAGAAAATAAAAAATTTAATGAAGTAGAATAGCAGAAGGGCTGGCTCAAGCTGGGTACCTGTGCAGAGGTCCACCCAAGCATAGAAAACTACAAAGTTTTATATCTTTACAGACCGTTCACACCAAGATCCAGTCCAATAGCAAAATTTCACCACCAGGTCCTTTGCTCCCCATTGGACTCTTTTTCCCTGACTCCACGTGGGCCTTTGGTTTGTTCAGTTGTTGACGTTGGTTTTGGTCCATATCCTTAAAGGTGCCGTTTTGTCTGGATGAATCCTTTCTTCTCAGCGAAGTGCAAAACAGGCCCCGCTATGCAGATGTCTGTAATGTCTCTGCGTTAGCCTTGGATCACAGTTTTCTCAGTCAGTTCCATTTTTCCCAGCAAAATGCAAGCTAGACTTTAACTTGCAGGCATTTAGTGTAGTCTGCAGTTGCTTTTGGTAAATACGAGCAGGACCTTACAGCTTAAAATTTTAGCAAATCTAGTCTACCAAGTAACATGAATCAAAGAGTACACTAAAAACCATACAACCTTGTATCTCTAAATAATCTGTTACATTTGGTGTGCATCTACTTAAGCCAAATGATCAACATTGAACTTGAATTGGGCTCATCCACGGACCTGTTAGTAGCAAAACCATTGCCATACAGCTCACTTATTTAGGAGGGAGAGCTCAAACTGGGCTCATCCAGGCTGTTGTATTTATAGAATGAAGTGGTTGACTCGTAGTCAAATTGCATACGGTAGGAAAAGTCTGCACAAGACTCCCTGTGCCCACAAGTTACCGGCGTTCGGTGCACCGTTCTGCTTCCTTGCGAGTCTCCTGGAAGGAGTTCTTGGCCTGGCTGCGGCTCAGGCCTTTACCTCCTCTGGAGCCTGGACCAAACTGCTGCCGGTTTGGCTGGGGGGATGGCGAGTGCATCCACCACAATATTAAAAGCCTCTTGCTGAACTAAACTGAAATAATCAAAATAATTTCTGATTATGCTTAAAGAGAAGTCATTTCAGACCAGCAAAAATTGAGAGCAGTCAAATCTTGTTATTCAGCCATGGCACATGAGATTTATGTTTTGATGGCTATGAGTTCTTTAATTGTTTTCCCTTCAAGCATTGATTTGTTAAGATTTGATAGATCTCTGGGGTTGTTATCAATTACTCTAAAATAATTTGTCCTGAAAAAATTGTCAGTGCTCTTAATAAGTTGCAAGTCTGAGTGCTTAGCTGCATGTTCCATGAATATAAACTGCTAATAAGAACTTCTTACTAAAAATACTAAAAGGTCATTGCACTAATAACAGCCTTTAATGCAGAATCTCTTCTCATAATAACTGTCTTTATACAGAGGTCTCTGTTTCATAGAGAGGTCAGCAGTGGTGGAAAGTGCTCCCTTTTTAGGAGGATGCTGGCTATGATTTCAAAAGTCTAAGCAGGAGGGTATCTGCATGAGAAATGGAAGAAATGGCTTGGATTGGTACTGGGTTCACCATATCCTGAGTTGGGATGAGTCACACTTGCCTTCGTCCAGCCTATTCTTAAGACTTCAGTGATTAAGACTGCCTAGGGGAAGTTATGGCAAGGCTTCACCATACTTGCTATTACAATTTTTAGAGCGTTTAAGCAGAATCTTTCATGGTCCAGCTTATTTCTTCACCATAGACATCAACAACTGGTGATACTTTTCCCCTGGGCAGTGTATTCCTATTGCTTTGGAAGATCCATTACTGTACTTTTCTTGAGGCTAAACAACTTTAATATCTTCAGTCCTTCCTCAATGGTGAAATTTTCTACACCTGAAGTGATTCTTGGTGAGAAATGTGTCCATCTCAGAGAGAAACTTGAACAGGAAAGCGAGTCCAACCAACTTTCACAGGTGTAATTTTACTGCAGAGACATAGTGGGAGGTGCTCCCAAAGCCCACTGTGACCTTTGATTGTAACAGGCACCCTGTGTGTAAACACCTAATACACGTTTCCATACATTTAGGAAAGATCATACATATAGAGTTAAAAATGAAAGCCATATGTCAGTATGAGAGATTACCCAAGCAAACAGTGATGATGGAAAAAGTAGGGATAATAAGATAAATATAAGCACTCAGAATGCTTAGCTTGAAGGGTTACTGGGATTTTTGTGCATGTCAATGTGTCAGATGATAAAAGCAGGGGAACTTTCTATATCTCAACATGTGGTTCTACTATGACTTCGGTGGAGTGCCTGATCTGATCATGGCACCCAAATATTCACATTTCAAAGAGAACTTAAAGAAGAAAAAAAATCCAGAAAGTTTCAAACAAGAGCTGCTAAAATAACTACAAGATGAGAAGCATCAAGGGAATCTAGTATATGTAGTTCAGAGAGTTACTCAGTTACATCCTTTGGGATTATAAATACATTGAGGTTCTGCAGACAAAGCAATATCGAGACAAATGATTGGAAGCTGAAGCTAAGGAAATAAGATTCAAATTCAACCCATTAGTGTAGGAGACAAGACTGCTCAGTGCATTTCACTGGACCTATAGATCTGTTAGTTGACTTTTGGATGGTAGACTGTGTGTATTAAATGTCAAGGAGCTGCATTTATATCAAGACTTGATTAGGTTAATGTAGCAATTTCCAAACTTGCTGAGTTTTGAAATCCTTAGTTCACTGGGTTGTTGTCAGTCTATAATGTTAATACACAGCATTTTTCTTTGTTCAGAGTAACGGAAGGTAAGAATATGAAGTTTTACCTTGGGAGAGCTCCTGACATTTTCAAGTTGAAAAGCTCAATTCCAGACTTTTTTATCACAAGAAAAGTAGGATTTTTTTCATATGCAAAAATACTGAATAGGTAAAGAACAGTTTAAAAAATGGAGATGAGAGAAAACAAAAGCATTATAGGATTCAACTCCAGCCTCTATCTGTAGTACAAACAAAACTCAAAAATGAGCCTTGCTGACAACCAATAAAGCTGCGTTAGTGCTCTTTTCATTCACCTGTTGCAGTCCTCTCTCCTTCTCTGTTTCTTCTCAGACTGTAATAATGTGCTGCCATGCCACCCAAAGCAGAATTTCTAACTTCTTCTGAAGCATCACATAGCATGTGAGAAAGCCTCTTCTGATAACACAGTCCTGCAATCAGGTGCACAAGAAGAGATAACTCAGCAGAGACCTTCATTCCCCTGAACTGCACATTTCTGCACGTGGCATGGCCAGACACCATTCCTGAGACAGGAACATGCTGATGTGCTTCCCACAGCAAGCTCTACACATGTTCCTCCAGCATCCACTCAAAAAAATGGCACCCCCTTTCTCCAAAATCACATCAGTTTGTATAAGGCAGGATGCAGGAACCAGACTTGGTACTGGCAATTTTCTGCTAGAAGTAACTGAAAGATACTTATTTTCCTGGGCTGGCAGAGTTCCTCTATTGATTTACCTTAACTTAACTCTAATTGACTTCTCTTAATTTGATTTCACAGATGTTTAATTAAGTGCTGTAGTTTAACCCAGTCAGCAGACCACACACAGACGTTTGCTCACTCTATGCCCACTGCTCCCCCCACCTCCTCAAAATGGGATGGGGGAGAGAATCGGAAAAAAATTAAACCTTGTGGGTTAAGATAAAGGTAGGTTAATAAGAGAGGAAGGGAAAATAAAAATAACAACAACAGAATACATAAAACAAGTGATGCACAATGAAATTGCTCACCACCCATCGACCGATACCCATCCACTTTCCAAGCTACTTAAAACAATAGCACTAACTGCTGAAAACTTATGTATGAGATAGTACATTAAAGTGTATTAGATAAACGGGATGCCAGGTAGGTATGAAATGGCTTACACTTTTCAGTGCACTGGCTTATGATTAGGAAAATACTGTGGGAACAGAAATCTGTGTGCAGTTTTACAAACCCCTGCAGAAGCACAGAAAAGATAGTAAACTTCAAGTCAGTTTCTAAATTGTATTTAAAAAACAAACAAACAAAAAAAAAAAAAAACCACCTTAATATCGCTCAAAAAAGAAAGACAATTATTTGCATCTAGATCTAATAAAAAGGTTAGAAAAAAAAAAACTGGAGGGTGATTCTGGTTTCATAGTAAAGCGAAGCTAAGAACAGGTCTGGATAAAACATTGTGGAAAGAGACATGAATCAGATATTATGAATACTGCAAATGAACGTATAAATAAAATAGAACCAATGAGAATCTGTTAAGTAGATCAGATTCTTGTTTCCAAGCAGATGAACTTTAAAGGGAAGATGTTTAATAAGTAATGTTTCCCTAGATAATGTGAGACACTATGAAATTGCAGTAAAAAGAAAAGGGGCAGGAGGGAGGGAAGCCAAGTGCAGCAGAGCAAGGAGCGGCAATTAAAAAATGCTGCCACACAATGCCAGAGCATTTAAATAAAACAGAAACTTGTCGGGGGTGAGGGAGGAAAATCCTGGGAATTCTCCAAAAGCAGTTTCAATCCACAAAAAATGGCATGTGTGAAAGACATTTTTGAACAACATTAACAAGAAGTTGAAGGAACCACACAATAATATTTCATCATGCTACAAAAAAACCAACAGACTCGTATAAGTACCCAGTTTCCAAAGATTAACAGATGGCATTAGTAACAAAAATTAAAAAGGCAATAGCTGAAATGAAAGCATAGAAAGTTGATGTAAACTCTACCAAATGGTAGAGACTTGCACAAACCTGATAAACAAGCTTGTACGCAAACACAAGTCACAAATCAAACAGGGGCAGAGACAATACACTGAGGAGAATGTAGCAAGCGACATGGAAAACAAACCAGCAGTCAGTCAATAGCAAACGTACAAGATGCAAAACATACGAGAAGAAAAGAAGGGATGATGTGTAGAAAACTCAATGGAAAAACCTTATACGTAGAATCATTGTGTCAAGGATTTCAGAAACAAATTCACTTGTCAGTTACTTTCTGATTTCTCACATAAGACATTAATGAAATGCAAAAATAAAGAGGAGAGGTTTGTGACCCCCAAGTGACAAATAAGACAGCAGTAAATGAACAGGAAATCAGAAGCCAAAGAGAGAAAATCGACACACTTTTTTCCATGCGAAAGTCTGTACTAAGCAGTGCAAATTAAAACTGCATAATAACACGAGACTGGGATCTTTATTATAAACACCAGTTAGATACATGAAAAGGTATAAAGATTGAAATTTCACACAGGGAGGAAACATCACAGCTTCCAACTAGAAAATAAAAAGTGAATATATTTACTTGCACTAAACTTAAGACACACAAGTAAATGTAAAATAGAATCAAACCAGGATGGTGATGAATCAGTCACAACACATTTGTTTATCACTGACCCTGAAGAAGTAAAAGTGCTACCGCAGGTATCCATCCTTAGCATAATCAGTACAACAATCATTAACATTTTAAACTATCTGATATTTTCTCAAAGACCTCCAAGGACGTTCACCACCTGAGACAACAAATGGAGTAAGATTGTACAGGATACTGCCTCAGCACACTGTAACTTGTCTGTTGATAGGAGCTGGAAGCCAGCTACCACATCCTGAAAAATAAAGTGGTGAACGAAAAGGCAATCAGCACATGGCATGAGGTCAGCCAGACAGAAGTACCACTCCAGAAAAAGGCAGAGAGCTGCTGGATTGCACATCACCTTCCTTATCAACAGATGGTCAAGAAATACTTGGAAAGAACATCTTAAAACAAATGTCTGCTTGATAAAAGTCCAGCCAGAATTTTTAAGAGTAGGTAAAAACTAGGAGAAAAGGGTAATAGCCAGTGAGGAGAGGATTTTTTTTTTTTTCCGCACTTAGTTGATTAATGGGTTGTGGGAATTTTGGGACGTATTTTTTCATTTCGTTTTTAACAAAAAACACCACAATCAAAACAGGTACTTCACTAAAGTGACTGAGAGGTAGCTAGCTAACTGCTGAGACAGGATGGCCTCACTACGGGAAAACACATCAACTGAACAAAAATATTGAGCTCACTACCAAATGGAAAGTGCCAGCCATCCTGCTTAATTTAGAATTTTAAGGCAAGCACTAGAAGGAAACAGGAAAATAAAGCGGAGGTATCCAAGCTCTCGTATTCGTCATTCTGTCAGGCTGACCCCGCAGGGGAAGAAAGTCTTTTCTGCGTCCGTAAAGACAAGAACTGCAGAGACCAGCAGGTAGAGTGCCTCACTGAGAGCAAAAGTGTTGGCAAAAATCAGAGCCACCACCAGAAAGAAGGCTATTTCTGGAAAGCCAGAATTGCCAAATTCAGCCAAGGGCACAGGTAAAAGTGGTCATGATACTTGCAGAAGTCAAGTGGCAAAGAGATAGTGACAACACACATCACTAGCAGCAGGTCATGGGACAGAGCTGAAATGAGATTTTGCTGCAAAACCGTATGGATATACCTCTTTATAATATGAAACAATATTAAAAATTGAGATTTTTAGAGTATTGCTGTTCTCAGAGAAATCTTCACAGAAAGAAAAACAAACAAACAAAAAAACCAAACCAACCAAACAAAAACAAACAAAAAACCAAACAAACAAGCAAAAAACAACAAACAAACAAAAAACCAACACACCAAAACCCACAGGATTTCAGCAGAATAGTGTCACAAACTGGCTGTTGTCTTGCAGTGAGTTTGTAGAAATATGTGCATATCAAATTACCACCATATCACCATCACCTAAAGAAGAAACCCAAATCTTCTATTAAAATCCCAAAGAATGCATTTTCAGTATTGAAAGGAAAAAAGTGCACTTTTGGGTTGAGAAACTCTCCCTCTATAACATTAATGCCAAAACTATTTCAATACACGGTATCAAGATAAACATGTATTTTCTAAGGAGCTCACAGATTCCAGCATGCATACAGACAGAAAAAACAGTAGGACTGCTCATTCAGAAGAAAGATGATGGCAAAGCGGCCCAGAAGTCCAGGGCTGCTAGAAACAGAAAGACTTTATCAGCATCAACAAAAATAATAAAGAAACTGGAAACAGCTTTCAGGACTTTTTACTTGGTGAGGACAGTGCATTGTGCAAGAAGAAACAGGAGCAGGGCATTATACTCTTGTGTCTCACTCCTGTTTCACACAGAACTAGAGGGAACCGAGTCTGTGGCATAACTTATCTGCTTGAAATTATTTTCGCCACAGAGGACTGAGGCAGTTTTGCTTGGAATTTACTCTGCTCTCTTGGACACATTTTCTGTCGTGCATGTGAGCGTGTGAAGGTGCATGAGAAGGGAAACAGTTCCTGATTTCAGTTTGCTGTCCATCCTGCTCTCTTATGCTTAGCTGCCCATAGCTCCATACAATTGTCTAGGAGTTACTGTAATCTCCATGTCAAGGGACCAAGAGCATAAAATACTTTAATGAGAAAATAATTCTACTTTTTTTTCCTTTCTATTCAAGCAAGCTTTCTGGTATTACATAATTTATAATTACTATCAAAATATCATCAGACAACCTTAATCCAGTCCTTAGTAATGTTATTACTGCAGGGCAGGGTTTCAGTCAGTCTTGTATAATGCATTAAAATACATGTAACTTGATTTTTTTATCTCCATCTCGACCTGTTCCAAAATTTGTTAAACTGATAGAAGAATGCCAGGAATGTCGCAAAGGCTCAAGCTCAACATATTGCATCTACAACTATATTGCAGCTGAACTGCATCACGGCTGCACCACCACAGAAGAGTACATGAAGAAGGAGCCATACTTTCCAGAAATATTCAAGGCACAGATACTTTTGGGAAAACAGGGCTGGCAAACTGGTATCTAATTTGAATGTAGGGAGCTGCAAGAGTATTTCTCTGTGTGTATACCTCAAGAGGATGTAGGACTATGGATTCATATCCTACCTCTGCCTCACACTCGAACTTCACACAATTTAAGTTTTAGCTTCTCTCCCCATGAACTGCTCAACAAGGATAAAAGGAATTTAACATCCAGTAACTGAAATTAATAATTGTTATGCTGTCAGCAGTAGAATCCAAAAAAGATTGCATTAAAAATGTCAGAAATATTTAGACAAGAGTATGAGTCAAAAAGCCGGTTCTTGAGTCTGTTGGATGTCAGCACATTGCTTCAGAGTCCAAAGCAGCATTACAAATATCCAACTCTGAGCTTAGTGATGCCACTTTTAATAAGTTAAAGAAATATTAAATTCTTATTCATAAAATCTTCCTTCTTCCAGAACAGATATTGAATAATTAGCTCTCAATAAATAAAAGATCATCAGCTTTTATTCTATGATAAATCTTTCAATTTTAATGTCTTTGCATTCTCCTGTGCTACCCACTGCATCTCCTCCAGCTGCTATGAGCTATTAGTAATGTTTCCAGAATGAAAATACGGAACCGTTCCTGTTTCTACCCAAACACCAGAACTGACAAAAATGAAACAGAGAATGACATTGCCAACAGTTTTTATCAGATCCCATCATCCTTGCTGAAAATAAGTGTACAAAAAATAATGCAAGGCATAACTCAATCCTCCTCCTACTTAAGTTAACTTAATTTTTCCTTTGACTGAAGTGGGAGGAGACTCTTCATATGCCAATACACAATGTGTCTATACTTCTCATTTCTCATCTGTAACTTCATTTGGGTGAGGGGCAACACAAAACAAAAAACCCCAAATAACAGGTCATGAACCCAAAAAACCAAGTAATGATGCATACATCACAGTTCAGTGAATGTCTGGCGTGGTAAGCAGTGCACAGTTGTTTATGGGACCATGTTAAGCAGCCCAATGGGTTTGTTATTTCCACATTGCCACACACCTACCACATAAGCTGGGGCTGATCACGGTTTGTCCGTGCAACAGGCTTGTGAAGCAGTAGTATAAAGCAGCTACGTTTTACAGAAAACTATTTTGCCAAAACATTTGATTTTTCAAAATATTCCTCACTGTTGTAGCCAGAGACTACTAAAGCAAACGGCCTTACAGTTCTTCAGGAGAACCCAGTTAGAGAAAGTCAAAAAACCCACAGAGAAGCAGTGACAAGTATAAATGTGATAAAGAAAAATGTTGATTACCAGTCCACTAAATTGCTTCTTTCAAAGGCATCCATGTCCTTACATTGGCTAGATGAGAAGATTAAGTTTATGTGTTTTCCTTGCCTAAAGATAGCTGATGCAGGAATCCTCTTTTCAGAGCTCCTTATCTCCATTATACACATCTTACAATAGTACTGATAAGAAGCCCTGCCCAAAGTAGATTGCCTTCAATAGCTCATAAATTTATTTCTTTTTGTATTTAACATTCAACACATACGTTACTGCATATCACTTGTGACAGAAGAAAACAGAAAAAAAAATATTAGGGTTATAAAGCTGTGGTGGGGATGGACTCCACTATACCCAAGGTAAGAGCTGTCCCTTGATACACCAATATTCTTCATCCTTGATTCCTTTGCCTCAGTCCCGTGAGAATCAGCAAGCACCTCCTGTATTTAAGATTGAAAGCATCATTGCTTTCAGAAGAAAACTACTAAAATATTCACAAGGCAACACAGCCAATTTGAAACATCTGGCACTGCAGTCACTGTGCCAAGTCTATAGGCACTACAGTCACAAGGAGAAAGGCACGTTTGAGAGCCAATACACAATTATGAGGCCTCTGATCTGGCCATTTTTTTTTCTACTGTGTTTTCATAAAGCCTTTTCAGTGCTTAGTGCTTACTCCTTATAATCTCCTTTTTTAAGGGAATTTTTTAAATCTCATCCCCCTTAATGAGCTAAATTTTCATCATCAAAGCCGGAGACTTGCTCATGCTCTAAGTTACATGAGGTATAAAAGCATAGCCCAGGAGAAATTAAATTCAGCTTCAGAACTACATGAACTTGGACATTACTGAAATTAAGGTGGTAAATTTCAGGCTTTGAACAACATAAAAAATGCACGTCTTAATGACTGCTATGCAGTGAAGACTTTTATATGGGAACACAAGGAATCTTTGGGTGCTGTTTATACCAAGTCCATTCTTCAATAAAATAAAAATAATAATAATAAAAACAAACAACAACCACCCCACACACATCACATACACATTTTGTCATTGCCACTTATGGTGAAAGCCTTACCATTTCTGCAGCAACTGGCGTGCTTCTAACACACCAAATAGCACTACACAGACCAAGTTTGCTCTACATAGTACTACATAAATCTTCACATCTCCTTGTCCACTGAAGCTCTATCCATAGTATGACTTCAGTTACTGCTGCTCCTGCTGAAGCTGCAAAGGAGCAGGGAGAAAAGGACTGAGTAAAACCTGGGTTTATTGTTTCTAGGAAAGAAGTTGGACATTGTAAGATGCGAATAATGATGAGCGCAGCATAAACAATTGCAGGTTGCAACTCACAATGAGTTTGAAGGATTCCAGCCAAAAGCTTCTTTTTGATGCCATCAGGCAGCAGAGAGAGGACCCTGGGAGTGCAATTTCCACCTGCTTGCGTCGCTGCCCAGCCTCGATGGGGTGCTCTGAAAACTCACATACAGCAAGTAATATAATGTGCCTTGAAAAGTAACCATATAACTCTTTTTTCCCCCTAAGCAATCAAGTTAGGCTCATGCTTTTTTATTTTTATTGCACTGTTTTGCCATTTCACTGTCTCTCTGCTCCTAACCACTGTGCCCCCCCTACCCCCTGCCTACCCTCCTGCAGCTTAACTACTGAAAATCATTTTGATTTTATTGCTTCAAATAACAAGAATTTCAGGTCAGAACTTTCCTAGATTTAGTTGAGGCCATTTTAGAGACTCAAAAGATAGTTACTGCCTGTTCTTACAGGTTAGCTGAAAGATGTTGCCTGTTATATCTCTTAAAGGAAATATCCATGTTGAGGTTAATACAAGGCGTGATTAAAATCTTCACCTTCTCTTTGCTTTTTTCTTGTCTTGATAGTACTAGGATAATACAATATATTTAAATAGAGATGGACTGAACTTGTAATGCAAAAAAAAAGATTTATACATAAAAGATGTACTATAAACTGCTCCTATGCCATCAACATGAAACTGCAGAGGATGTAACTCAATTTTCTTCTCGTCGCAGCTCAGCTTTAGACACCTCCCAGTCAGCCCATCACTTCTCCAAGCAGGTGGCATGTGCTACTCAGTGAAGCTCCTGCCTGACACTAGTGTGCCTTTCCCCAAGGAATCCATTGCCATCAGTTCAGCTAGTTAAGCTTCCCTATTCTATGTGAAATCATCCTGCTAAAACTCATAGGTAACAATCATAGACTTGCCAATAGCAGGCCAAACACTTTTTACAAGAACATTGGTTTACAAGACTAGCAATTGCTCATGAACATGGGAACAAAACAAAAGGAGAAATACAACCTGACTAGCTTGTGAAGGACTTGCAGCCCCTTCAGAACAGGAACAAACAGATATTACCAAATGACAGGCAGTCCAGAGGTCCATGTTCTGGCAGCAGAGCCGCTGCTTTCAGAAAGAGGGTCAGAGACAGAGAAGAACAAGGCCTGGTTGAATGGAATTTCTATGTAGCTGATCCCAGAAAAGCTACAGGCTCTACACTGGGCTGGAAGGGGCAACTGGAAGAAGAGACTTCCAGATTCTCCTTCAGGACATGACAGTGAATTTACTGCTTAACCTTAGGCTAACCAGCTTATTACTTGTGTGTTGGAAGCTAGGTAACAGTTCAGTTATTGTACCTCACAAATGTAGTGAGGCTTAATTGTTAACATTTGCAAAGGGGAGAGAGAAAGTTCAGATGCAAAGGTTCACTACCACTAAGTACATACAGACGGAGAGAAAACATGTTAACTCTATTTGCTGAAGTGGTGCAATATAATTCAATTCTGCAACTGCAAACGGATCAAATGAAGAGTTACGGCAACACACACGTGCATGCGCACACATTCACCTTCAGCCCTGGTGCTGTCAGTTTGTGCAATACAAAGATGTGATCCTGAAAACCCTGCTGTGTTCATAGCCTTACAGCTCAATTCCATCTTCACAGTATGCACCAACGTGGGCAGTATCTTGTAAACATCTTAAAATACACACAGCGGAGAAGGGACTAAGATTCTGCATGTTCTATTTCAATAAAGGCAGCATAAACAAAAATATCTGTACACGTGCAAAAGGAAAACACAAGACAACATTATGCTTCATACACTCTTTAGATTTTTTTTTTTTCTTCTTTTTGCTAATGTACCACCTGTTGTTCCAGGTGTTGTGTCACCAGATGGCACAAGCATAATTCTCAAAAAGAAGTGCTGTGCTGCCATCAATGACATTTAGCAGCAGTGGTAGGATCCCCTTCAGAACAACCTAGGCAAAAAACAGCCCTAGAAGCTCAGTCACCACACAGCAGCCACAGCTGAGGAATCACAATGACAGAAGAGAGCTGAGCAGGAAGCGAGTATTGCCCGTGCGGTTCTCACGACCTCTTCACCTGCCATACAGGGATTATGGCCAGGCTCACGTAGCAGATAGAGCAGCTGTGCTTAAAGCAAAGGGCACCTGGCACCCTGCACAACCTCTGAGACAGGCAGCTGTTTCCCTGTAGTCAGGGTTCACTGGCTGACAAACGTACGTGACACATTCCTGCAGAATTACAGGACGGTGAAATGAGCAGATGAAGAGGGAAAACTCATCTTCAGCTTTAATGGCACTTCAGTCTGAGGAGAGAGAGATCAATAAACAGTTTACCACTACAAGAAATTAGTTGAGAATCCAGCCTCATCTGTTGCATTCTCTGTACCTTCCTGGAATAAACTTTTGAGAGAGAAGGAAAAAAAAAAAAAAAGGCAAGAAATCTTAAAGTATTGAGAATGATAAAAAAGCTTTTGGTTCAATCTTCCCTGCTTACTTTCTTATTTGAGAATGTTTCATGAATATGATGGGTTTTTATTAAGAAAGAGAGCTGATTCTTGGCTTTCCCCCAACTGTACGTTATTACTTGAGAGCAAATGCACTGGGCCCATTTAAGTGTGCTCTTACATAAACTTGCTTTCAATTTGTTTGCTTGCTTACCTGTTTTTCATGTATGTGATATCCTTTATGATACTGAAATAAGAAAAAAAAAGAAAAGCCCATAGCCAGGCTTTTAACAGTTTTATTTTCTTTGCTATCGGAAAAGACCATGCAAGATTTGGAAGAAAAAAAAAAAAAATTATATACCACAGTGTGAACTGTGGGGTTGTGCACGGACAGAAGTCAGACTCAATGATCCTTGTGGGTCCCTTCCAACTCAGGACATTCTATGATTCTATATGAAAATCCATTAAAAGAAAAAGCCAGTGCAATGTCCACAGGCACATTTCCAAATATCATTAACACCAGCGGACACCCACTTACCATTCAATGAAGTGAGTCACAAGTCTCAACTCATTTCACTAGGTGAATACTCATCTACTACTATACGGTAAACTGTGATAAACAGAATTGTTTATGCTTTAAAACCCTTAAGATACCCCTAAATATTTTTCCAGAAGACGTTGTAAAATAACACTCATGGTGAGCACAGACACACTGGAGATCCCAGCAAGGGACAAAGATAACGGGAGCACTGACATACGAGGAGAGGCTGAGAGCTGGGACTGTTCAGCCTGGAGAAGGTCCAGAGGGATCCTCTGATGTGTGTAAGCACCTGATGGAGGGGCTGGGAAGAAGATAGAGACAGACTCTTCTCAGTGGTGCCCAGTGACAGGACAAGAGCCAAGGAAGGGCACAGAGTGAAATAAAGGAAATTCTGTTTAAACATAAAATGCCTTCTTATTGTGAGGATGGTCACACGCTAGAACAGGTTGCCCAGAGAGCTGCTGGAATCTCTGTTCTTGGAGATCCTCAAAACCTGGGTGGACGCAGCCCAAGAAACCTGCTCTGGCTGAGCCAGCTTGAGTTGGGGGGGTGGACTAGGCAGCTCCAAAGGCTGCTTTCACTCTCAATGATGCAATTGTCAAGTCTATACAAAAAATATGGATGTACCTCGCATTAATACTGGGAAGTGACAGTTTTCCATCAAGGCGAAGTATGCAACTCAAGAAAATTGAAAGTTCTACCACTTTCACAGAAAGACATTTCTATGTGTTGATGCCTTGTTCTGGATGTTTGGGTTTTCATGTGTACCATAAACTATCCCCAGAGTTCATCAGGGATTTATAAATTTTTGTTTCTGTTTCCAGCAGAATACGAATTATTTTAAGTACTTTTCAGTCACTTGAAACTCTGTTAATTTCCAAGTTTTAAGAAAGTTAAATAAAAATGGAATCTGTAAGTTTACACAGCTTTCTGTGACACATTCTAGCCTTAAGCTGTTCTAACACAACAGTTTAATAAATGTTCTCAGTTTCAGAAGAGTGGTATACTTGATCATTCCTCACTTTGTTTTGTGAATATTAAGTATAACCAGTGACAATCCATAAGCAAACTGCAGCAATAAACCCAGGACTTAAAAGCACACCGCTCAGCACTGAGGAAGCATGAATCCTCTTATAGTGACAGGAGAATGATATTTTAAAACCACCAATTCAAATAAAATTTGGGAAAAAAAAAAATGGCAACTTTAGAACAATTTTATATTTGAGAATAACTTGGGTTCACACCTGGAAAGGCCCACTGCTTTTATAGTTATTTCTCACAGTACATGTGTTCTTTTAATTCAGAAGGATCACTTCAGTAGGCCCTAAGGCCCTGCAGCACATCAAGTAAAGCACTTAATGCAAGTATTCTCATCAGTATAGCAAATGAATCACCAGTGGAATTTAAAATAGAATTAAAAGCTACATCTTCCTTTGCCTGTGTAGCTTCAAAATGCCTATAGTTGTTTCTGCACAAAATAAATACTTTTAGATTACTCGATAGTTACCTAAAGTGTTGATTATACATAGACAGCAAATAAAGTATACTAACTTAGTGTAAATCAAGATCTTATGGTTTATTGCATTTGTTTACAATTTTTGTGGTGGATTTTTTGGTGTAGCTTGACCTGAAACTATTGGACATATCTACATGGGTTTTTTTCCAAAATTCGACTCTTATCACACAGTGATCAATTCTTTACATTCATCTTTTGTAGCTCTCAATTCCAGTTTTCCAGAGTTCAGGAGTACTAACACTATTGAAAAAGTACAAGTTCAAATATACCTATACAAACAGACAAACTAGACAGAATATTGCAGATAAGGCTACTTTTTTTTTTTTTAATATATATACATATATAAATTTGTTTAAACCAGGCACAAAGAACTTTGGAACACACAATACTGAAAGCCACCTATGATAATCTTTGAAGGTTAGGTGTTTGCAAATCCCACAGTCAAACATTCGTCTCTATAGCTTTAACAATGAATACACAGATCATTTATTTCCCCAGCACTTCAAGTGAATTGTACCTTAAACACAGTGGTTCTAAAACTGTACCATATTTACCAGAGTAAGACAATAGATGAGCTTAATTAAGTGCTACCATGCTCTATTCAACTGTGTGCTTTACTTCGCCACAGAGCTGACTTCTCAAAGGCCAGTCCCACACCAGAGACAAAACACGCACATCTGAGCTGAGAGCAGGCAATGGCGCTCGGGTACAGTGCCGAGCTTCATCATGGAGCACGACAGTAAAAAGTACCGGCTGTGACAATCGGGGAACCCATACTTACTTACATAAATTAGGAAAACTGCATTATCGAACTGTACTTTTATGTGAAGTTCAAGCATAAACATTTTGAAATATTCCAAATTTGCCAGAAAGCTCTGAAGAACACACCCCCCAACTTTAAAGATGTATAATTCTGCACATTCAATTCCACATTAAATCACAAAACAATCATTTGCTTTTCAGCCACCTGTGAATTTAACAAAAAATCTTCATGATTTTAGATTAGCAAATGCATTTCCAACCTACAGCTTCATGTAACGTTACTAATAATACGTCTTTTTAAAGAAATTATCTTAAAACAAACATACAATATATACTGTGGGTAAAGGACACAGTGAACACATTATTTTCATTCTGTCTAACAAATACCTAGTGATTATGTGCAGTGCTCGAATGCTGATGTTAAAAACTAGGATTCCTGTTCTTCCAGTCCCATTCCACTTGTAATGAGAATTAGAACCTCAGAAGTGCACGTACAACATGGACTGTGAAGAGTACAAATTAGTGCTTGTTCCACATAGGTGCTGCTATAGGTCCCTGTGGAGCCCTTTCAACAGTCACAAATTCATCAGGGTTGTCAAAAGCTTCGTAGTGGATTAATAAATCTTGAATAGCACACTCCTCGATCTGGAAGGAAAACATAAATGTATGTCAGTGACAGGTCTACATTTACACCAGTAGCACAATTATGAACTGGCTTTACTGGTCTTGAATGCATGAAGAAGTAGCAGATGAGGCCTTTGGACAACTGCTCCTCATGGGAAACTTGAGTCACCCTGGTATCTGCTGGAAAGACAACTCAGCAGGGCGCCAGCACTACAGGAGGTTTGCACTGGTGAAAACTACCTAACACAGAAACACTCTGCTGGATCTCACTACTTACACAGGAGGACTGGTCATGGGTGAGGTCAAGGGCAGCCTTGGCTGCAGTGATCATGAGATGGTGAAGCTCAGGATCCCAAAAGATGGGAACAATAGCAGGATAACAACCTGGGACTTCAGAAGAGAAGACCACGATCTTATCAGGGACCTGCTTGGAAGAAAGTCATGGAATGTGGCCGTGAAAAGAAGAGGGGTCCAGGACAGCTGGTTGATTTTAAGGGTCACCTCCTCCAAACCCAAGAATTGTCTATGTCAATGAGCAGGAAGCCAAGCAAGAGAGGCAAGAGGCTTGTATGGATGAAAAAAGAGCTCCTAACAAAATTCAATCAAAAAGGAAGCATACAAGAGAGGGAAGCAGAGACAGGTGAGCCAGAAGAAACAGAGACACTGTCTGAGCGTGCAGTAGCAGAATTAGGAAAGTCAAAGCCCATTTGGAGTTGAATCTGGCAAGTGACATGAAGAGCAACAAGAAACGTTTCTACAGCAGGAGGGAAAACATGGGCCCACTGCCAAATGACAAAGGACATGGAAAAGGCTGGGGAATTAACAGTCTTCTTAATTTTGGTCTTTAATGGTAAGACTTGCCTTCAGCAATCCCAGGCCACAGAGACAAGAGCTTGCCAGTATCACTGCAAGGCCACTCTCAAAAAATAATTAATAAAAAAAAAAAAATCTTTGGAAAGGCTGTGGCAATAAGGGTTGGTTCCTGAGGACTGGAAGGAAGCAAATGAAATGTCATTTCTGTCTTCGGGAAGGGCAACGAGGATCTGACTAACTACTTACAAGTCACTCTCATCTTGATCTCTATGGAAGTCAAAGAGCAAGTGCTCCTGGAAGTCATTTCCAAACATATGGAGTACAAGAAGATGACTGGGAATAGTCAGCATAGATTATGAAGGGGAAATCACGCCTGCCAAACCCAGTAGCTTTCTATGGTGAGAATGCTGGCTTGGTGGATGAGGAGCAAGCATTTGATGTTGCTTACCTGAACTTTAGCAAGTCTTTCAACATTGTGTGTCCTACACCCTCATACACAAGTTTAGATATGAACTACATAAATGGACAGTGAGAGGGACTAAGAACTGGCTGAACTAGTGATCTCAAAGGGCTGTCATCACTGGCACAAAGTTCAGCTAGACACCAGTTGCTAGCATCAATGCTGAGATTGAGACTAGGGCCAGTACTGTTTAACATCATCATTAATTACCCACATGATGGGACAGAGTGCACCCTCAGCAAGGTCGTAGACAACACAAAATCAGGAGAAGTGGCTGATAAACTAGGTGGTTGTGCTGCCATTCAGAGGGACCTCAACAGGCTGGAGAAATGTGCTAGCAGGAACCTCCTTAAGTTCAAAGAGAAATGCAACATCCAGCTCTTGGGAAGAATAACCCCAAGCACCAGTAAACACTGGGGGTTGACAGACTGGTTGACAGCTTAGAATTAAAGGATCTGTGGTCCTGGTGGACAAGTTAACTATGAACCAGCAATGTCCTCATGTGGCAAAGAAAGGTGACAGCCTCCTGTGCTGTACAAGGGACAGCACTGCCAGCAGATTGGGATAGGTTACCCTTCCCCTCTACTCAGCACTGGTGAGAAACATTTGGAGTGCTGGGCCTACTTCTAGACTTCTAGTACAAGAGAGGCATGGACATACTGGAGAGAGTCCAGTGAAGTCACATAATTTTTAAGAGCTTGGAGCATCTGACATATGAGGAGACATTGAGAGCACTGCAGTTGTTCAGCATGGAGAAGGCTCAGGGAAATCTTATCAAAGTGTATAAATATCTGATGGAAGAGAGCAAAGACAACTGAGCCAGGCTGTATGCAGTAGTGCCCAGTGGCAGGACAAGAGGCAATGGCCAGAGACATGAAATACAGAAAACTGCATTTAAGTGTAATTTTTTTTTTTATTGTGAAAGTGGTTGCATACTGGAACAGGCTTCCCAGAGAGGCCACGGAGCGTCTGTCCTTGCAAGATATTCAAAAGCTGGCTGGACTCAGCCTTGAGCAACCTGCTCTAACTGACTCGGCTCTGAGTGTGGGTTTGGATTAGACCATTTCCCAGAGGTTCCTTCCAACCTCAACCACTCTCTGATGCTGTGAATGCATTAATCATAGACTCAATAGTCAATCTGACTTTAATATAGACCTCCCTTATCACGCAGCAATGTGAAGTTCTTATTAAATTACATTTAATATCACTATGTAAATGATACTAATGTATCAATACATAATTAATCCTAAAAAGTGATCTCTGAAACAGCCATTGGAAACTCCTTGTATTACTAGATGCAGTAATTTAGTGCTTTACCTGGATCAAAGCCAAAGGTTTTTCTCTGCTCCTAATAAGAGCAGCTTCTTGCTGGAGCTCTTCCTCTATAATAGCTGAAAACATGACAGGTGCTATCACAGGAGATTTAGCTGGTGATGTTGCTAACCAAGGACTGCAAAAAAATACACAAATGACATTATGAAGCAACATGAAGAACAAGGTCAGCACAATACACAGAAACAAGCTCCAGAACTTAAGCCACTGTCACACTTACTTATGACTCTCCAGCTGTGGAGAATCTAGAACATGGTCTTCCAGACCTGGGCTACTTCTCGTGGTGCACCTGGAAAAAGGCAGGAAAGGAGCATGAAAGTCACTGAGAGAGCATTCTCCTATATCATACTGCGAAGTACAAATTTACAGTAGGCAATTACAAATTTTTAGGATTTTTCCAGAAGAAGGGCGTTCGGATGTAATGCTGAATTTGTCTTTAAGTGTGATACTGTGACTAGAGAAGGCACTGATGCTCATTTCTGACTACCAGAACTTACTGGATTTTCAGCTTGAGTGTTAATTCTGACATTTCCTAACAGTTGAGCATTGAACAAAGGTTTGTGTCTTTGTTGTTTGTTTGTTTTTTTAAAAGAAGGTTTTTTACATGTAAAATAGTCAACTGCATCAACACCATTGACTATAAATGTTTGCAAATATGAGGCAAATATTGCTTCAAGATAAAAAACAAACCAAAAAATCCCAGAAACAACTCTCCTATATTCAAATTAAGCATTTCATGTGAAAGAACCAGTGCTGCAGTAGCACTAGCAGATTATTTCCTCAAGCATAAGCCCAGAAATTAGGGACTTTCAGTACATATCCTGCAACCACCTCCCATGTTCTTAAGAACAGCATAAGACTAGAATTAACAGAATTGGAAAAAAAAATCCTGAAATATCAATAGAGTTCCAAACAGCAAGATATTTTATTCAGCTGCAAAACATTAACCTCTCAACAAAAAGAAGTCACATTTGATATATTGCACTCCTTAAGAAACAAGTAGATGTCAGAAAAATCCTACATCAGTAGGAAGAGAGGGACCTATTCTTGTTATTTAATACCTATCTCTGGCAACTTTTGTGTTTCCCAGAACTCTAAAAAAGTGTTACAGCATACTGTGAAATGCTAGCAGACTTTTTTGAATTATTCGGCAGCTTTGTAAGAAACTGTAAGGGTGTTGGTATTTCAATAAATCACTCTCAATTTTCTTTAAGGCTTTCATAGTCCTCTGTAAGTGGCTGTAAACTCTTGGAAAAAGAAGAAAAATCTATAGAAAGCTATTAGAATTCCAGTAACCGCTAACTTCTCTGCCTGGAATATTTTCCCCAGAACACAACTCCAAGGACAACAAGAACAATGATTCCTACTGCTCAGCAATGAGAATGAACACAAATTTAACTGCTTAGGGAATAAAAAAAAAAAAAAAAAAAATCTCTCTCTCTCTCTAGGTATCTGCAGCAACAGCTACAAGGGTACAACAGTGGAGGCTTTCTACAGTGTCACTCCCTTGAATCAAAGCCAGCCGATACACCTTCTCCCAGGTCATATTGCTTCTGTGTTTCCACCAGGAAAGCAGAGTTCATGTTGGTCAAGATGATCCTTCCCCTCCATTTCCAGTACTGGCAGGATAGCCAGAAGTTCACTGAATGCAGGGGAAACCAAAAAAGTGTGGAACTCTCCAAACCAGGCATTTCCAGATAACCACTATTCCAGAGCTTTCAAAGAACTGACACATCAAACAACAGCTCTATAGCAAGACTGATCAAAACTGCTGTAGCGTTCTCCAGATTGAGTATCTATAATATATAGCTACAGTTCCTTTGTTTCGACCTCATTAATATCTAATGTTTTTTCTATAGGTGTTTAAGAGTAGTTAAAAATGGAAAAAGGGTAGAAAAAGTATCTTGTAAATGTTTTTTTGTTCGTTTGTTTTCTGTTTTATCTTCGTAAAAGAAAATCAATGGCAGGTTAGAGAATCCTATTTTATTTAAGAAAGGCATCAGGTCAAGCCAGATAAGTGTAATAAATGAATATGGGAATTCTATAAGGCACTGAGTCAAGTGCCACATAACCTTTTTTTTTTGTTTAAAAGTTTCTCATGCCTTTCCTATCTAGCTAATTCCTTACTCACTTTACCGATGGGTCAATCATTATTTTAGAGAATAAGTTAACTAAAAGAAATATAACCAAGTTAACATTGGTGGACACAATAAGCAGCAAAGTTCAAGCCAGTAGACAATATTAAGAGATGCTATTAATTTAGCAAAGGATAAAAATGAACAGCATGACTGTGGAACTTTATTTTGATGTCTTCTATTTGGAAGAGAATATTCCCATGCTGAAGTACAGACCGGGGCTGACTGGCTAGAAGGTGTAGCCAGGCAGCCAAACGAAGTGATTCTTCTCTGTGCTGGATTTGTTAGTCTACATACAGCAGATCATATCCAGTTTTTGGGCTCCTCAGTACAAGAAGGATGCCGTCAGGCTGGAACAAGTCCAGTGGAGGGCCACCAAGATTAGGGGCTGGAGCACACAGCAAGAACTGTGCTTTGTTAATCCTAGGAGAAGGTGGCAAAGGGGAGATCTCATTGCTGCCTTCAGCTACCTAACTGGAGGGTAGTGAAAAGATGCAGCAAGAATCTTCTTGGAGGTGCACAGCTATAGAATACGAGGCAATATATACAAGCTACAAAACAGGAAATCCCAGTTAGATATGAGAAAAAAAAATCCCACTATGGGGATGGTCATACAGTGGAACATGTTGCTCAGAAAGGTTTGAGTATCTTCACACTTTTAAGCGGTCACAACTCAACCGGACCAGACCCTGAGCAATATGATCTAGTCTGACCTATCTTGAGCACGAGGCTGAACTAGACAATCTAAATTATTCTATGATTTCAACAGCAGGGGAGTACTTTTTAGCTGAAGCCTAGATAAATCAGCTTCCAGCTTGTACTGCACTTAAGAAAAATAGTAACATAAAAAATGAGGGAAGGAAGGCGGGAAGGCAAATGCAGCTTTTGCTTGCTGGTTTAAAGACCATGTTTGTACAACTTACTAAACGCCTTTATGCTGGTATCATCCCTCAACTTTATCTCTTTTTCCACCTGCTTTAATAATGCTCACCTTCCTGCACATTTGACAGTAACCAACACCTATCCAGCCCATTTGACAGCTACACTCTCCTTCCCACTCACAATCCAAAGAACTCACAGCACTACTATAAATGAATCCAAGTAGATTAACAAACCTGTTTCAGTACAGATAAAAAATTCTTTCCAGAGTAAGACTTCTAAACAAACAAATGAACCAAAAAAAACCCAACCAACCAAAAAAACCACCACAAGAGACATTTCAAAAAACTGGAATTGATAGTTCTAGTGTCACAGCACACTCTAGTGATCAATTAAAAAATAAGTTTAAATACCTGCGTCATCTCCCTCAACTTAAATGTCTTTAAAATGTAGGAAGCAGTTCAGATATTTTGAAGCTGTTTGTACATCTGTACATCTGTGTTTCTTACTAGCAAGACACTCAGTCCAGATATTAAATGAACTGCAGATATTTCAACATGCAAGATTAATTCCTCAGCTGGCATCAAAATAACTACAAGAAATGGAACAGACGGGAAATGGGAGCTAGCTTATACAGAAAAAATGGAAAAAAAATCCTCAAAAATACAGAACTTGGAAAACTGGAAGACTTGAAAATTAAAGACTGATGCAGAGACATAAGTGGTTCTGCATGGAAACAAATAAGCCAAGTATCATCAGCACTGAACCAACCTGATTAACTCAGTTGGCTGAACTTGCCATGACTCCTGCACAGCCACCAGTATGTCCCAGCACTCAGCTCCCTGGTGTTTCTTGAGGATTTGCTTATTTGAAGCCAGTTCAGGTCCAGTGCCTCCCTGATCTAATGACTATTCTCAAAAAAGAAACACAAGGCCAGTCTCCTGCAGAACCTCTTGGGTTTTGCTGTGCCATTTGAGTCATGTACTACTCATTAGCTCATTTATTAGCCATGCCAGAACCAGGCCATTCCCACACGAAGCCACAAAGACTTGTTTCCACTAAGGCTCTTCACCGCTCCCTGGAGTAACACAGTGAAGACAACCCAGGCTGCCACAAAGTTAAATCACGTCAGGCCTATGTTTTTAGCTTGGACAATGAGCTACACAAGCACAGCTGCACAGCGTTAACTCCCACAGCTGAGCTGCCCCTGGAAACAATGCAGCCACATCCACGCAGCCCAGCTTTTGGACTGATCTGCCTTCGGACTGAATCCAGGTCACATCTCCACATTCATGACAGGGTTCATCTACGGAAAATTTCTGGGTTGCATAAATTGGAAGGTGACAGTATATGGAAGAGTGTTCACGCAACCACTGAAAATTCCTCATCCAGAGACTCAAGAAAATTGTCACTTTAATTCCTGCACAGTTTATCCAAAGGAAAAAAAAAAAGAGACAAAGCAGGAACAGTAGCCATGCAGGTATCTTCAGTGTCCCATCAGCGAGTCTGACATGAACAGATGAGGATTACTTATACTCTACGCACATGCTATTTCCTTTCCTTCAAAAGGAACGAGTAAGGCTGTGGATATTTCATCTTCACAGAAATAGGCCTTGAATGCTGCAGGCAAAAATCAGACCCTACTGTAACAGGAACTGTACAGTCAAAGAATAAAATTACCTCAAACCAGAAACACAACTCCTAACTTTCAGACAGATGAACTAGTCACCCTGGCTCTTATATCTAATAGAGGGAAATAAGCAAGCTCAGACACAATTCAAAACAACCTGAAATAGCTCTGGAAGTGCCATCATCTAGGCTCCCACTGGCTTAATGTATCATTTTCAGACAGCTAACATATTAGGCCTAGATTTAGCTCAAATAATCCACTTTGGGAGTGTGCAGACTGGCCAGACTGCATAGACTAGACAGAGCAATGCAAAAGGAAAATAAAGGACTTCATGAAGATGACAGAGTAGGTGTGACAAAGCTATAACAGCATCCAGTGCGAATTCCCTTATCACCAGCCCTTGCCATCTCCCATATGATGAAAAGCTTTATTATTTTGCTAGCAACAAAATTAATGATATCTGGTTTTCTGAAGATTTGTGCTTCATGTCCCTACATCCCCATTCACCACAATAACTTCAGCTTTATCTCTCTGTTACTGAAGAATGTCCACATATCACACACACTGTCCACACCCTTCCTACCTCTCTCCTCTAACACCATCTCACACACAGTGTTCCTATATTTCAACCCTCATTTTGATCTTTATCTACCAACAGGACACATACTACTTCTGTCCTTGGGAAACACCAGTTTAAATACAAACTGAGCAATCAAGAGGGAGGCCCAGCAGAATTTTCTTTTCCTTACAGTTTTTGGAGGGGGATGGAACACGAGTTCATAAGCAAAACTGGAAAGTAATGGGTGTCAGGTCTCCCTGTGCACCAACAGGCTCTGCAAACTCTTCTCCCTCAGTGCAGCTGTGTAAACTTGAGTCAGGTTGCTATGAACAGCGCAGAGTTGTATGGAAGAGCTATGTGAAAGCTCATGGGGTCACCCTCTCTTTGATCAAGAGCTGCATTTAAGCTCAATCCCTCAGTCTTAGGCCTTTCCTGAGCTATGCTGCAGCTATGCCCAAGCCCAGCCTTGCTGTTCCTGAGCCTGACTGGACTTGCAGGTTGGACCTCAACCCTGCCTCATCCCAGAGGACGTGTCTGCACCCACGGACTGTGGCTCGCCCTGGTTCCCATCACAGAGCCTGCCCTGCTCACCTCACTCCAGCACAGTGGGGCTGTCCCCCTGTCAGGGAGGTCACCGCCTGGCCAGTCCTGCTGTCACCCCCGCTGGACAGCTGGCTTGTGCTGCTTCCAGACCCTGGGTGGCAAAGCCTGTAACATTTTCAGCATTCAAAGTTACTGATGATGGGGGAAGAGATGCAGGTGGGTGAGCAAGTCAGTGAGGAACAAGGCTGAGATTTCTTTCCTCAGCTAAGACAGTTATTTTAACCCCAAACAGAGGTTTTACTGGAGGTAGCAAGAGGATGTGTGGCTAAAACAATTTGACCGAAGAGCAATATTGTCTAATAACTAGACATATAGATCACATGCACCTCAGAACAAGTTACTGTTGTCCTTAGAACTGTAGTTTCCCAGTAATTATAATACACAGACATAAGCAATGCATCCGTATTTCAGAAAACCCCCCTAATCCATGAAAAATTGCACCTAAAAATTAAGTCAGTTTATAAGAAAACTCAGATCAGGAAATGCCAGAACTGTGTTTGAATAAACTGATTTTATCTACTTAGTGGTTACACTGAAATACTCCTAAGCAAACTCTGTTTCATGCATGTCATAGCTGAATGCTAAGGAATATCTAATTTCTACAGAAGTTAGAAAATACAAGTTTATCAGTTTTATACATAGATATACAAATGTACACACACACACATTTTCTTTGGAGCCCGAAGTGTTTGTGTTCATATACAGAGACGCACACACACACGTACATCCATATATATAGACAAAACCACTTCGAACCTCAAACAAAATATTAGCAATGGCATTAAATTGCCTTAGTCTTTAAGCTTCCTATAAATAAGAGTATTCAGTTCATAAAATCCCATTAACAGAATCATTAAAAGAAGGCTTAAGGGATTTATTTTTTTTTTTAATGACAATTTTATCCTTTCTTACTTCAGCAAAATTTAAGCAGATTACTATGGTTCTTGTATAAAGTTTGATAAATTAGGAAAAACTGCTCTCTTACCTTATGGTGTTTTGAACTGATGAATCTTCAGTTCCTTTATATCTAGGTCTTTTGATACCAGTACCAGGTGAATTATTTGCACTCATACATTTTTCTTCTTCCATTACAAGATCACGGAATGATTTTGGCAAAGCAGAATGTAATCCAGATGACCTTTAATTATTAAAAAAAAAAAAAAAAAAACACCACAAAAGAAAAAAGAGAAGAACAACTCATTTTATACTTGCACTTTTCAAGACTTTATATTGTTCCACGATTCAGATGCCAAAGAGGGTCTTTTCAGTTACTAAAAGTAAAAATGCAATATTACTTAGCTTTCGTATCTCACCAATATGCCTGCTAGACCCCATTCATTAAATTATATCACTTTGGATCAAATAGGTAAACATCAGAAAATAAATATCTATGAGAACAGAACAAGCCAGTAGTATGGGAGTTTCATTAGGACAGAAAAAAAACCCCCGCAGCGATCAACAGCAACAACAAAAAATCCCTCCATCTCTTCTCCCCCTAACGTATCCTCTTAAAAAGCAATTTTATTTTCACATACACCTTGTCTCAGAAAAGCTGTATCTTTTCTAACAGTATTATTCCTTCAAAAGTATTCTCATGAATCGCACAACACTCTTGTACTTTTGTCCTAATTCTATTAGTTTACTTCGATGAAAGTCAAGTATAGTTGATCTTCTTTCCCCAAGATACTGAATGAGTTACTCATACCTGCCGGAAGCTCTATAAATCTACAGTGAAATTCATAAAAATTACATGTTTAGTTTTCTTTTACTTGCCCAAGTACAATGTGCACTGTTACTGAATCAGAGCCTGAGTATTATTTTTCAAAAACAAACCAATATGAAAATACAGCAATTTAGCATCATAGCTATCCTGTTCTGATCCAAAAGCCTTTTCATTTACAGAATTCAAGGCAGTTACCATTAGCCTTTCGCTTACCCAGCCACACTTTGGAGTTTATTGCTCGTACATTTGCTTTACATCTAACTTTACTAAGCATAGCATTTCCGCTCATTGACAAACATACAAAAAATATATTGGAAGAACAGCTTTTCTCATTACCTGCTCAAAGAAATAAGAGAGCAATTATAAACACTACTGAAGTAAAACAAGCTTTCTATACAATGCTAATTGTTTATGTAGCTACCATAAGAACGAAGTATTGGAAGCCAACAGACTTTCAAACTACATCTAGGTGGCATACCGTTTATGTCAATAAACATGAGAGAATTAAAACATTGCAACATTGTATCTGAAATCTTACAACAAAAGCATCTGAAAGTTATATATGATGTCTATACCCCATGCTAGACCACCTGGGCTTTAGTTTGGGTTTGTTTGTTTTGTTGGTTGGTTGTTTTAAATACTGTCTGAGTAGCACAGAAGCCACAGATAACAGAATGGGAACCTCCAGACGCAGGGGCTCAGAGTCACTTTGCACATCCTTTGTTCCTACCACCAGCTGGCACACAAGAGTCTGGGCAAGTGTTTGACTAGAATTTCCCCAAACCTCTTATACCAAGTAGGCAAATGGTTTCCTTGGGATCTGCTGTCACAGAAGCTTCTTCTGCTTCTACCAATTTAAGTAGCCTACCCATTTTCATGAAAATTCTGTACTGCAATCAGATTCACTTGTAACACAGCACCAAAGAAAAAACCAACACCCATCTCCCTCAAAATAAGTTTAGAGAAGTAACAAAGTTAATGCCTAGCTTCTTGCATGACATACTCTCAAAGTATTACTAGTGAGATTCCTCCCCCCCCAGCCCCCACCCCCCGCCTTCTAATTTCCACTTTTCTTCAAAGGAGGAAACATAGGTTCAGTCCCCCACTAACTACAAAACTGGAGGTTTATTTGGGTGGAAAAGGTAGGAATTGTTTTTGATAGAGTCTGTCTTTCAGTCAACCAAAAAAGAGCCGGAAGGTCCCACACCCTTCTGGCAAGTGAGCTCACAGGACATCCAAGATAAAGATCTCATTTCATGGGAACACAAGCTCTATGGCTTTGACTATATTGCATGTGTGGAAAGCTCAGTCTATTGCCAAATGCGCTCCAATAGTTCATCGTGAATTTACAGAATATAACTTTGCAAATTTAATATTAAAGCAGATGAGTAACACTTACCATTCTACCTTACATAAAAAAATACTTCGAATGACTAGCAGGGGCAAACACATAATTGATGGCTTGCCTGAAGCAGCTTCACATTTATTCAACAAATGCTCTTTTCCAGCAGCTAGGCATAATTTTAAATACTCATATACTTCCCACTGGTTCTTTGCTTGAACTCTTGAGCTACGGCATTTTCCAGATCAGCAGCCAGAGGACCGCTGCAGAGGAATGTACAGAAACATGTGTGGTCACCACACAAGCATTAGACTGGATTCCACCCTCCTGAGGTACACCCTGGCCTTTCCAAATCAGATGGTTTGTGTAACACAGCAGAGCCCAGATACTTTCAAAAACTGTTTAATCAGAACCTTAAGACCACAATATACTTTTTGGCGACAGTTATCTAAGCATATTCAAAAATCAGTCCACGTTTGCTTTTTTAAACACAAGAGCAGTTCATAGGCAATTGGTAGTTCAAAATTAAATAACACCCAAGAGGTAAAGAATTATCTATCAGAGAGTAGATGAATAGCATAAATAGTTAAACTATTCAGATGTCAGATCAAGGAAGTTATGCTCTGTATTTTTTACACGCCTTTTATCAGAGCTTCTCTTAATATCTTATTTCCTGAATTAAGAAATAAATCATTTAACTAGAGGCATCTAGCTCATGTGCTTAAATCAATCAGTACAAATACTCCTCAAGAGTAATTTGTCTTACACTGAAAAACAGGACTTCAGGAACAAAAAAACCCCACTCTTCTGAGGAGGCCCAGATAATTAGATAAGCTATGCAATGTCCTCCAAAAGCTACTTCAGGTTTTGATGTATCTAAAACTTGTGCATGAAAGGAAGAAGAGAAAGACCAGCCTGGAGAAAGACAGACGTCCTATACAAACATATTCATGCATAGGAGTTACCACACCTCCTTCCCTTGATACTCAAAGCCTGTCAGAGACAAGCATGTAAAACTACTGCTAGAAAACGGCTAGTAAAACAAAAAATTAATTTAACTGATGATATTTAAGATGACCGGTTGAAAATATCCACAAAATGCCTGTAGTAGTGATCACTGGCATCAGTTCATGCCATAACATGGTAAGTCTGGGGAAGTTCCTTTGAAGACTCGAGAAGACTCACTTGTGACCACAGATCACAGAAAGACCCCTCAATTCGCTGGGTTGACTCATGCAGGTCCCAGCCCACCTCATTAGCAGCACCCCTGGCCAGCGGCAGCTCTCCTCCCCTCATCAATGTGGACACCCCTCGGAGTCACCCATCGGGTAGCGCCTAAGAGCTTGGCTTCCCCAGTGCTGCTGCGCTGCGCCACTGATGGGCAGAAAGGTGGTGGATTTGTAACAACGCGTAAATTAGTGTGTGAATGAGCCCATGTGATTTGTATACGTAAGACTGTGTACATCATCACTGTAGATGTTAGGTTACATATTGTTTATGCACAATTATAACATTAGTAGTAAGATTAAAAATAGTAGATGGATTTTTTTTTTTAACTGAAATAAAGGATAATATAACTCATTATTTCCCGTGTTGGTCACCATCTGATTCAACCAGTCTCTCCCAGCAAATTTTAAGCCTCAGAGCTATAATTGCCCTGTGACACCTCCATTAGATACACCACATAACGAACTTGTTGCTTGACCTGCAGCATCACCTGTGTAAAGCAGGTAGGCATGTTCTTTGGAACATTTGAGAGGAGCAGCATTAAGGATTCTGAAATTCATCCACTCACTAGAATTTGCAAGACAAATCTTGCAAACCTTGTTTCTCCTATTGCGAAGGTCCCAATTACAGTTCAGAGGTCAGGCAAGAGTCTGAATCTTTACATACAAAGCAACTCATTCAATCTTTTTTTTAAGACAAAAGCATGGGCTTTGCCCAATGTTATATCAGAATAACTTTCAGGGGCTTGGGGCATAAGAGACCTCAAATTTTGGTATTTAGGTGCACATAGTTGAAAATAAATTGAGAAGACAGATATTTAAGTCCTGCTTGTATAAATCAAAAGAATTCAACCTTTTATTGAAGTCACTTGAAATGTTGTGTGCTGGATTTTTTTTTTTTTTTTAATCAGGTCATCTTAGGCAGTTCATTTTCATAAATAACTATGGTAGTAACACACCTCTATAGCTTGTAAGCTGGACACTGGAAATACATGGCATGTAACTACTCTTTTTAGTTATAATCAACCCATGATATAGAGATGACTACAGAGATTTCTTGCCCCTGCTTTCACTGACCCTTGCAGGAATCCCAGCCATCACTGTCAGAATCAAAACTTGAAGCACTTCATGCCTCGCTACCTGGAATTCACCAAACAACTGCCCACCTCAGATCAGACTGACATGGTCCCTGACAGGCCCTGTAAAATACTAAAGTCCTTTAACCACAAGGCTGAATGTACTGCATGGCATCACTAGAGAAGCAAACCTTGTTCTGATCACATAACTGGAAGTAGAATACCATTTTAGAATCAATCATTATCTGATATATAATGCATGCTTTCGGGATGATTACAAAACACTCTCACAGTTTTTCCTGTACATTGCTGATAAATATTTTGAACACTAGCTCTACTTTACCATTGTTATGGTCTGGGATATTACTGTTACTAGTATAGTCTTAAACTAAGGTAACAGCATACCAACAGATCTATGTGGAATCTCTAATAAATCTAAAGGCACTTCAAACTCAAGGTGCTGATCATAATAGTATCCACTCAAAAAAGAAAGATAACAGATATATGAAATGGAGCAGAGAAGCAAGCAGTTCTAGACAATACTTTAAACCTTTTGACACAGAACGCCTCTCCAGTAAGCAAACACTGCCAGGAAGCAGCCTACCTTTTCATCAGCCAGCTAGTGAGGTGATTTTTTTTGTCTCCATACGCCCATTAAATAGCTAACAGGCTACATGTCTGCTTTGAATGTACAGGAACATAACAGAAAGGCAAAGATTCCAGCAGATGCTTACTACTCTTATTTCTGAAAGGAGCAACCAGTTCATACAAAGGATGACAGGAGAGACAAAACACAAGAAGGAGATGGCTCTAATTGTGGAAAATAAACCTATCGTTTCAAAGAGACTCCTATTTTACTTTAAAATCTATCTAATACAAAAGGAAAACTACTACAATAGCATTTAAAGCAGCTAAATTGTGCAAAAAAGACTCCATTTAAAATAGTGACTGTGGTGAGTATGCAGCCAGCTTTGTTCCCACTGAGGCACAAAGAGGCAAGCTCTAGATAGAGCAGACTGATCGCAATTCTTCTAGGGTACCAATAGAGAAGGAAGCTGCAATAAAATTCTAGACCTTCTTGAACTGAGAAAGGGGGTGAATTGCCCAACATTTACCTCAGGTTAAACAGATGCACAGAGCTATTTATTCTGTAATAATTAAAAACATTAAATTTACACAGCTTGCAACTTTTACAGTTATGCTTTTATGCTTTCATCCAATACAAACTGTAAATGCTAAGAACAAAGCATGAATCAGGCTAGCACCTCAGTACATTCATTGTTGTAAACCTGTTCATTGAACAGATGGTAAGCCATTTTTCTATTTGATAGTGATATTAACTTGAACATTTAAATTGTGTGTAAGCAGCATTAAAAATCATCTAAAACCCATTATGCATCCTCCCACCATCAGAACTCTTTGCAGCATCTGTCACTCCCTCCAGTTCCTAGACAACTAGGTAACTTTCTTACCTATAATTTCACTCTATTTTTGCTCTACTCCAAAGTAATTCTAGCCCTTTCCCCCAGGAAGACCTAACATTTTAATGTTTTTTTGACAGATAAAAACCACTATTCATAATGGTTTTCAATAACCTCTTCTTGACTAAGTTTCAGAGCCTGTACTCAACCTTCTTTTTCTATGCTTCACTTTGATACCATCTGCAAATACCACATCACATATAGGCAAGAAACAGATGGGATGAAGTTTTCTGACTCACTATAGCAAAATTTCAAAGAACTGTGAAACTGCAACCACTGCATTTCCCTGCCCTCTTTGAATTTCTGGATTACTACCAAACGTGGATACAAATAGTTCAATGCTAGTCTTTAATGAACAGAACCTAGGCCGTTTTATTTAAGAAACTGCTTCTAAGAGACTATTCAATGTAAAACCACTTCAGAGAAAAATAAGTGATATTTGATTTATAACATACCATGCATTCCCTAGTTTTGTAACTTTAGTAGGTGGAGGTGGTGTGGTTATCAGTGTAGTAGGCTCCATGCTGCTCATTACTGATCCATTATCTTTTGCTGCCAGGGCAATCATTTTCCTTTGTTTCTGAGAAAGCTTGATTCCATGAGATGCCATTTTGCTGTGAATTGATATTGCAAAGACAGATGTAAGATCAGTGTCCTGTGAGATGACTCACCTTTCATCTTGGCAAATGAAACTGAGAAATCTTTCCTAAACCAAAATACTTTGGAGTGCCAAAAGGGGAGTACAGGTGGGGGGGGAGGAGGGGGTTGAATGGCTGAGGAACAAAAGGAGGATCAACAAACATCAAGAGTGACAGAAAGAAAAGCATCATAAAACTATTCTTCACATAGATGTCTACAAATGAAAACATGCAGAGTAGGAATAAAGTCTCCAAAAGACATGGATTACCATCAGATTATTTTCTAATTTTGTGACTTTTTAGAGACTGTCAGAAGCTTAGCTCCCTTAAACCGAAAATACTCATGCATAAGAAACGTATACAACAGCATATCACCATTCCTTTTATTCATAATAATTTGGTTTTGAAGTTATTTGGATTCTTCAGTCTTGGCTGTTCTGTTCACAGCTTCTGAATCTTACCTAGCCAGCAACCCTTTACTAGGCTCCATGTCTACTGTCCTAGCTCTCCTTTACAAGAATGACACACTTCAAAGGTCATGAAAGTCACCTTCAGTTCTCTTCCATATGCCACCAGTTAAGAAACACTAGGTTTAATCCACTGTCTCCTGAAAAAGTCCATTTATCTCCAAATGTCTTTGGGATGGCCCTTCGAGCAAGAACCACCCTCAGTTCTGTCAGAGGAAGAATTGTCAATATCAACACGTGGGTACTGGGCGGGGGGTCAGAATATGAGACAAGAAACAAACTTATCGATTACAGTACTGGTTCACAAGTAATTTACTAAGTGCTAGGGACAACAATTAGCTCTTTTTCGTTGGAAATAGGAAAGCTCAGTAGTGCAGGCCACTGATTTAAGATACTAGCTTACTAGCTCTTTCACATTTCAGCAGCTAAGACATGCTTTTGCAGTAGTTGACTGAACAAGACTACAGTAAAATAAAGGGATAAATTTTGTATGCTCACAGAAAAACCATAATGAACTGAAGTAAACAAAGCCGTTCAAAATCAAATAGGACAACTTTCCTCGTGCTTTTTTTGAACTCTGAACTGCCTGAACCACTAAGTAAATTCATAATAGCCTGGTCTATCACACTTTTCTTTTATAGATTTTGGTTTTTTACCAACCCTGAATTTGCCTTTGGCATGGTTCCACTTTTCTGCATACTTTCTTCAATTTCCATGATGGTTCTAAGATCCATGGCAGGAGGGCTGGCAGGGCTAAATGAAAAACAAAAAGTTATCTTACAAGGCACTCACTTTTACTTAGATACCACAGTTCCAGCCTTCACTGAAATCTTCTAAATCATACATAAGATTGGTAACCGGATGTATAATTTATGTCCGTTTCCTCAATTATGGTAAACCTCAAATAGAATGTTTCTGACAAAACTTTTATAAATATATACATATTTAAGAGCACACTATAAAAATACTTTCAAGACTCATCATACTATGAAACAAAAAGATGTGAACTATGATTACTCTAAAAAAAACTAGATACCTAAATCCAGGATACTTATTTAGTAGTCAACTGCTCATACTAAGTATTAGAGAGGCATGGCTCATAGCTCTTTCATGAAGGCTGAATTAGATCTTTCTTTGAAGAACAGGATTAAAATTATTTTACATGGCAAATACGACACACTTTGCAAAGTTAGAGCTCTGTACAAACACCAGTAACATTCTCGAACTTTAGGAATCAGTTTCTTTTTCCATAAATTGCCTAATTTTAAACTTTCACAGAAATTTCTAAGCTTTACATAAAACTCTAAATTAAAACCTGTGTACTTAAAGGTATTTGTAAACTAAGCTGTGTTACTAGATTCAAGGACAGGCTTTGAAACAAACTATAAGCAGCACTCTGTTTCTCCTTACATAAACCCAACTGCCATAACTAACCAGGGAATTAACCACTGGGAAGTCACACCAAACCCTGTCATCACTGCTCCTCCACAGTAGTTCAATCAAATACACTACAGTATTAATCCTTTAAACATTCTACACAACAGTGCTGCTTGATTTTTCCTGACATCACACCAGCAATACTAGAAAAAGTGAAGAAAGAGTTCAAGGGAAACTCATACAGGCACAGTGACATTGCAACAAAGTCCTATGGTTTTGTTTCCCTTCCATGCAATCCTCTAAACAATGTTTGAAAGGGACTCTAAGATAGCAGATGAAGGTGGAGGTTCTTCCAACCAGGCCAAAGACCAAAGAGTTGGTTGTGGGATGTGTTACCCTCTCTGTGTAGACTAGGTTTGCACAAATACATAGTGAGAGAAAACACAGATTTCTAATGGACTCCGCTCACCAAATGATATACATCACAGTTGCAGCTTTTAATTTCTACAGCTGTATCACCTGTATTAACAAAGCCCATCGGCCACAAACCAACAGAGCCTGGGAAAACTGCAGGAAAATATCGCTATATGATTCCCTAAATACTTAAACTCTTCAATATTCAACCTTTATTGACAACTATCAAAGATGGGACACCAGGCAAGACAGAATTCAGTCTATCACAGTGCTGCTCCTTTTTCATATGCAGATACTGCTACAGATAAAAATTAATAATCAACTTTTATTACTATATCAGGTAAACCTGTGGTGATGATTTTCGTAGACTGTTTAAGTCTGAAGGCATGCCTTAAAAATGTCAAGTACAATGGTGCTTCTAATAGCTTCAAGCATGGTCTGATTCTACAAAAAACTACCAAGTATTTTACAAATCATTAACCAAGAAGTCCTTCTTAAAAAAAAGATATTAGAAGTCTAGACTGGTAGCACTTAAAAATACATCTATGCTTTTCTTAAAGAATGATTTCTAAAAATGTAACACTTATTACACTACCAAAATCTGTAATTCACATGTCAAGTAACAGATGATCATTTTGAAGAGCAGATAGCTTTTTAGTCTGAATAGAATATTACTAGTATTCACCACCAAGCGCAGAACAGCGATTGTTAAGTCCAATAGGCACCACAACTAATACTCCACCTGAAACTGGTTCCTAACCAGTTGGGAGGGCTTGCAGAGCTGTTTCTGGCACTGGGAATGGACTGTGGAACAGACTGTGCCAATACTGATGATCCCTTGCATGACTTCATCTCCTTGTTAGGTTGAGGGGGTTTCATACCCTGACTGCATGCTTTGTCCCTCATCTGAAAAAAAAGACAGAAAAATATTGAATAAATATACTCATATTCTTTCATTTAGAAAAAAAAACCAGTGATGCTACAGATGACTTGAATGACATGCAAGTGAAAAGACTTTAAAGGATACCGCAAAAATAGCAAGAACGTAGTGAATCTCTGATCAATTTGCTATTAATATTCGTACTTTTATTTGTTTCACACTTCACCTTGAATCCTGTACGTACAAATATGCTTCTTGATAGCGGAAAACTCACTCAGAGATATCCACTTCTAAAGCTTTAACACTTAACATAGGCACAATTCTCTAAAACTTATTTCGCTTTGCCAGTTATGCCTCAGTCATCCTGGACCATACTTCTGTCCAACTATAGTAGTCAAAGAACAGCAGGATTTTCCTGGAGTTTTTTGGCTTGTTTTGGGGTTTGTTGGACTCTGAACTTCAGACATGCTTTGCATTTCAAATGAATTAAAAGTATTTACATAATTGCTCTTTCGGTTTGAAATTTTCTGAATGCTACAGGATAGAAAAATTCTTGCTACTGTACCATTTGAATAAATCACCCTTAGAAGGTTTAATAGCTCTCTTTTTTTGTTTGTTTTATCAGACAAACAATAACTACATAAAGTTGTCTACTCCATTTTAAGGAAAACAGCTCCTTAGACACACTCCAAAATACAAACTCTGCTTTTCACGGACTAGATAAACACAAACAAATAAATTGCCAGGAACAAAGAAATCCAACCTCGGTCCTCTCTGGATGAAATGGTTTTGTGAAGTCAGGGGACTGCACGTCTCTGGGGCTACCCACTCCTGCGTAACTACCTTCAGAGTCAGATGTTAAGAATTCTGGAAGTGATTCTACAGAGTTAGTTTTATCCAGTTTTACTGAGCCTAGGGAATAAGAAAAGACAGCAGAAGCATTAAATCATGAGAGCCTGACTAAACGATGCTTAAAAAGAAACAAAAAGTTATTCAGTTCATATGATGAATACAAAATAACCAGAAGTTTACCTAGTCCAATATACTAGACTGTAATAAGTATTAGCAAATATAAGACTATCTTAAATATCTTTTCAGAATAAGATTACTCCCAGTTTTCTTTCTCTTTCTTACAATATACAGTTTTGCGAAGTAACACTGATACTTTTCTGTTGAAAATGAAGGCTGTTACCATCTTTTCAATCAGTGACTAATTTTATTTTTATATTCCAGAAAAAAAAAATAGCAGAAATGTTCCACTTATTAAAACAAGATGGGAAAGTGCCCATTAACTTTATTTGATAAAAACACATGCTTTTGCAGAATCTGAACTTTGGGCATAAGCTTAATATGACAAACATCCTTTCAAACAAAACTTAATCCTAAAACTTCGTTATTTAAATTCAGCTATGGTGTTCACTAGAAAAGAAATCATCTTTGCAATATTTTTCTACTGAAATATAGAAATAGCATTGCATATTAAACTTTATGTTCTGTTTTTATACCTGAAAGGAACTTCTTTCCCACTGACCTGTGGAGGCTGGACTCTGAATAATATCTGACAGATTATATCCTCCAGAGCTGTCGGACCGTTTCCGTGGCTTCTTTTTTGCCTTAGTTTTTGCTCTTTTGAAAAGAGCTTCCCTATTTAAAAAAAAAAAAAAAAAAAAAAAGGAAAAGCCAAAGAACTCGAGCCTTAGAACTATCAGTGTCAACAAAGTTTTTCAGTCAGCAGCGCAGTTATACTTCAAGCAGTAATACCTGGTCCCACCAGCTGTCACTAGCTGCTTGTCCCTACTCTGCTTATGCACTTGCACAACTATTTAGCAAATGATTTGGGGGGTATAAAAATCCAGGAGGAAGACCAAAAAAAAAAAAAAAAAAAAAAAATCTTTCCAGTCTGTATGTAGTCTCTGGTCTAGTACACTGCATAAAGAGTTCTGCTGAGACAGGGAAAGAGACAAGAGCTGCATAGGCTGGCACTGAAACCCAGGCCAGATTAAACCTGATACACAGCACAGAAACTGACTCAAAGTAAATTACAGCCAAGTCTCCACTTTTTCTTCTCTTGATTTCTCTTAATTTAGTGAAGTTCAATAAACTCCACAGTTGATCTCATTTTTCCCTAACACAAATATTGCCACCAAGATAATACTACTTCTGCAGTAAAGCAGGTATATGGTCACGTTACCAAAATGTCACATGTTCTTATATATGGTATTAGGATGAGTAGAATCAAATAAAAGGCATCTTTCATTTTAACAAAACCATTAATACTAGAAATTGAGAATTACATGAATTACAGCTACAGTAACCCTATTACAAAAAGCTTCTTTGAGAAGCTTTTTGTGGAATAACTACGTATGTACTTATTAATTCCTGTATCAATACTGTAACCTTACAATACTTGGGTTTTAATCCATGGATACTTTTAATCCACAGACAGCCCTATTCTCTCAAGGCTATTGTCTAGCCTTTAAAAACACTAAAAGGCTTGAAGCCTCTCTGTTCCCTTGATCTACTACTAGTCCTTATCTGTACTAGTTCATTTAGCATAACTTTTCTTGACACATGGGGTCAGAACAGTCATCAGCACAGTGACGTCATATTTCACTATTTGGAAGCACGTTACCAAGTCATCCTACCAAATTAACTTTTCATAGTTGTGATGTCATAGTCAATTTGTTCAGTTTAGAAACTGTACCAAAAAAATCCAGTTGTCATTTTATTACTTGCTTGTCAGAGAAAAGCAGCATATTAAGTCAGTCTAACAAGACTTTACAGATTCTATTGCTCTCACCTTTGTGTCTTCAAAACAAAAAGACAGAATACCAGAAGTCCCCAAAACGGCCAAGGCCAAAGGACCTGATCTACAGTTGTTTGGATCACATTTTCTAACACTTTTTAAACACAGGTCTCTTGCTTCATTATTCTACAACTAGACAATAGCCACTTTAAACTGACAGATTAAAAACTCACGTACAAAACTTTCTACTTTGCATGACAATTATGTTAATATTAAGAAATAAAGATTATCACAATTGTCCAGACAGACCTGTAGTACATGAAAGTTAGGAGAAATCAAAAGAGGAAAAAAACTAATTCAAAGTTCAATGACCTCCACAGTTGGTGACAAACACAGGTACTTTCATCACATGCACAATTCCTAAAAACTACTGTGACTGCTTGTTTTGCTACCTTTGCTTACACACTACTTATAAATTGAAAAAAGTGCTCCTCTGCAGTACTGTAACATTTAAAAATACTTAGAGAATGGAGAACAGTCTTTGAAATCTCAATTTTTCCTGTTTCTTAATATTTCAATTCTGCACCCAAAGGGAGTCAGACACCATTCAAAGGGCAATAAATACCATATACAGCTCACCTAATTAATACTGTTGATGAAAAACCAGTACTTACTGAGAATTTTGTTCTGTATTCATTTCTTCCCTTAAAAAGACGAAGTTCTCTCCATCTTCAGGCTCTAAAGAACTTATGTCAGGTCCATCTGGATATGGAGTAATTACTCTCCTGACCATAGCTGGAATCTGTAGTCGTAAAAGCTTTTACACTAAGATTCTCTTAAGTTGTATATTAGCAAATATATAATCTCTTGTAAAAGCACCAAAACCAACTGCCATTTAAAACACTTTTACAGATCAAGTAATTAATTATTTAACCAGCTTATAGACTTAAGTTACACCTTTAAGCAAAACAGAATTATTTTAAGTGACAGACTCAGAATGCATGTTTCAGCTGCCTATAATTCCTGACAAAAAAATGCTTCAAGGTTTTGCAAATATTAACTTTTTACTACTGCACAGTTAAAGAATGCTGGATTATAAAATGCCTTGGTTTTCCCCTTTGCATTAAAGTTCAACTTTCACATTATTTTTCTTACTGCTTTTAAGACCTATACGATCACCCTAAACTTTACATTGGAGAAGTCTAATTTGTTTTTTTCTCTCCTTTCTTCTAAGTGACAGATGCTTTTTTCCATAGGTTTTTCTTATGTTTTTTTCATGTAGTAATTGTTAATTACAGAACATTAATATGTTTAATATGTATAATTAATTAAAGGACACAATACTGTTGCAGGAGTGGCTAGTGAATAATAAAATATGAGCTCCATGAGAGTGATAATAGCAGCAGCTAACCTTAGCTTTTCAGTCAGATGTTGCACATTCAGCCTGTCATCTACAGACCATGCAGGTACGTATTTGTCACCCATCTGTTCTCATTTTAAACCTAATCAGCTTACACTCAAGTTGTACAACTTACCATTTTCCTGTAATAAACAGAAAGATCCTTTACAACTTCATCACTCAAGACATCCAAAGTCCTAAAAAAATAAATACAAATTTATATATTTAAAAAAAAAAGTCACATTAATGAAAAATTCAAATGAATGTTTCAAATGAATCTCACCTACAGGCATTACTAGCTATTCATGGTGGTCACAGTGTCAGAAGGAAGAAAATGAACACAAACTATAAACTACTCAATGCCCTTGTTGAAAGGAAGGAATAAACCCACAACCTTTCCAGATAGCCTACCTTCACTTAAGGCCACCGCCAATATAGACCTATACAGTTAAGTTACCATGAACCGGTCCTTACTTTACCTATTTCTGCATACTTTGAAGTCTTCCTGACATGTATCTAATACTGCAAGACTATACAAATTCTTCTGTAAAATTCAGCCACAACATCCCTTGACATTTATGACAAAAAATAATACTAGAGCAAGAAACTTTAATCAACAGAACTGTCTTGCCTGCCTGAGCACCTCTCCTTGCACAAAGCTGTCACGACTAAGTTCTGCCTGTCTCACGTGTCTCAGATTAAAGTCTTGCTGCCCAGGAAGGACATTTTCAGATTTTCACTAAAATGCAGATACAGTCTTAATTGCAGTAAGAATATTGCATGTCCTTTACAGGCTTAGGATGAAAAAAATCTGAATTCAGAATAATGCTTAAGACAGTTACTAGATTTTTACTCTTCTCTCCAAAAGGTTAAAATGTTTATACTTTGTAAAGATGTGAAGAGGAAAATTGATAACATGAGTGAATTCCTGTATCTGTGACAGAAGCAGAGCAGTTGTGTGACACAGCAATGAAATGCTGGCATTATGAACTAGTTCAGATGTCTGAGAACTTCTGTAGGTAAAAGGAAGCATGACAAAAAGGCTAGGAGTGGACAGATTGGAGCAGTAATAGAGATGGGGTTTTTATGGTTTTGTTTGTTTGTGTCTTTGCTAGCAAAGAAGTTCAATCAGTGTTGATAAAGCTTGCTCTGCGAAGATGATAGGTACTCTGGAAGCTACTTGAAGCCCTGTCCAAAAGAATAAAGAGATGGAAGGCCAGTATATCCCTTCAACTTCTTAGAGCCGAGCTTAATTATTGTTGAAAGCAAGGCTAATTAATTAATTTCTTCAGCCCTCACTGCAGACAGGTAAAGCAAAGACACTACCAGAAGGCAGGTCCATCCTCTTTGGAAAATGCAGCCGCCATAGTAAACCTATTTAAAATAAATTCAATTTGCACAGTATGATGTTAAAAAAAACCCAACCACAACACACACAAAACAGTAGTTTTGTCAGTCTTCAAAAACAATTTTACAAGCTCACACAAGATCGGACTTTGTGTCAAAGTCCACTGAACTCAAGAGAGGTTTTTCCCCTTAATTCAGACTCTTTACATCAGATTGTAATATACAGTTTTGTACTATAGAACTGATACAGTATGTACAGATATTTAACTAGTTTCTCTCTCCCTATTTGGTAAAAATGAGCCCTCCCTTTAAACTAGCGGCATTCAGTTTCATTTTAACATTGACCTGTTCCTATTAGTTCTTCCAATCCTTTTGCCTTTTTGGGATTTTGAATTTATTATAACAGCCAGTACCTGAACATATTTGCATTCCTCCTTACCTTGCTTCAAGCAAAGCTGCCATATTGAGTCCTATGAACTGCAAGCAGGACAGTTTTAACTGTTCAGCATTATACATTGCTGAGAACTCCAGCAGCTCAGCAGCATTCTTCAAAGTAACTGCAAAGAAGAAACACAACAAACTAAATTGGATAACTCGCTGCAACATCATGCAGCAGTTTTTAAGACTTATTGCACAGTGTGATCTAGTTATTGAAACATATCATGCTTCTCCATTCCTAGAAAGAATGCTAATGCTCAAATGGCCATAAACTACACTAAGCTCCAAATAACTTTGTAGCACCTTGAATGCAATGGCTGCTTCACAGAATATTAGTTTCAATACATTGAAACTCAGCAGTCCAAAACAAAGGGGAAAAAGAAAGAAAAAAATAGCAAGTTTCATATACAGCATAAACGGTTCTTTAAGCTCCAAATGGTCCTTTAGTAGGGAAGAATTAAAAAAAGGGGAGTAAAGTGGCAGGGCGTGAGGAAGAGAGAGAAAAATGGAAATCACTAAGAAATGCCAAGCAAAAAATTATATTCTGACTTCTTGTATGAAGCTAAGCAACAACACTTAGTGTTTTCCTAGAAGAGACAGATCTTAGCCATATAGAAACAGCACTGTGTCAAACAAACAGAAGAATTAAAAGAACTAAATACAAGGACAGAAATAGAAACATAGAATTAATTTTATCATGTTTTAAAGATAAGAACTTTGAATTCAATAAAATAGAGGTTTATTAAAAGCTTGGTTTATTTGTTTTAGTGGCTTCTGTTTGCGTTCCTGCGTTAGGTTTGTTTGTTTGGGTTTTTTTACTTTTCTAACTTTTTTTTTTTTAAATTAAAGAGCATGAGATAAAGACAAAGATGCAGAAGAAATGGAAGATTATGCTAATCTAGAACATCACCCAAACCAAAGAAGCAACTGTTAACAGCTATGAAATGAACAGCAAAAGGTAACCAGAGCAACAGAACATAAGCAAATAATTCTGTTATGAAATAGGCAATAACACTAACATCTAAAAACAAACAAACAAATGGCATTTTTTATTCTCTAACTCTTTATAGTACAAGTGTAAGAACTCACGTCTTTCTGCAATGGCTACTTCACAGATTTCTTTGAGTCTGGATATAAGAAGCTGGTCAGCTACCACGAGAACATTACACATGAATTCGACATTTTGAGAATCTGGAAAAGAAAGCATCACATAAACACTGTGGCGAAGTCACAAGCAACTATAACACATACAGCTTCAACAACATTTTACCAAATGACAAATGTAATGGCTTTGCAAATTTCCATGGGGTTTTGACAGCACAAGGAGTAGCTTAGAAGAGCAAAACAGTCATTTTTTTGAAGCAAGAAAAGGAGGGAAAAGGAAAACTGCAGTTTGACAAACTAAAGAAAAGGTACAAAAAGGCCTGGGGTACAGCTATCACCTCAAAATCTAAAGCAAGAGGCACAAAAACTTAATTTTCTACATAAAGATTCAACACAAGCATATTAACTATTGAATTTCTATTTTAAAAATATAAAAACCGCAGGAGCTATACTTGAGTTGAAAACATATTAATGGCACCTTTTATTGCAAGAGCTTCATCTGTATACAGGTAATCTACAATTATCTGTAGTATGTCAGAATGGATTGGCATTTCTAGAGCTGAACAACAGGAAGCCTAAAAGGCAAAAGGATTAAAAAAAAAAAATAAAATACACTGACTACTTGGAATAAAATACAAAATTAAGACAGCAATTATATTTAGCAAATGACTCAGAATGAGGGTCACATTTTCAAAGTTAAGCAATTATTTAAGCATTTGCACAAAATATGTTCTTCAACTAAGAATTCATTGCATCAGAGCTATTAAAATCTGTCCAAACTTCTGAATAAAGATCCATGAAATAGTTCGCTGTTTCACCAGTTTAAGCATCTTCTCAAACAATCCGCCTTGATTATATTATATTAACCACAATTGTCTAAAAGTAGAATTACAGGAATCACCTATGCAAGTATTGAACTGCTTTCCTTTCAAAGGAAAAGATCTAGTGAAATCGCAAGGTCCCTGGCAAGAATAAAATGAAAGCGGCAGTTACTGTTAATCCCTCAGAAAACAAGATCCTCGGCAAACCCTCCATTTTAAGAGCCATTTTAACTATTAAAGCAAAGCTTTTGTGTGAGCAAACATTAGCCATTAAACCATGTAACTGTCACTTTTCAAGTGTATGCAACATCAGTGCCTAACAACTTTGATTTATTTCAAGTGGTACTGAAGCAAAGCTTTAAACTAAAAGATTTCTTTTGCTTTAAGACATGCTACTGGTACTGACGTATTTCCCATCCAAAGTTTAAGAACTTCTCCCAGACATTAAGATTTTTATACAACATGCAGAGCACCTGATTCACAAAATATTTATTATACTTATGAATTTAGTATGATTTAGATTTACTTACAAAATAATAGATAACTTACGATATAGAAATCTACAATACAAATGGACATTGAACACTTTAAAAACAAATTAATAACTTGTCTCACAGTGTGTTTCAGACACATTTCTTCAGGGATGACTGAACAAAAGGCAGCACAGTAACTTACAGGATAGGTAAAGTTCTGTTACACAGCAGAACCGCCAGTACTTTGCCAGGTTCTTAGATTTACAAATTGCCAAAAAGCTATGAAAGTTGAGAAGATTCTTGCACACTGATTCAATATTCAGTCTCTGAAAAATGCTTCTCCATTTACACCTTTCTTCTCTTTCAAGAGGGATTATCAACAGTATTCAGCCACTTAATCAAAGGCATTTAGTGAAATTATGATGTCCAGGAACAACTAGGGCATTGATGGACAGCTGACAAAGAGGAACCAAGACAACTGAAAGATCTACACCTTTTGAAGCAGCAGCTGGTGACTAAGTACATATGAAAAGCTATTCCATACTGCACACCACTTAAATTGTAAGAACTTTACAGAAAGAAACAGGAAATTCATCCATAGCAGTATCCCATAAGAACAGTCCAGCAGCTTTTACAAATCCATAAACTAGCTCAAAAATTAATCTCTAAACAAAAGTAATACTTTCATTTCCTTTTGTATACATTATTACATCTACTACTCTCATTTAATACATAATCTCAATAGCACAAACACAAAGCAACCAAAATGTGTTTGGGTTTTGTTTGTTTTTCTTGCAAACAGGATTCAAGGATCCAGCCTTTCCTTTTCCCCAGTATTTAGGATACGTTATTCTAGGAAAAACTGAAAAGCTATCACTTATTTGATGCAACAAAACATACCACCACACATGTTTATTGGCAATCTTACCTCAATCCATGAGCTGCTTAACATGCTGTGAAAATAATCTGTAAAGAAAGGCATTTCAGTTCAAGATGCAATAAAATTTCAATTAAAAAAAGACAGTATGACTTGAATTTTAGATATATATAAAAATACACACACATACCAAGTCTTGCACAAAGCACACACTTATGACACGGGAATTCCTTTCCATCTAAAGATTTCAGGGTCACATCGCAGAGGTACGAACTAGAAGATATTTAACAGGATCAAAACTGTGACTATTCGGAAGGGCTGCAAGTTGTAAACTCTACAAATAAATGCTTACTTTAGCAAGTTAGGATTTATCCTTTAAAATAAATCACACTTGAACTTTAATAATATCATATTAAATAAATCTAAAACTACAGGCACAATAGTTTCAAGAGACAATTTATTTGTCCAAAGTTGAGCTCTCAAAATTCCATCTGAATCATTTCCTTCAAAACACAGTCAATTATTGTTTCAAAACTGCTATGAACAAATAAATTAATTATGGCTAATTTTAGTCAATCTTAAATGGCCTTATGTTATTTCTTTTACATTAGTAGCTACTGTAAGCTTTGACAATGCATTTCAGAGTGAAGTAACCCAAATTCTGTGAAAAAGCTACTTTTATGCAATGTAGTTTTCATTAGGTAGGAAGACTATTCAAGCCTTTGGATATAAATAGCCCCATCACATCAATGGAATTAAAAAACAAACATCACTTTGATAAAAGTTTAAGGAATTTTTCCATTGAAAGATATTCCAGAGATTTTCTGAATCAGAAAAAAAATATTATACATATATTGTCTTATTACCAATCCATGTAGTCTTATTCTCACAGCAAGCATATTTGCATAAGTCAAACTGCCTTTGACTGGATTATCCACAACATTTCTACTGGTAATAGTATTCCATGACACAGTTATACCACAGAACACATTGATGTCCAGCAAAAAAAAAAAAGGACACAGAAATATACTATACATCATCTATTCCAGATTACTAATTCATAGATGAGTCTATAAGCATCTATACAGAACTTCCAAACATGAGATACTGTGAAGGAGACAAGTCTACATCAGAAGTTAAAAAAAGCTGATCACCCCTTAGCCTACGCTTCACAGATAAAGAGATGACAGAAGAGGAAAACAGTGGGGGTAGCGGAAGCTTGATTTTAAAAGTTTACCATTTCTTCTGGTTTAACTTCGGTTTGTTCCCATTCTTCTTGTTGACAACATTAATTTTTCCATTTTCTAATCTGACTCCATCCAACCTGCAAATCATTAACATTAGTAATAAGTAATACAATTAGTATACAGTTCAAAACATCAAAAACTTTCACAAAGTAACAGCACTTCAGTGGGCTCATATTGCGAATATGAAAAAGGATCAAATTAATTAATCACAGAAAACTAGAAAGGACCAGTTGTTACTTGAATATCTTCACTGCAAAGTAAAATGTAACTGACATTCTTTCCACATGGTGGCTTTCTTATTCATCATCTTAAATGAAAGCTATACTGCTACCAGTCAGTTATCTGAGCAAAGACAGTGGTTTGGAGGAGATGCATTTTTCAGCACAGGCTTCTTTAGCATCCAAATTCATCAAGGGGGCTTGTGAATGGGATGCTAAAGACAGAAGAGTGCTGCTGATGGATTATCAAGCAATACACTTTCAAAGGGAGAGTGCTTTGTACACAGAAATTTCTGTACACAGAAATTTCACTTGAGAACCCAGGTTTAGCAGCAACTTCACATCTTTGCTGATTAATTTAAGTATTTGCAGAAAATACAGTGAAGAAAACTGCCCTGAAAAAAGCTCATTCCTTCCTTTGAAAGGAAAAGACAAACACAGAAAAAAAAAATCTGAATAATACAGTTCCACAGAGACATTTAGTCTCAATTCCATTAGTCACACCATTTAACCTTAAAAATGCATCACTTGAACAAGAATTTAACTTTGCTTTTTTTAATGCTAAATATGTTCATTGTCTATGGAAAAACTGGTAAACTACAGACCACAGCATAGACACTCATCAATCAAAAACTCAGATCAGCTGCCTCTAACAAAAAACATGTATTGATGTTTTATGACAGTTGTTCTGGAAAGTCAGATGATTTGCATCAGATGGCCAGTCTCAGAGAGCTCATGCCTTTAAAGATACACAGGACAGATGTTTTAAATACAAATGGCCAAGAGGTTCTAGGATACAAGAAGGGCCAACAGCACATTCCTATCATATAGAAGCCTATTGAAAAATTATGCTTTAAGTACACAGTCATGCTACTAAAGTCTGCTTCTGACATTATTCGAAAAGGTCACATGTGCTTTCTTTTAGCAAAGTGCATTGGAACAAACAGATGTTGCTTTAAAGAGATGATATGGTGTGGGTTGTAAACTTTTTTTACTTGTTTTATCGTTTGTAAGTGTAAAAGGCAAACATCAATCCCAATTAGCCTTCTGTTTTAATAACAACTAAAGTTAGATCAGCTTACACAAAAACACTACTCCGTGAAGAGCTTGCCAGAATATAAACGCATTTCCTTTCACCCACCTTCCACTTAAATTGCTGAGTCCAAACTTCCTTGCAGCACTTTGCAACATTTTTATGAGGTTAGCTTCTTCACCAATAACTTTGCTTTTTTTGGATTTGCTCTTCTGTTTTTCATTTATAACTTGCACTTGATTATTTCTATAGATCTCAAATGCAGACTTTCCATTAACGTTGTCATCAAAACTCATTTTGCTCAGGTTAGAAATTAAAGTATCTTGATATTCTTCAGATTTTCCTTTATGCAGGATTTTTGGTTTATAACCATGAGTTAAAAGATCACAAGTATCAGTGTATACAAACTGCAGAAGGTATGTAAACAGATCTGGATGAACTTTCTCTATTACATAAAGATCACATCCAACAGCATCTTCATCTTTACGGTAGACATCTGGGGTGTCTAGCTGGTTGTCACTGGAAACAAACAGCTTCTTGAAGAAGTCAGAGCGTGCAGCCAAGATGTATTTGTGCACGGGGTAAGTTCTTGTGCCAATCTGAAAAGTCACGTCATGGATGCTGTCCATTTCATCTGTTTCATCTAACAGTTTGCCAAAATCCTCTCCAAAACTTGATAACGACACACTTGGAATTTCATAGAGGCTAGAACAAAATAAAATCCATCAAAAAACTCTATGATTTACAAGGTCCATAAAATTTTACATGGTATTTTAATGAAGAGGGTGAGGTTGTTTCCATTTGGTTTGTTGTGTTGGGTTTTTCTGTTTGTTTTTTTCTTACATTGCTGGACTACTTAAAATTTCTTGTCCTATTCTTTACAAAAAGAACCACATATGTAAGATCTGTCTAGCTTGAGAATATCAAACACAGTATTTTGTCTTTATAATGTAGCCAGTCTTATCAGAACTATCTTCATCTCATTCTTCTAACAAGAAAACATAGAAGAAATGTTTCCTGTATTTCATATTACAATTCAAAGCAATAAGAAAAAAAAAAGCTAATATTTACGTATCACATATATTAGAAGGTATTACGAGAGTGCAAGAAATATGGTTCAGTATTTTACTTATTAATTTTACTTTAAACATTTTTTCCAAACAAATAAAGACCCGCTTTTTTCTTTTACGTAAAAGATTATTACTGATCAGTGAAGAGGTGAATTTCTACAGTCTTTAGAGCTCAGAGTGTATTGAGAAATACATTGCAAATGCTTGTTTTAAACGCTTTAGATAAAACATCAAGACTATCTATGTTAATCACACAAATAAATAAGCTGAGGTCTTTGGGTAACTTCAATACAGTTGCTTACTAACAAGTGCTATTCTCTAGCAGTATGGATAACCACATTTACTGTGACTTCTGTGTGAGCCAAAAAATAATTTTGAAACGTAGAATGATTTGATTGCAATTACACACAAAAATGAGAAAAATTACAGTTGTTGATATTTTAAATATACCTTGTTTTAGGATCTGACTGTAAAACAGCAAAATTGCAACCACTAGGATCGGTGGCAATACTAACAGCTCGGTGGACAAAAGTAAGCTTCTGAAGTCGAATTCTTTCATACACACTGTTTTTATCATGTTCACAAGACATATCAAGTGAAGAATTCTGAAGGCTTGAGATGAGTTCTGCTAAAAAAAAAAAAAAAAAAAATTGAAAAAATCCCACATAAAGGTGCAGCTAATTAAAATGCAACTAATCTGACAAAAAAAGAAAGATTTATGACTTCCAGAAACTCATTGATGGAGTCACTGAATAAGGCTAAATTATGGTGAAGATTTCACCTCACTTAACTGAAATGCAGGAAGACATTTTAAGAACAAGGCTTCATACTACATATTGGAGACTTTTGATCCAGAACTCCTTGTGGAAGTGTTTTGTCACTTCTTCATATAAAGCAAAACACTCCATCTAACATTCAATGCAATCTCTTGTGGAATGAAACAAGCTGTGCAAAAGTGTACAGCAGTGCAAGATTGTCTTCTTTTCCTGTCATATCAATTACAGTAGATATAATACAACCACCTTCGGACTTCACATTATATCTGTTTAAATTATAGCTAAATAAAATACTATTGAAAAAACATGATATTCTCTGAACACTGGATTATTTTTCAAGAACTGGATAATCAAATACATGTGCAGCATTCGCCGCATTCATTAAAACCATTCAAAGCAACAGAATATCTCATTCATTACAAATCAGTGACGAAGATCAACTAGACATTTAACTAGTCAACAGGTCTGGATTCTGAATCTTTCTTTAAGATACTAAATCTACAAAAAGAATAGCAGTAAGCATAAAGAAGAGAATGCCTACAGACACATGCCAGCACCAGGAAAAACAGAGCAAAAAGGAGATAGATTTGGTGCCTCTGTAATGAGGGAACTACTATGTGATGTGTTGTGTAAAACAGAGTAGCAACAGAGTAAAAGTAGTATGTAGCTCTGGATTAAGCAACACAGGAAAGAATTTTACTGTGAAAGAATGCAAAAAATGGACTGAATAATGTAAAGATAGAATCTCCATATCAAACGAAGTAGAACTGCAACATAAAGCTATAGAGTTCAAATACATCCCGAACTGGAAGTAAATCCATTTATATCCATAGGGTTCTAAGATCCCTAAATGAACAGAGCTCAGTTTTAATTAAAATCTTGTCCTGTAGTAGATAGGTATCTTCCTCACGGTAAAACAATCCATCAGGACCTACCCTCAGCAATATGAGCCAAGTTAATAAGGCAGAAATTGCTCTGGACCCTGTATTATGTCCACATAAGGGTCTGGGAAACATGGTAAGGTTTCACAGACTTAACAGTGCAAGCAAGTACATGCTCCTTCTTTTCTTCAGTGCCAGTCTCTTACAAATGGTCATCTAATACACGACGAGATCATTACACTGGACTCTTGTGCTACTATTACTCTTCAGAAGTACTTTTCTTCCTATAAATCTGCACCTCAAGGTTAACTGAAGGCTGCAAAGTAAGTAAAGCTTAGTATTACTGAGGAAAGAGAACAGTAGTGGTCAAGGCTACCAACTGGCAGTCACAGAGGAAAGAACAAACTCACCAGACAATACTGTTAGAGACTGTAAAGAATCAATTAAATTTTTATATTGATTTGAAGTACTTAAAAACCATCAAGAAATCAGAGCTAACCTTTCTTTTCCGAGACTTTTTTCCCTTCTTCCAGCCACTTGCCTGTAAAGGCTTCACCATCCTGTGTGACAAACATTATCTCATTCCTGTTTAAAGCAACATCGGACATGAAGACTTGCCGGCCATACACCCAACGACACTGCTTCATGGAGTTGTTAGATGACTTCCAGCAAAACACCTATAATACCATTTTTTCAGAGAAAGGGGAAAACCTCATATCATATAAAAGCAGTTACATATTACACACTACATTTTTAAACACAAGAACATGCCATCTCAAAGTTGCATATAAAAGGAGAAAAACATTCTTCAAAATTATATCCTAAAGCGTTATGAGCATCTATTACAAAGAACCCACAAGTAAAACAGGGAAAGTTTATTACGATATCAAGATCCATTTGCCCATGAAGGGCATTTGAAAAGTTTTTCTGAATATTTAAACATCTGAATATTCAAACATCTTCACAGCAGTCCTGTAGGTCAGTTTTTACTGACATTTCAACAAGGACAGCAAATGGTGTCATCAAGTCAAGAAACAAGTTTAATCTAGCTCTTGATTTACAGATTTGTCCTACTGGTTTGCTTATAAATCAGGCAAAATTCAAAGGTAGCACCCAAAAATTTAAACCATTTCCTGTTAATTGTTTGACAAAAACCTCAAGTTTCTCCATATCAGCCAAGATTTTGGAATGGAGATCATGACCAAACACAAACTTCAGAACACTCGACAGAAATGTAAAGAACTGTATGCACAGCAGGATTCCTAGAAGGTATACTTTAGATGTCTGAAAGAAGCAAATACGAAGCAACAATCTCATGCAAGGTAAAGCCCAGGCATTACTGCTGCTGAAGTCAGGCTTTTGTCTTCTCCCATTGAAGGACCCTGCACAGGTCTGTTAACACCTACGTAAGGAGGGAACAAAATAATTTGAGTAACCTACTTCCTTTCCCCTCTGTTGAGCCCTACAGGATCACAGAATGGTTGAGGCTGGAAGGAACCTCTGGAGATTATCTAATCTAACCCCTTCACCAAGCAAGGCCAGTTGCCCAGGACCATGTCCAGACAGTTTTTTAATACCTCCATGGATGGAGACTCTACAACCCCCATGGGGAACATGTGCCAACGTTCAATTAACCTCACAATGAAAAAGTGCTTCCTGATACTCAGACAGAGCCTCCCGTGCTTCAGTTTGTGCCTACTGCTTCTGGTTCTGTCACTGGGAACCTGGCTCCATCTTCTTTATGTCTTCCCTTCAAGTATGTATATACCTTAATAAGATCCCCTTTAAGCCTTCTGGTTTCTATGCTAAACAGTACTCTTTTAAAGAGAGTACAATCAAGCCAGACCATGAACTGCTGATTCAGGAAATACAAGTATTAAGATCCCATCCTTCTCCTTACTCAATAATTTATAATTAAAGCACTAAAGACCCCAGCACTTGGCAGTATTCAGCATGGAAAGATATGCAATGTAGGTTGACATAGTTCCACTCACGCAGGACGAAGTAGTTTCTAACTGCTAAAGCAGTATCGCAAAGATGTTGAAGGGACACTACCAATACTACAGATGCTAGAGGCTAAACCTCACATGGACAATTACTGAAATGGAAGTTTATAATCTCTGAGACAACTAATGACCAAATAAATAAATAAAATCATCCCAAAACATAATTCACTCAAATACAAAGAAGCAAAAACACCCACACCGCTCCCTAGTTTGATAAAATGAGCTCAGTTCTAACATTCTTTAAAGCAGCATTTCAGGAACAAAATTTTTTTGTAAACACCACTAGAGGGCACTGAAGATTTAGACTTCCCAGTGAGCAGCTCTAGGAAAGGCTGGGGTTTTGAAAGGACCTACTAACTGTTATTCTGTGGAAGAATGAGGGAAGGAAACAATAAATCCTCCGTAGTATTCCAGTTCTAAGTCAACACAGTGCCTACACTTAACTATGAATACTATGCCATTCACCAGGTTTAACTGGAAGTTTTCAGCGATAAAAGGGGCATCCCATCTACAGAACAGCTGCTTTTCAGCAAAGGCTCTAGACCTTCAAGTCCAGAGACTACTTCTGAGACTATTTGTGGAGGGCAGAGAGATGACAGGGTAGGTGGGAAAGAAAAAAAAACCAAAAAAACAAAAAACAAAACACACACACACAAACAAAACACCACCAAACACACAAAACCACACAACAACCAAAATCCACCACCACCACAGTCTATATATGCTATATTACCACTTATGCATGTAAAAGTAAAGTTTAAAGCCATTAGATGTTCACAGATCTAAAAATAAGCTACTGTACATGACTTTGGTAGTCTTCCCATACTTTTAACAAAAAAAAACCAAAACAAAACAAACAAAAAAAACACCACACAAAAAACACACCACCACCACACACACAAGACCAGCAACTCTACAAAAATGAACTGAGTATTTTCTATGCATGATTTTGTCCTGTCAACTTCTTACATTAAAAGTTTGATTAATCAGTATGCATCTTGCTATATAATTATGATTTCTAGGGACACAACTTACTCTTCCAGCTTCATCCAGAGCTAGAATGCAAATCTTCTGACCCTCATTTTCTTGAAGATGCTGGGTATCTACCTTATATTCCAAATATCCCCCATTAACAAGAACTTTTTTAAGGTTCAGCTGTCTGAAACAACACAAAAGGCTAAATTAGTATTTCTTCATTGTGTATTGATATTGGTTCTATTTTAGAGTTACCTTTTTCATTTAGAGAAGCAGTAAAGAATACAGCTGAGGTAGTGAAACTGCAAAATTACTTAATTTGTTCTCACTGGTATTACTAACATAGCTGCTAATAAAATACTATTAGAAGAGTGTAATATTTGCTTTGCTTTTAAGTGAGTCACATCATATTTACAGGTTCTTCACAAAATTCTGTAACTGAAAACCAGTACAAGATGTAGCTTTGATCTTCAGCATTACAAAAGTCATAGTGGTATAAATTTCATGTAGCTGTTTGTATTAAAAGACCTATCTTATACCAGTAGGTTGTTTCTCAGGTTTTTGGTGGGTTTTGTTTTTCACCTGATCAAAACCATGCATGTTCTCTCTTTTCAGTTTCTTAGTATAATAGTGCAATACATGGTATTAAGTTTCTCCAAGTGCCAGCACCTTCATTTACAACCGTGTAGAAAACAAAGTATAAAATAATCATTAAGCTATAACATGTCAATAAATACTGCTAGAATTTGAAAGCAAGCTGAAAAGCTAACTGGGAGTTAGCTGGGCAAGAGTCCTAATTACTTCTTTTAATCTGTCATTGCAAACTAAGAAAGAGAGAATGGGATCAAATAATTTCACAGAATCACAGAATGTTAGGGATTGGAAGGGACCTCGAAAGACCACGTAGTCCAACCCCCCTCTCCCAGAGCAGGAACACCCAGATGAGGGTACACAGGAATGTGTCCAGGCAGGTTTTCAATATCTCCAGAGAAGAACACTCCACAACCTCCCTGGGCAGCCTGTTCCAGTGCTCTGTCACCCTCACTGAGAAGAAGTTTCTTCTCAAATTTAAGTGGAACCTCTTGTGTTCCAGCTTGAACCCATTACCCCTTGTCCTATCATTGGTTGTCACCGAGAAGAGCTTGGCTCCATCCTCGTGACACTCACCCTTTACATATTTACAAACATTAATGAGGTCACCCCTCAGTCTCCTCTTTCCAAGCTAAAGAGACCCAGCTCCCTCAGCCTTTCCTCATAAGGGAGATGCTCCACTCCCTTAATCATCTTTGTTGCCCTACGCTGGACTCTCTCCAGCAGTTCCCTGTCCTTCTTGAACTGAGGGGCCCAGTATTTGACACAATATTCCAGACGAGGTCTCACCAGGGCAGAGTAGAGGGGAAGGAGAACCTCCCTCAACCTGCTAACCACTCCCCTTCTAATACACCCCAGGATGCCATTGGCCTTCTTGGCCACAAGGGCACAGTGCTGGCTCATGGTCATCCTGCTGTCCACCAGGACCCCCAGGTCCCTTTCCCCTACACTGCTCTCTAATAGGTCATTCCCCAACCTATACTGGAACCTGGGGTTGTTCCTACCCAGATGCAAGACTCTACACTTCCCCTTGTTATATTTCATTAAATTTTTCCCTGCCCAACTCTCCAGCCTGTCCAGGTCTCGTTGGATGGCAGCACAGCCCTCTGGCGTGTCAGCCACTCCTCCCAGTTTGGTGTCATCAGCAAACTTGCTGATAGTACACTCAGTTCCCTCATCCAAGTCATTGATGAATATACTGAACAATACTGGCCCCAGTACTGACCCTTGTGGCACTCCACCAGATACAGGCCTCCAGCTAGACTCTGCCCCATTGACCATGACTCTCTGGCTTCTTTCTTTCACCCAGTTCGCGGTCCACCTCACTACCTGATCGTCCAATCCACACTTCCTCAGTTTAGCTGTGAGGATGCTGGGGGAGACTGTGTCAAATGCTTTACTGAAGTCAAGGTAGACCACATCCACCGCTCTGCCATCATCTATCTACCTCATTATGTCGTGCCCAGTTTCTTCAGCAGGTTTTACATTCAGGTTTTAGCATATGGACCAGATGATGACATAAGGTCCCCCTTGAAAGCTGAATTACCCTTTATAACATACTATATCCACACATTAATTATGAAATTCAGGCTCCAAACTACTGATTCAAAAATCATAGCAACATAATTAAATTGAATAGCAGATCTTTAATGCTTCTATCTAGATGCATTTATACAAATTCAAGCTAACAGATGAACAAAAAATACCAATTTCAATATTTACAAAGTTATAGTACAAAATATTTCCTCTTGGCATGTTTTCTTAAAATACCTTTGGTAAATAGTGACTGGCACCTTAGACTAATCTAATAACAAAACCAATGAAACAAACAAACAAGGTAACCGCAGTTCATATGGAAGAACTGAAAATGAAGAAAACTCAGGCGAGCACTGTATTATCTCTACTTCATGAACAAAAATCTTTAAAATAGCTTGCAAGACTACAGTGAAATCTTCCCCCATTGTTCTTTATGACAAATTAGAAAAGTAACACATACTTTGAAGCCATCTTTTTGCACTGATAGTCTGCAAGTAAATAAATATCTCCTCTTTCAGTAACGCATACTGTAGCGCCATCGCTTGCAGAGACCAAGGACACAGAGATATCTTTATGGTGTAGAGCAGAAACTTGGCGAGGTGAAGTTACACATTTTTCTCCATTGGGATCCAGAAGATAACCTAGAAAATACAACACACCCCAAAAACATTACTTGCCATTTCACACATTGTGCATTTAAAGGACCCTTTGCTACACTATTTGGAAGAAACTTTAAATTATAAAAGACTTTTTAGGTAGTTTGATAATTCATCTTCAAAACAGTCAGACAGATAAGTGACCCACCACACATATTTGTTAGTTCACCGCAAACACCAGAAAACATTCAAGATTTGATACATGAAAAAAGGAAGTCAGGCATATTCTACAGGGAACACTATTTAACGTGGTTAGACTCTGCACTGGTACTGCCTTTGATTCCAAAGAAAGAACATTTATTTGATCATATTACGGCTGAAGACACCAGGAACAGGCGGCAGAGCTACTTTGAAAGCTGGAAGCAGCCCTGTCATATGACAGTGTAGTGCTATGCCCACTGCACTGCACCATGCGCACACCAGAATAATCTCAACAACACAAGTAACCACAAAAAAGACTTATATGATGAGTACATATAATAAAAAAACATATATTCTTTAGTAAGATACTTCTCCAACAAAGACGTTTTTCCACATACCTTTGCAATCTTAAAAAGCAATACAAAAAGTGTTTGAACCTGATGCTAGAACTGATGCAGATTAACTGTAAGTACCAAAGCTAGCTATCAGTTTTGTTTGCACACAAATATAGAACTGCAGAAATGCAAATCCAAACCAATACTGCAATGCCTGTTTATTAAAAAAGACAAAAGCAATTAAAATATCCCACTCATACAACAAATCAAGAAGTTCACTAGTTGGTAATACATTTTTATTAGTTTCTTCATTTCAGAATAATACTGAGTTAAGCGAAGATTCTTGTAATGGCATTGTTGAAAAAAATTCTAGATATGGGCAAGCATTTCAGTTTAAAAATTTCGTAAGGAAAAATTTATCAGTAGCAGGTTTACAGTGTGCAGTGAAAGACGAACATAGGCAGGAAAGCTCAGTGCTAGTTTCTTAAGGGCAGTACCAGCCAGACTGCTGGAAGGAGATAAGCATGCCACAGGGTAATTTGCAACACAAACAGCAACATTCTGTTTCCTGAAAGTCTTCAGCAGCAGGACTACACAAGATACATGGAAGGCAAAAGAATTATAAAGAGTTCAGATAACAGAGCTAAGACTGACTAGCTCCCATCATCTCAAAATGTGAAAGTGACTGACAGTAATGAAAGGCATTCTTCAAAAGAAGAGTGTGAAGATATGTCATACTGTTTAAAAAAAAAAAAAAAAAGAGAGGGAAAAAAGAAAGCTTTAACCAGGCTTCTGTTGTAAGAAGTAGATGACAGATTTAGTATGAGGAATAACATTTTTTTAATGGCTGAGTTTTACTTTCAGAATGCTTCTACCTTACCTAGTTGGCCGCCATTCAGCCCCATGGTATACACTGCTTCCTTAGTCCATAGCACTGTATGGAATCTGCCTGCAGCCACTCCAATCACCATTCTACCTTTCAGGTTTTTTGCCTGAACCTAAGCACAAATCCAAAGTACATCTTAATATTAAGCAGCAACAGGTGATTTTCACATGTACAAACTCCAAGTCATTAAGAATGAAACATTAGTATCAATCCACATACAGCCTAATAAGTCAGGATTACTTCAGAAGTTTGTCAAGTGGGGCACTATTGCACTACTAATAAAAAGAAGTAAACTTTTTGAATTATCCAATTAGAACTAGAATAAAATCTCCTTAGGCTGTCTTCATATGTAAGATGTTGAACAAGATTGCACAGGACATGTATCAGACAGCCAAAGACGACTTAGGTGCCTCAAAAGGGTCAGCTAAAAAGTTCAGCTTGTAAGCCCTAACACCTTAAACACACTGCAGAACACTATAATATTAATTCCACACTTTGAAATTAACTTGATTTTCCAGATGAAGATCAAAGCAAATACTGTGGATACACAGCTACCACTACACTATTGAAGAGCATCCCACTGTACCCCAAAACCCTATCCTGTTGCACTTCGGCCAATTATTCTTTCCTACTTTTATAACACTGGTAGTACAATGTTGTTCTACTCTAGATAAAGCTTCCTTCCAATAAAAGGTACTATATTTACTATGTACTAAAAAAAAAAAATACAAAAAGTTATAGATGAAGTATAGAAATATAGTCAAGTTGCTGATGTCCATACTCTCTCTTCCCTGTTGCTATTATTCCCAAAGCATTACAACTACAGAATCAACAGTGCTTTTAGTAAAGGAAACAACCACCAAACCCTGAGATCCATCATCTAGTGATTCAAAAGGAGTAGAGAGCATGAATCTCAAATTATACATACCTATGACTTGTACATCATTTCAGCCACAGAACAATTTGGGAAAGAAAAGGCTTTTAGCAATTGTACCTTACATCATACTTAGCACTACAAACTTCAGTACAGTTCAGGTTACAAACTAAGATGTTTATCAAGACACAGGTAAGTATTTAAGGTTGAGATGTACAACAACACAGAATCAAGATTTTATCTGAACTCACATTCTACTTTGTCCTGAAAAAGTTTAAAAGTTATTACCACAATTTTCACATTTTACTTTTTGTTTAAAAAACCCCAAGAAACTAACAACTAAGCTTTGGCTGATGTTATTTTTACCTGTCTAGGAACACTGCAATTAGCAGGAGGAGGAAGAATACCCAATTGATGGAAAGTATTTAAACCAAATGTGTAAACATATCCATCTTCTGTCAAAACAACAGTATGATCCTTAGCTGCAGCTATCTGGGAGCACTGATGGCCAGCTAAGCCTTCCACGAGCCTTGGAACCTGGAAAGGAAAAAAAGTTTTATATTAACCAGTAGCCATCTATGAAACTAAAGTTACAGCAACAGAAAGTCATGACCAAATATTGAACTGCAAATGAAAATGCATTTGAACATACAATAAACTCATTAATATAACTAGCACATCCAACACAATAAGATGAACTATTTTCATTTGAAAGGCATTCTCTGCTACCAGGAAGATGATTTTTAAACTACCTGCTCTGAAATGAGGTTGGAAACTATATCCTTAGGACAGCTGGACAAGCATTAACTATTACCTCTTTTGTTTTTCTTTTTTAATTACCATGAGCAATAAAGATTTCTCTCTTCCTCCAAAACATAGGATTAAGAAAAAAAGAGAGTAATGAAGCAGTTCTGTACCTTTTGACTCTTCATGCACTCTAACATGAGCCTTCCTTTATTCAACTGGGTAACATCTTCATTTCAAAACAGCAATTTGCAAAAAATTCTAATTTCACAGAATTTTTTGCATGTTGCAACAATGTACTGCTCAAATGAGAATAGGTGAGTTTTCACTTAATAGCTGTGCAAGTTTACTAAGAAGCAACCCTACCATCACTTTTTATGACACTACAGTACTACAGCTTCACAGTACTGCTGTTTCTTTTGTGCCAGCCTTGACATTCATTCACAAACCTATTTAAGAAATCAGCCCAGCCAAAAACCATTTGCTTCCACTTATCTGACATCAGCTAGCCTTTAGAACAACTTGGCCATAACACAGAAGTTTGACCACAGTATCTAGCTATCTTAAATTAAAATATATTTAAATGCACATTCTACTCTCTGACACCTCACCAGTAGCACTGGAGAATATTTTTTTTTTCTTTTATTGGTTGAGGACCAAGGGGGTTTGTTTGAAATCAACAGCAATCTGGTTTTGAAAGTACACTCACAGAAACTCTAATCCACTTTTCAGACTTGCTGTTTGAAATAAAAGAAACATTACATTAGACTACATGGGATAGCATAAGACAACATACTAGGCATGTTTGTTCATCACCATGACCCAAGCGCCCTCCTTGTCCATGTCCACATGTATAAACTTGACCTTTGTGAGAAAGGAACACAGAGTGGAATTCACAGAGTACCACCTGAAAGAAAAAAAGGGGTGGGGAGAAGGCAGTATAGAACAAATTAATTTTCTTGGATAATCTGAAAACACTTGCCAAAACTACTTTGTGAAGTAAAGTTCAGCTTTAATAAAGATCTGTTCGTGAAAATACAGTACTAGTATTAAAGAACAGGACTGCCAAATCAAGTCACAAGGAACACAAAATATTTGCTTTAATGTCTTAACGTACTTGAAGAGACCTACAGTTTCTATTTATTAAAATAAGTTCAAGCATGGCCCTACAGGCTAACAAGTTCAAAAGTTTTAAGGGCACCAATACTGCGTCAGAAGAGCTGGAGAAGACATGTTAAGACTGCATCACATTGTCTGCCTTGAATGCTTGTTCAAGTTGTACTTTGGACTTCCAAAAATTCTTAAATTGAAGTCCCAAGATGTTATAAGGGATAAAGCTACTGTTACAGGGAGTGTGCTTAACAGCACATGCTGCTTCCAACACAGGAAGAATTTTAATTCAACATGTATCAAACAGATTCATTGTCCCACTTGAGTTCACTATGGGAGTTGCACAAGAAGTCAAACACAAAACAGTCACAGAAGTACCATGCTTCTGCATTTATTTAGTGATATATGAGCCACATATCCAAGGTAAGTCACAGAATCACAGAATGTTAGGGATTGGAAGGGACCTCAAAAGATCATCTAGTCCAATCCCCCTGCCAGGGCAGGAATACTTAGGTGAGGTTACACAGGAAGGCGACCAGGCAGGTTTTGAATATCTCCAGAGAAGGAGACTCCACAACCTCCCTGGGCAGCCTGTTCCAGTGCTCTGTCACCCTCACTGAGAAGAAGTTTCTTCTCAAATTTAAGTGGAACCTCTTGTGTTCCAGCTTGAACCCATTACCCCTTGTCCTGTCATTAGTTGTCACCGAGAAGAGCCTGGCTCCATCCTCGTGACACCCACCCTTTACATATATACAAACATTAATGAGGTCACTCCTCAGTCTCCTCTTCTCCAAGCTAAAGAGACCCAGCTCCCTCAGCCTTTCCTCATAAGGGAGATCCTCCACTCCCTTAATCATCTTTGTGGCCCTACGCTGGACTCTCTCCAGCAGTTCCCTGTCCTTCTTGAACTGAGGGGCCCAGTATTTGACACAATATTCCAGATGAGGTCTCACCAGGGCAGAGTAGAGGGGAAGGAGAACCTCTCTCAATCTACTAACCACCCCCCCTTCTAATACACTCCAGGATGCCATTGGCCTTCTTGGCCGCAAGGGCACAGTGCTGGCCCATGGTCATCCTGCTGCCCACCAGGACCCCCAGGTCCCTTTCCCCTACACTGCTCTCTAATAGGTCATTCCCCAATCTATACTGGAACCTGGGCCTGTTCCTGCCCAGATGTAAGACTCTACATTTTCCCTTGTTATATTTCATTAAATTTTTCCCTGCCCAACTCTCCAGCCTGTCCAGATCTCGCTGAAGAGCAGCACAGCCCTCTGGCCTGTCAGCCACTCCTCCCAGCTTGGTGTCATCAGCAAACTTGCTGATAGTACACTCAGTTCCCTCATCCAAGTCGTTGATGAATATATTGAATGATACTGGTCCCAGAACCGACCCTTGAGGCACTCCACTAGATACAGGCCTCCAACCAGACTCCGCCCCATTGACCACGACTCTCTGGCTTCTTTCCTTCAGACAGTTTGCGGTCCACCTCACTACCCGATCATCCAGTCCACACTTCCTCAGTTTTGCCATGAGGATGCTGTGGGAGACGGTGTCAAATGCTTTACTGAAGTCAAGGTAGACCACATCCACCGCTCCGCCATCATCAATCCACCTTGTTATGTTTTCATAAAAGGCTATGAGGTTGGTCAAGCACGACTTCCCCTTGGTGAAGCCATGCTGACTGCCCCTGATGACCCTCTTATCCTTGATATGCCCTAAGACGGCACCAAGGATAAGGTATTCCATCACTTTCCCAGGCATGGAGGTGAGGCTGACCGATCTATAGTTATCCAGGTCCTCCTTCTTGCCCTTTTTGAAGACCGGAGTGACATTTGCTTTCTTCCAGTCCTCAGGCACCTCTCCCGTTTCCCAAGACTTGGCAAAGATGATGGAGAGTGGTCCAGCAATGACTTCAGCCAGCTCCCTCAGCACCCATGGGTGCATCCCATCTGGACCCAAGGATTTATGGATGTCCAGATTGCTTAATTGCTCCCTAACCCAGTCCTCATCAACTAAGGCAAACTTCTCCATTGCCCTGCCTTCCTCTGGGGCCTCAGGGGTATGGGGCTCCTCAGGACAGCCTCCGGCAGAGTAGACAGAGACAAAGAAGGCATTCAGTAACTCTGCCTTCTCTGTATCTTCTGTCACCAGGGCACCCATCTCATTCATCAGTGGGCCTACATTGCCTCTGGTGCTAGTTTTATCTGCCATGTATTTGAAGCAGCTCTTTCTGTTGTCCTTGACCCCTCTTGCCAGGTTTAACTCTAAGGAGGCCTTAGCTTTCCTAGTTGCCTCCCTACATTCTTTAACAACAGCCTTATATTCTTCCCAAGTGGCCAGCCCCTCCCTTCCATGATTTGTAAACTCTCCTCTTCCACCTGAGTTTGCCCAGCAGTTCCCTGTTTAACCACGCAGGTCTCCTGGCTTCCCTCCTTGACTTCCTACATGTCGGGATGCACTGATCTTGAGCTTGGTAGAAGCAGTCCCTGAATGTTAACCAACTATCTTGGGCCCCTTTACCTTCAAGCAGCCTTGCCCACGGGATTTCCCCCAGCAATTGTTTGAACAGGCCAAAGTTGGCCCTGCTGAAGTCCAGGGTTGCAATTCTGCTTGGTATTCTGCTCCCACCACACAAGATCCTGAACTCCACCATCTCATGGTCACTGCAACCAAGGCAGCCCTCCACCTTTACTGCTTCAACCAGACCCTCCTTGTTAGCGAGGACAAGATCCAGCAGCGCACCTCTCCTAGTCGGCTCCTCCACCATTTGCATCAGAAAGTTGTCATCAATGCACTGGAGGGACCTCCTAGACTGTGGCTGGCTGGCTGAGTAGTCCTTCCAGCAAACATCAGGGTAGTTAAAGTCCCCCATAACAACCAGAGCCTGTGACTGTGAGGCCGCTCTCAGCTGCCCGTAGAAGGCCTCATCAACTTCCTCACTCTGATCTGGTGGCCTGTAATAGACACCCACAACAGTATCAGCCCTGCCAGCCTGCCCCTTAATTCTTACCCACAGACTCTCAACTTGCTCCTCAACTGCACCTGGACAGGTCTCTATACATTGTAGTTGCTCTCTCACATAAAGAGCAACTCCACCACGCTTGGCTGGCCTGTCTTTCCTGAGAAGGACATAGCCATCCATGACCACATTCCAGTCATGTGAGCTGTCCCACCATGTCTCTGTAATTACCACCAGATCATAATCTCCTGACCGAACGCAGGTTTCTAACTCCTCCTGCTTATTCCCCATGCTGCGTGCATTGGTGTACAGGTACTTCAGGGAGCAAGCCGAGTACACTGATTTCACCCTAGGGGTATGGGGGGTCTCCCGGTCTTTATCGATTCCAGCATGCTGCCCCACTGATGCAAGCCCAGCTACAGCCCCATCCCCCTTCAAATCTAGTCTAAAGCCCTCCAAATGAGCCCTGCTAATTCCTGTCCCAGCATCTTTTTAGCCCTGTGGGGTAAACCTTTCCCACATATCACTGACCGGACTGGTGTCTTATAAAACCAGCCATTATCAAAGAACCCAAAGCCCTGCCTGTAGCACCAGTCTTGAAGCCAATCATATTAAAAGAAAACAGCACATTCTCCCCATCAAAACAGAGAACCACAATTTTATTGAAGGTTATTGGGGAGCAAGAATATAGTACAGAAGGCCTACTCTGGAACTCCTTAGCTGCTCTAAGCTGCTTGCCAGATTAACAGAAACTGCTTGCTGAGAAACAACTAGGAAAAAAGAAAAAAGAGATGGGGGGAGGGGAGAGAACAAAACATGAAAAACAAACACAACAAAAAACCCACAGATGCATCTTTTTTTTTTCATGCAAATTTTCAAAACCTGGTAACATCCTCGATACTTGTTCCCCCTCACACGCCCCTCCAAGGTCACTGAGAAAGGTGCCTATGTAAGGCATTAAGAATACCTGTTTGATATACACGCCATTCCGAGGAAAAAGGTCCACCAATTCAGGATGATGTTTACCCTGTTGACCACCATGACCCAAAGTAAAATTTCTATTATTTCCCCAGGTGTAGACTTCCATGGGATCTGCAATGAAAAAAAAATTCTCCCTGAAGCTTGTAAATTTACTAGTCTTGTGCATACTGACTTTGAAAAGCAACTCCTGCTGTTTCTATTTGAAATGTAGAGAGGAAAGCTGTTTTTTACCTAGAAACGGACTTCAAAAATATTTATTCTCTTGTGCGAAGATGTTATGACAAAATACTTTAACAATAATGTACAGATGATCAACATTACTTATATGTATTTTGCAGTTGCAGAAAATGAAAACATTCCTCAGCAGAAGATTTACTTGTTACATTTTCCAAAGACGACTACCACTACCTGAGGTTATACATGCTTTGCTTCAACTCAGTAAGAAGCCTTTCCCAAAAAACTGCTATGCTGTCACGCATGAAAACCACAAACACTCGAAAATCTGAAGTATGTCCAAAAAATAACATTTCACATCTTTTTAAATAACCTCTCAGTTACAGTGGTATCTGAACACATTTTTCTGATGAGTAAAAAACTGAAATCAATGCATATTTGATCATATTGCACCACTATTAAGAAGAATTTTAACATATGTTACTAATTTAACATATTTTACAAGATAGAATTTAAAATATCCAAAACTCAGTATTTATGTAACCGAAAATACTTAAACTGCTTGAAAAAAACTGAAAAGAACAAATTTCACTGTACAGCCAGACTGAACTCGGGGACATTGAGAAAAGGGGAAAGATGAGGGGTAGAAAAGTATAAAACAGCATTAAACTACCCTGTTTCCCCCAAAATAAGACAGGGTCTTGTATTAATTTTTGCTCCAAAATATGCTTACTTTTTTCACATGTATAGGTGCCTGGGCACTATTTAAATTGATTTTTTTAATGAACTGTAACAAGGGCTTGTTTTTGGAGTAGGGCTTATATTTCAAGCACCCGCAAAAATCCTGAAAAAAATCATGCTAGGGCTTATTTTCCGAGTAGGTCTTATTTTTGGGGAAACAGGGTAAATAAAAGCTACTGGAAGAACTACTCCCTTGTCAAAGAAAAACTTGTGTGATCACAGAGTGATCCTTACATACTCATTTCCTATTTGTAGAAATTGTATTTAGAGTGACTGTAACTGGCTTTAATCAAGCTACCTTGTCTAAAAAAAATAACTTCAAGATTCAAAAACATGTTTCCCCTCTGTTCACAAAAGACACAGAAGTGATATAAACTACCCTGTCAAACTCAAAGCCACTGAAGTCTCTCTGATAATTTGAATTGAGATAAAAGAGGAAAAACACAGAATCATTATGACTGAAAGGCACCCCTTGAGCTCATCTAATCCAACACCTCTGCTCAGGAAAGGTCAGCTAGACCAAGTTCCCAAGACCATGTTCTTGCAGGTTTTCAGTAACTCTGAGGACGGAGTCTCCACCTCTTTGGGTTACCTACTATATCACTTGTTTGGTTTTTGGGGTTTTTTTAACCTTTAAGTCAGTCATAATTTCTTTGTTTTTGCTACATATGCACATCCTGTGCATACTGCCACGATTCTGCACCTGCTGTCTTATAATAATAGTGACCCCATATCTTCAGGTATCTCTAACTTACACAGTCCTAATTAGAAACAGAAAAAATTGTCTACACTGCTATATACATTAATACACTATTGAATCATATCTCCTCGTAAAATACAATTTAAGCTATTTGACTTCTTACCAGTTTTCTTGAATACCACATGGACTGGCCTATCTTTCATCACAAGATCCAGAGCTGATAAGCCTTCTTTATCCTGAACATACAGGCTAACGCCATGCTGAAAAAGGAGAGGAGGGAAAGAGAAGAACAGAAGTTAAATAACTCCACAGCTTGAAGTAAACCAGGTAAACATTTAAGAAGCTAAATAAATCTTTAAGCTTAATATTGATACAGGAAAATCTTCAGATTCAAGTAAACTGTAAGGAAATATGAAAAAAACAGTGCAATTCTGTTCAGCCACATATACATCATGTTGATCTATTAACTGGGATTTTATTGTATGAATATTGATAAAATGATGCAATCACTGAAACACAAAGGTAACACACTTGAAGATAAATCACTGCCAGCTAGCAAGGACAAGTATTTACCAAAAATGCATTTACCAATTTAAAAGAACACATTTTCTTATATTAGAACATTTACAGAACCAGTTTTGACAAGCTAGAGGGAAGAGGGGGGGAAAAAACCAAACACAAACAAAAAAACACCAAAAAGCCAAACCATGACACACCACCAAATAAACAAACAAACAAACTACTATGGCTCTGAAAACAAGCAGGGAACATTGGTGCATGGTTACTGAGAAAAAGGCAAGAGGGCACGAATAACCAGGTAAGACAGCAGCTGGGAAGCTTCAGAAACACGAAGTATGAATAGGTCATTGCTTTAGAACTCCGAGAGCGGTAGATATTCTCCGTAAATACCATTTTCTCAATAAAAAAGTGCTACTGCATCAGCATTGGTTCTAAGGAAGTGTCATCAATCAGATCTCTGAAGGGAAGAACTGCGGATGTCCCCAAGCAAAACCTAATGGATAATAAGGCTCTACCTGTGTATCAGAGCTCATGGTTCACATAAAAGAAAACCTTACAGAATCTCACGCTTAAGAGGTAAACACAGGAAAAACAAAAATCAAGGGAGCACAATTCATTCAAGCATGACAGAAGGACAGTTAGCTGCATCTGCAGTAGGGATTTTAACCCGTAACTTCTTTTGGAAAAACACTAGCCAGAAGAACAACATACATTCTCCAAATTATGTAGGCAACCCTACTAGCAACAGTGCTGGTGTTAATCCACTATGTGACAGAAAGACTGACCTATTTTTATGATTTAACAGGTAGCTGGATATTGTTCTCTTTGGCAGCTGCATAAGATACTTACAAGCAAAACAGAGGCTGTAGTGATATTCATGTGGTCTGAATTTGTAAAAACTAACCCAAATTACTGAGTGGCAACACTTGTACAGTCTGACAATAAACCACGACTGCCTCCAGCTCTCAACACAAGTCTGTCACCCACACCAGTTGAGTACCCCAGGGGTTGATACTGGGGCCAGTACAGTTTAACATCTTCACTGATGACCTGGATGATGGGACAGAGTGCACCCTCAGCAAGGCTGAGGATGATACAAGACTAGGAGTGACTGATAAACCAGAGGGTTATGCTGCCATTCAGAAGGACAGTGACAGGCTGGAGCAATGGGCTGAGAGAAACCTCATGAAGTTGAACAAAGGGAAATGCAAATCCTGGCCCTAGGGAGGAACAACACATCGTACCAATACAGCTGGAGGCTGACTGGCTGGAAAGCAGCTTGGCAAAAAAAAAAAAAAAAAAAAAGGAGGACCTGGGGCTCCTGGTGGACAAGCAGTTGACCACAAGCCAGCAATGTGTCCTCGCAGCTAAGAATGAATGGTGAAAGCATCCAGGGCTGCATGAGGGAGCATTGCCAGCAGGCATTACTCAGCACTGGCAAGCCACAGCTGTGGTGCTGGGTTCAGGTCTGGAATCCCCAGTGCAAGACAGACATAGACAGAGAGGAACAAGTCCAGCAAAAGACGTGACTGGAGGCAGGGGGTGGGGATCCCAGTGACATCCAGTTGCAGGACAAGTGGCAACAGGTACAAATTGAAATGTAAGAAATGCTGTTTAAACCTAAAACCATTTTTTACTGGATTGGCATTAAAACATTGGAACAGAGATGTCTGAGTCTCTGTCCCTGGAGACATTCAAAATCCAACTGGCCACAGTCCTGGGCAACCTGCTCTAGCTGACCTTGCTTGAGCATGGGGGTTAGACTAGACAATCTTCTGAGATTTCTTTCTAGCTCAGCTATTTCATTATTCTATAATCCCTTCCTGTTGTTGCTATAATACCTTAAGAACGCACTCTTTCTACAAGGCAGTGCAGCAGATAGGCTTCAGTTGAAGAAGTGGGAGGCAGAGCACTCCCCATGAACTGTTTCATACCATTTCTTAGAGGAATATCAGCAGAGCTAGCTATTAATATCAGAAAAACCTCACTCATTTATGCAACTGACAGAAAAGTAAAATCCATCTGGGGAAACCTGTACAGGCCTCCTGTTAGTAATTATCAATGATACAGATGTACACACACACAAGGACTGAATACTTTCTCATACATCACATACACAGTTTCCAGATTTCTAGAGAACAGAATCATGCACAGTTCTCACACAAACACCTACTTCTGTGAAGTTTAATGAAAACCTCCTCACTACATAAGGGTACAGCACATGAAATCTAACAGTTACCAAACCTTCAAGAATAAAGTAGTACTGGATCCACAACCATTTTGCTTAAACTGCTGTTGAAAGCAGAGAGTTTAATGCTTACAAATGGCTAGTTGCTGAAATTTAAAAAGGCTGAACTCAAAATGGAAAATTCTCTGCCTTAAAAGGTTTGCTTTTAAGTAATCCTGAACCACAAATATTTCATTTTCTCACATGGTTAAAGGGACCCTGCATGTGTCAACCATATATAGCTCTTCCCTTTGCTGTACATGGGACAGGAGAAACAGAAAAGCAATTGAAAAATATACATGACTTGCTAAATGGCAGGAAAGAAACAGCAGTTGCAAGAATGGAGTGAGAGGGACAGGGCAAAAGCCCTGGTTAAAATATTAATGAAATGGGGATTCACTTAATAAAATGCTCCATATCTTGAAGTGCTTATCTCTCAAATGTAAGATTAATTTCTAATTATAACTCAATTTAATCTTTCATTATTTTATGTTCTCTAAAAACACTAATTGGTATAAGTACTGAAGAGTCTATTTTTAGAGTATCTTAAGTCTGATCACAATCCACTTTTAAGATCCTGACCCTGACTTCATCCACAGAAACCAATTTTCAGGGAAGTCCACAATTAATCAGGGATCCTTACTTAGTGCTGATTTCTGCATGGGAAAAGGCAGACATCTTTATGAACACAGACAACTTTCAGGTAAATCAACGCACTGTGATCTACACACAATATTAAGACAACCCTCAAGAGGCTTTCAGGCAAGTTAAAAAAAACCCAAACAAACAAACACACTTTTGCATAACAAATAGAACTTTAAAAATTGCAGATACCAAGGAAAACTACAGTTATAAATCACTCACCTTTAGTAAAGACAAAACACAATCGATGTATCCATAAAATATACTTCTGTGCAAAGCTGTCCATCCAGACTCTTTGTCTTTCGCCAAGAGATCTACTCCTTTGGTCTCAGCTAACCAGTCTAGCACGCCTTTTTTGCCACAAGATGAAGCAAGGTGTATAACATTTCTACCAAAGGCATCCTTTATAGTTGCAGCATTGTAGCAGTAAGAAGAGAGAAAGGCCTTGATCTGGCCTTCACTTCCTCGGGTTACCACAGAAATAACATCCAAAGCATGCTGTAGAGATCGACACTTTGAAGTGCAGTCTGGCACGAAAGAACTCATCTTCAGTTCTGAAGCTGCACCTCTCCTTAAGGGGAACAACCCTTCGGTGTATCAAGGCATTCCAATTCAGTACGCAACACAGTGCCTTAAAAAACTTATAATTCCAAGAATGTAAATCCAGTTTTATTGAGCTGCCATTAGAAATCTTTGTACTGTTATGTTTGGCACTTGATCCAAATAAATATTTATAAATATATATTTTTAGAAGTCTTATTTCACCATCTTATATAACAGATATTCTTGTCCATAGAAAATTCCAAAAGTGAACTACCTCAAGTGTGGAGAGGGGGATTCCCCCTCCACACTACCTTATTCTTCTAAAACGCCATAATTGCAAGGGAGACCTGAAAGAGAACAAACCAGAACAGATTAGTCAACAAAAATTCTTTTCCCCAGCAACTGGACCAATTTAAATGCATATCAAACCAGCACTTGCAAGTACAAGAGCAATACGGCAAGGGTTAACTGACCTGCCCCATGCCATCTGAACCTATACTCAGGCATTCAGTCAGTTTATAAAGACATGACTCGATTCCCCACCCCAACCTCCAAAGGCACCTCCTCCCTTTCTTTGACATAAATCTTTCAGGCTATGTGGTGATCTGGATCAAAAAAAAAAATATCTGAAGACAAAAAAAAAAAAGTTTGCTTTCCCAGCCTTAGGGTCCTTAAGACCCTCATAGCTTACTGTAAAATTATGTCATTACTTCATGATCAGAAAGCAAGGACTGAACTGAAAGACTGCTGGGAAAAACAAAAACCACCCACCCACCAAAAAATCCCCACAATCGTCGACTAGTTCTTGTCTAACAGAAGCTTTGTCAGTCACACACAAGAGGAGGGAGGGACCACTACATTTTACCTCTGCCATTCCAGAAAAGTATTTTTTTTTAAATTTTCTCTTCCTCCTGGCCTGAATGCCTAACCATCTCCATACTAAGTCGCTCCTGTAGAATCAACAGGAAGGCTCCTCACCACCACTCCCAGAGCTGCTGACAAAGGTGAGAGGAAGGATGACAACAGGGCAAAGAAAAACAAACTTGTACAAGAGCTGTGAATTCAGACTGTTGGCAGTCATGCAATGCAAAGGTCTAAAGCTCCTGAAATAGGCAGGAAGAAATTAAAGTCTAGGTTGGAAGGGGTAAGGGAGCAAGAAGAAGGAAAAAGAGGCAAAGATACATATTCTTTTTCGTGAAAATATGTTGACACTACGAAGCATACAGCATTTCTGCTCATCTGTGCATGCTTTTCTTTAGCATATCCATCTTTCTCTGGCATTCGCTTTCTCAAAAGTAAACAAGGCCTTACAGAAGCACTCATCTAGCCTATTAAATGTGTGCACTTATATTTAAAAGGGTTCTAGTACAAGAAATGAAGATAGCAGTATAAAAATCACACATAAACCCATGTAAAACAGAAAAAGTGAACTATACCCATCACTGATACACTGCATGAATTAATGCAAATTGCTTTTCAGTCCAAAAAAGCTTCATGCTCCCATCTTTTCAAGCATAAGTTGCAAACTGAGTGAAGTAGTACTCAATCGTGTTAAACTCCTTGATGTTTTTGCCTTCTATGCAAACTGTAGTTTAAAATTGTTCTACCAATGAGTAAAATATCCCAAAAGAAGTCAGACAATGCTACCATGAAAGACTAATAAATAAAACTAAACATGTTAGCAGATCCTCGGGGTGGAGGGCAAATACACCACAAACTAACAAACAGAAACTACCTTTCCAGCTCAGCTGTCATTATACATGTAAGCATATGCACAGCCCACTCCTTGCCTCCCCCCAGTCTGTTGATCTTAGGTACCATTGCTTTTCAGGAACAGAATGCATAACCGTGTTTTGTTCATGTCTCTATCTGCAAGGATATGTCAGGGAAAGATTACTTTGTTTGGAAGAGAAACACAAATCCCAGTCCTCCTTCTATTGCAAGAATTATCATCAAGACTGATACCAAGCTGAAAGCCGTTCAAAGCAAGTACTAGTAATAGAATCTAAACTTAAAAAAAAAAACTAATTCAAGAGTATTCATTTAAACATATCATGACAAAGCCTTCAGCAATTATTTTTCCAACTCATTCAGAAGGGATTAAATACTTGGAATGGAAATCTAGAGATCAAAGTTGTCCAGTATGTACCTTCAAGACAATTTCAAACAGCAGGCATATGAAAAACAAAAAAGTAGGTTTTATTCATTACAATTTAGTGCCCCATCCCTGTCCAGAAGTAAAATTCAGAAATATTTCAGAGACTGAAACCGACCACAACTGTTTAGCTTACACTTGTCACAGGGAACTGGAGTTCACTCTACAGCAGGAGTGTCAAACTCCTTTTCACCAGGAGCCACATCAGCCTCGCAGTTGCCTTCAAAGGGCCGAATGTAATTTTAGGAGTAGTTACATTTATACAGTCTTAAAACTACATTCAGCCCTTTGAAGGCAATCGCGAGGCTGATGTGGCCCCCAAAGAAAATGAGTTTGACACCCCTGCTCTACAGGGCATTTTACTGCCACACTGTCACAAGAAGTTTAACATGTACCTGTGTGGACTCTTCTCCTTTTACCTTCCCTAAAGCCTCCAACTATAAAGAAAAATGAACCACTGTTGAAAGCTTGGAAAAAGCTCCAGTTTCAAGAATACAGTCTGCTTGCTGCTCCAAGGAATCAACACATGACAGGTGACTGCTACCAGCAGGTTCACATTGTCAGTGCATCAGTCCTCCAAAGAGTAACAATTTTTAAAATATATATTTGGAGACCTATAGGAAAAACATCAGAAGTGCTATTATCCTCAAACCAATTTGTCACATTTCATCAGTATGCCACTAGCCAATAAAATTATGCTGTGGAAGAAGTACGAATTTTACATATGTCTTATAAAGTACATCTTAAATACAATTCATTGCTATTAGTGCTACAACAAAACAAAAATAAATAGAACAAAGAAAAATCATTCAGGGAAGTAATAAAATAAAGTTGACTAATCTGTTAGGTAAACTGGTATGAAATGGCACCACCACCCAAGGAAGCATTCCTGCCGTGCCCCATGCCATACCTGCCCTGGTGCAGTACACACCTATTTAAGACACTGAATTGCATGAGAAAAGGATTCAGAAGAAAGTAAATCCTGGTTCCAAAGAAACTTGTGCCATCACAGGACAGGAACAGAGGGGCCAGATAAAAACTTCTTTAAAGCCCTTGAGCTCTAGCCGCACCAAACACTAAAATACTGTGGACAACAAACCACACATTAAAAGAATAAAAGGTCTGCTATTAACATAGAAATACGACCCTGCCTACCTCACACTAACTACATTATGGTGACATTTACTGCAGCTATGTGAACTCTGACTCTGCTGAATTATTTCTTTATAAGTCATTCTAATCCAGCCCTGCTTCACTATAAACATTACAACACTAGATACTATATTAGTACATTGATACATACACCTTGAGTTTCGAGACAGAAGTCTGTAGATCAAGTTTTCACGACTCCACAATAAAGACTGGCACACCAATAACATACCCTCATGTTATTATAACATCTGAAAAGGGTTAATAATCAGATCTGACTATTTTTAAATAAAAAGTAGCTCCTTAAGTAAAACCTTAAAACTTTAAAATTGTGAACTGACGCTCACATCTGCGTGAAAACCTTGTGATCACTGACCAAATGCTTACTTCTAGTATATAGAGTTCCAGCTAGAATAGTCAGCACCTAAAATAAGCACAAAATAGGAACAGCACCAGCATTTTTTAAACACTGAATTTAAATGTCTAGAATATGGTGTCCTTTTGATTATGTATCTCTGCGTTTATTTGTAGACATTTCTGTAGGCTTCTCAGCCTCCTCATATTCATGTTATAATACCAGTGTCTTCCTAATGCTGTAATTATTTGAAGATCAACAGCTAAATAAGATTATAATCTTTTAAACATTTTTATGATACAATAAGTATAATTTGGAACTCATTCTTTTTAAAAACTGATTCCTAGTTAACATTTTCATGATAGAAAAACACCATCGAGGAATTGGAACAGTATTCAGAGTATTCAAAACATGTTTTATGCCAGTAGCAAGTGGGTTTCTAAATTTTCCCTTAGGGACATGAACTACTCATTATGTATGTTCACAGTCCAGGAAAATTTAAAAGATTACAACCAACTTGGAAGCAATTTCTAAGTAGCAAGAAAGGGTTTGTGGTATTTTGCCTCCTGGAAGTGAGTAGGTAGAGCTCTCTCACTCAACTCTTCCTCAGCACCACCACACAACAGCTGTCAGACTTCAAGAAGGAGTATATCAGATGTGTCATCTGACCTCACGGAGTCAGAACTCCTACAGCTGAAAAAGCAGCTCTCTACCTACTGTGGTTCTCTTAAAAATCTGTTTCTTTCAAGAAGTCACTACAAAAAAAGGCAAAAATTCGGCACTTGTTTGCTAAAAAGCCTAAAATCAAAGCTGTCATACCTCTCTCGAGTATGAAACTAAGACACTACACAACTCTAAGGCTAAGCTAACAAATACCTTAATGACTAAGGATGATGATGGTAGATTTCATTTCCTGCAAACAGCAGAGGGCAGATGTGAAATCTTGAGATTCTGTTCAATCATTGGGAAAAATGAGCAGAGTTGGAAGAAGCTTCTCACTGTGGAGTTCCAGAAATCTCTTTGCATATTAAAGCTGCTTACGAAGGACTTCTGGTGGGTTAGTAGTCTTCAGTTCCAAGGGTTCTGCTTACCTATATTTGTTATTTAAGATACTTCTCAGAACAGATAAAAAAAAATATATACGTAATCAACTGTATTCTGGTAATATGAAATATCACAAAAAATAAGCCAGAAGAAAGAGATGATGATACCAAGGCAGCTTCTGGACCCCCTACTATGTATCTGTTTCTTAGTCACTGTCTTTCAGAAGACTAACCCAGTGAAGGGAGAGCATATTCAGCAGAAATTTGTGTGATGCCTGGAACACTGACATGTAGCACAGAGGCATCACAAGCTACTGGATGAAGTTAAATACCAGACTGCTCGTTCCCACAGCTGTAGAATCATGCCCTCTAGGAACACATTCCCAATTTTCTTTTCATCTACAAAGTACTTCCACAGATGTTGTATGCTCTTGGCTCAAAGGTACAAGGGTGCTATCAGAAGATAAACATCAACCAACCCTCACCACCTGGCTGGATGTCAGAAACATATATTGAACCTGCCAATCTGGGAGGCACACATTTGATACTAGAATTAATATCTGTGGTTTTTCAGATTCTTCCTGATGGCCTATACTCGGTATTAAATCTAGCAAAATCCAGCTAACATGGATGTGGATACCAGTACCAAGGCAGTGGCTAGTGGCTGCTATGGTGGGTTTTTTCGTCTTAATAGAGACAATAGTCTCACATGGAAGTGAAAGAGAAAATGGAAGAGATTCACATAGTTAGAATTCAGTGCCACTTGAAGACAGACTGAGAATTTTGCACCTTCCATGTGCACTGCATTAAAGTAACGCAGTTGTCAAATTAGTGACATGGCCTTGAAACTCAGCTTTAGGCTACTTTACTAAGAACATACTTCTCAAGACCTTATTGATCTTTAAATTGGCATAACCTCATTCCATTCACTATTTCTTTTGGGGTTTTTTTTTGTTTTGGTTTGTTTGCTTTGTTTGTTTTTTGTTTTAACAATTATTTATTTTTTAAATGATACTGATTTTTTTCCTAAATACCAGTTGCATTCAGGATACACTTGGTGAAAAACCACCTAGTATTTGGCTCTCCTAAAACAAAACTAAGTAATGGTTTCTATTTACCATATAAAAGAAGCCTAGAGTTTTTTGTGTCAATCTTAATATCCCTCCTTAAAAAAAATAGCATAAATATTATGGCTTTTCAGAAGGTGCAAAATTAATTTGCTCTCCCTTTTGCTAAATTCCTAAACACAGACAGATAAGACTTGCAATATCATACACTTCAGGAAGGTTAAGTCCATCCTTATAAGAATATTGTGAGTTCTTAAAAACTTCCAGGGTGGAGTGGAAGGGGGAGCATCAGAGGGGGGCTGTTTTTTAAACAAGTATTGTGACATTTAATAACATTCTCCAAGTTGGTCCATTCACACTTGTTTCATAACATCACAAAAGACCTGTAACCATAACGGCATGTAAATCCTGAAAAATATTTGTATCCAAAATAAATTTTACCATGCAGACTACTTGATTAGTAAGCTAATAATAATTTAAAAAATCCAAAGCTTACAGAATTAAAGCCTTGGGGATTTGCTATCTAGGATTTTCTGTTGACTGTAGTCTTACCTAAAGGCAAATTTCGCTAATAAATATTAAAGTAGTAGTTTAGAATCTGACAAAAGTGACTAGGAAATCGAAGCTAGGTAGCAATGTAATAAATGTAGCACTGGCATTAAGCAACATATCCTCAAGGAAATATAGATTAATTCCTGGATAAATAATAGCAAACACACCCTTCAGCTATTAGCAGCACATCGTCCAATGCTTTAAAGAATAGCTAGACTACTAATTTCTACTTGGAAGATTACATATCCACAGATAGTTTAACCTGTTCAGAAAAATCCTGCACATTCGTGGAAGTCTGGGCATAAATCTAGACTCTTCAACCCCTTGAACAATATTATTTGAATACATTATGTATTTTAAGGGGGGGGGGGGGAAGTGATTGAATATACAAGGAAACAAGGGTAAATCTAAATTATGCAGCAGCTTAGAGTGGTTTGTCAGTCAGAAATTCCCACACAGAGTCTTTAAAAAAAAAGTAGTTTCTCAACTGTATTACAGCAGCATGGCAATACAAGGCACAGAAAGCAAGGGTTCTGTTCTCCTCAATACACAAAACATCAGGTAGAGTGCTGCCTCTAGTTCAGATATCAAGTTCTAAGAGAAGTAGGTAAGTACAATAAAACTGTGGAAAGAGCAACTAAGATTCAAAAGGCTTACAAAACAACCTGTGAGTACAGGGTTAGCAAACTACATCTATTTTTTCCTTCAGCTGTGTTTTCTACAGATCACACAGACCCTTTGAATAAGGCTGCTGTTACAAAAAGAAGAAAAATCAAAACTCCACTTCCATTTTACCCCAACAGCGGGACAAGTAGTCATTTGTTTACATTTCATAAGAAATTTCGATTTTATGTCAGGAAGCACTTTCAAATTATAAACTGAATGCTCATAAGGTTACCCACAGGAACTCTCAAAATGGGCTATACAACTAGCAAACTGTTCAAGTTTTAAATAAATGCCTAGAAGTAAATTGGACAAAATCCAACTTGCTTTAAAAAATACCAGGTTCCACCATGCCCACTATTTCCCCTGGGCCATGGCAGGTCCAAGTTGCTTCAGGTACTGGGCTGGAGTCTCTGAGCCACCTCTTGGCACAGGTGCAGCCCTGGCACAGAAACATTCAGGAATCCAGCAGCTCTAATCCATTTGCTCCTAACAGTGCTAACTGCACTACCAATTAAAGGCAGACTCGTCAGTAAAAAAAAAACACCACCAAAACACCAAAGTACCATTGGTAGCTAAATTCAGCTACATCAGGGTGGATCTATTAGTCAGGAATCACAGAACATAAAGATTACTGTGAAATACTGTGCTTGGCTTCCCTAGAAATAGCCAAAACTACTTACATTTAATAACTTAACACTATCCAAAAAATTAAAACATAAAGTGGTATAGACAAAAGTACAGTGAGTGCACTTATAGGCATTTCCACAAGACATTGGGACCTTGCTCTGGATTTTTATTGAAACAGATAACCTGAAGATAAGTCATGCGCAATGAACCTCAAATGCGTTCTGGAACTTCACCACACTTAAAACTATATCAGATAAATACATCAAGTCTTAGGAAAGACTGACTTTTCTGAATGAATTTCTGGCACAGTGTTATTAAAGAGCACTCACATAAAATGTTGTTGAGTGATTATTATCTTTTGTAATCCACAAGTTGTGGTCAGTTTCCATGAAGACAGACAAGTACGCTGACCACGTCAGCAAAAAAAAAAAAAAAAAAAAAAGATATTTCAGAGATCGGGTGCTCGGCCCCTAAGAAGACTACACAGAAATATTCTTTTAAGTTACCTACGAGATTCCAGCTCTCTGGTGCTTGCGCTGCTGCTCAAAGACAGCAACACTGCGAGCTGCTACCAAAAGCCACAGACAAGTATCACCGAGAAGGCCAGAAACACGATAGGCTTCCCGGGAATCTCCAGCTAAGGAAACCTGGCAGCGGCTGCTGCCAGTGCCGATTGGGGGAAGGTCTGAAGCGCTTCCCCGAGCCAGCCACAGCCGGTTGCAGGCAGGGGGAAGGCGGCCCTCCTGCCTTTCACCACACAAGTCTACACAGTCAGGAAGCGACAGAACAGACTTATCAAAACCGGCGGCTGAGCCACTTTTCTTCCGCTTCGAAGCCGGTGCCCTCCCATCCTACGTGGCCGGTTGTCCTTTACCCTCCGTGGTTCGGGCTCTCCCCATTCCCACAGCCCCCCGCGCCACCTCCGCCGCCCCACCCCGCCACCAGGACCAGGGGTGACGCGTCCCTCCCGGAGGCCCGGCTCCCCCTCGGACACATCAGCAGGTCGCGGCCCGCCCCTCACCAGTCGCTAGATGAATGGACTCGGGCGGGCAGGGCGGGACGCGCGCTGGGCAGCGCGGGGACTCATCCTCAGTGACACCGGGACAGGGCCAGGCTGCTGCGGCTACCGCGACGCCTCAGGCGGCGACGGCGACAACCGGTGTCAGCAGCTCGCAGCGGAGTGCAGGGACAACAGCCACCGCACCCCCGAAGAAGAAAGCAGCCGATTGGCCGCAGCGCAGCCGCACCTCACATCCCGGTTGGTTACTACTGCCGCTACGACTCCGCCCCCCACGGCGGAGCCCAGATTGACTGACAGGGCGGGTCAGGTGGCGAACGCGATGCGAGGGGGCGTGGCGGGCCGAGGGGGCGTGGCGGGCCGAGGGGGCGTGGCGGGCCGAGGGGGCGTGGCGGGCCGAGGGGGCGTGGCGGGCCGAGGGGGCGTGGCGGGCCGAGGGGGCGTGGCGAGCCGAGGGGGCGTGGCGGGCCGAGGGGGCGTGGCGGGCCGGGGCGGGGGGCGTGGCGGGCCGGGGCGGGGGGCGTGGCCTGCCCTGGCGGGCCGTGACGCGGTGCGTAGGGGTTAAACCAATATGGCCGCCTGAGGTGTGCTGGGGGCGGGGAAGAGGGGGTGGAAATGGGGAGAGAACAGGTGAAGGGGAGAGAGCTGGGTTGTTCCAGCGCCTAATTCTGTCGGTGCTCACGAGAGAAGCAGCGTGGGCGGCTCTGCAGGAGGGCGGGTTCTGGCGAGGCAGCACCTCTCTCCAGGAGGGCTCGGAAACAAACAGTTGAATAATCAGCCTTCAGGTTTCTAGGAAACGCTGAAGTGGGAGAAAAAATCGTGAAGGCCGTGTGGAGGCAAATTGTCTTAAGGCAATGTAATATCTCTCTTTGACAGAGCAAGTGGATTAATTTATATGATAAAGCTTGATTTGTGTGAGGCTTTTGGCACCAGCTCAGGAGGCACCCTCAAAAGCAAACTGGAAATGTGCATGAGGATTTGAACAACTCCTGTTGTAATTACCTGTGGTGCACTTGGTGTGTGTTTCAGGTAAACTCAATGAGAGCTCAATTAAAATCTCCTTTTTAATTAATATTTTGGATGATGCAATAGGTGGTACGGATTGCACATTAATCTGGAACAGGATTATGATGTAGCATTTTAGGGCGGGAAGCTAGGAACCAAGATAAGCAGTGCCTGATGTTAAATACAGAGTAAGAAAATCAGGCATTGCTTTCTCCAAAATATGGAAATGTATTAACACCAATTATAGAGTTTCTGTGCATTTCTTTAAAGCTGCAGTTTTATCCCATGTGTGGTACAACAAACAACCTAGCTATTTTTTTAAACCAGAAGACATTTGAAGTTGAAGAATGTTATGTGTGTCCTTCAGCAGCAGTTCAGTTTGGAGAAGGTTCAGGAGAAGTTGTATTTAGGTGAATCTCAAGCATTTCTACCTGTCTGACCCATAATTTGAATTGTGCAATCTGCTTTCTGTATTTCACTGTACAAATGCTTGGTTTCCCAGCAGTCATTCACCATTGCGACTAACACTGCATGCTATGTGAAATTTATTTATGCATTATTTTCCTAGTGATGGCTTCTTTCCTCTTCAGTCATAAGCACGCCTCAGAGGTGGCCTTGCTCCGAGTACGCTGCCAGCTGGCCTAAGAACAGCAATGACCATCTGGGGAGATAAGAAGGTTCAAGTACAGCTGAAGTCAGTCATAAAAAATGCTTTGTTGTACAATAATGAATTCAAGTGAATAGCTGAGACAGGCATCCTTTGGAGAGGTAAATGGCGCAGGAGAAAGATCAAGACGTTTAGAGTAGAACAAGGTCCAAGGTAACATGAATAGATTCCATATGAGAAAAAAAACTTCTAAGATGCTGGACTGCCCCTCAGGTGTTTCATACAAAATACTATTGTAAAAAAACCAGAAAACTACAGCAAGGGACACAGAAAAAAATGGAAAATAATAAAAAAAAAATAAAAATAAAAATGGAAAATAATACCGAGTCATTAATAGGACGTGATGGAGTCCAAGTCAGCCAAAAGGTTGACAGAATAACCAAAGGCTTTTAGCAATGGGTTTCTATGCAAGAGTTTGATCTCCTTTTCAGGACTTTTAGTATTTTCATAGAAAAATAAGATATTAACTACTTTACCTATTGTTTATTGTTCAGGGTTTTCTGATTGTCACCAGCGCAAAGGTCAGCAATAGAAACTGCTGCTGTCTTGCGCTGCCTCTGCAAAAGCAGCAAACTAATGAACACCATTCACAGAATCCAGATGATGTAGTTTGGTTTGCAGAGATATGTTGAGGTGATAAGGTAACATTGTAAAGCAAAAATAGCTCAAACAGGTTAACTTGAGCCTCTGTTTAAATTACTGGGTTTGTTTTGTTGGTTTTGTTTTGTTTACCAGTGGAAAGTTACAACATTGCTGCAGAAAAACATACTATTTTAAGCCTTTCAGAAGAAATTGCAGGCAGTGGAGATGCAAAGCTAGTAACAAGTCATTGAAGAGTCTTTTTTAATTGAGTAGTCCAACAGCCAGATTTGTAAGTTTCCGAAGCATGTAGTAAGTGCCTGACAGTTAGGAACTGTTGATCATTTTTTTTTTCAGAATTATCACAAATAGACATGTAATTATAGGGGAAAACGTGTTTCTGACTGCTGTTGTTACTTTTCATAGCAATTCTAGACTTGAAGTCAAAAATCCCTCAAAAAATTGAAAGAGCAGCAGTTAAAAAGGAAAACCAGGTTGCTTATGCATTTTCAGAATTTGAGGAGGAACATCAATTTTGACAGGCTTAGATAGCCTCCAGAAAGGATCTCATAACAGGTTTCTGAAATTGATTCTGAATGTTGAAAAAAGATGGTAATTACTTTTATCACCCAGTCATCAAAAAGTTGTCTATATATCAAAAATGAAAACAATTAATTTTTTTCCTGTTTGGCCAAACAAAGTGTTGAGTGACAGATTTCCCCCTTCACATTTCTATTTGTGTGCCTTAGCTGGCCTAATTATTACCAGTGTCCTCTGGAGCCTTGAGTAATAATTCTTATTGGCAGCAGTAATACTCTCTGCTGAAGAAAAAATTAATAAGCTCCAGGCTTGCCTTCTGCTGATACTAAATAAGTTCCTCATGATCTTTCTCTTTTATGAGCTTGAAAAAAAGGTTATAAAATACTGAGAAATTTGTATTACGGAACTAAGAGAGGAAGATTCAGTGTAACAGCTCTCAGCAAGGAAGACTTGCAAAAAACCCAGACTGTTTGTTTATCAAATAGCCACACAGTCAAGCATTTTTATACCAGAAAAGTGTCTCCAAATGTATTTAAAATATGTGCATCTTCCTTTAAGAAAGCCTATCCTCTTACAAAAGTTACCAGGTTACTCAACTCCATATACCAATGCTGTCTGAGAAAAATGTGGAGAAGTCCAAGGATCGAATTGCATGGAAAGGAGGATGGTGAAGTGTGGGGACTCCCTGAAGTCTGCTCAGTCTGCTTCAGAGTTCCCCTGTGAAGGTGAAGTAGGAAATTCAGCTGTGGGGAGCACCCAGGAGCTTTCGCTCAACAAACCGTGGCTTCAGCTCAGCAGTTTCTTCATCTCAGGATTGGGAACACTTCCATGTAGCCATGTCATGGCAGATACTCTGACATCTCTTCTTTAACTGCTAAGATTTCCAGCTTGTCTAATTAGACCTTGAGAGCATTTCTGATGTACAAGGTATGTTTTCTGTTATTATAGTAGTTTGGATACAGAGAAAGAGTAGCTTGTCATAAGTGATATGAGGTGTGTGTGATGAGAAAGCATTGTCCCACCTTTGTCCCATATTTAAAAAAAAAAAAAGTTTTGCAACGACCTGTGGGAAAGGGCACAACATACATTAAACAAAATGGTATTTGCATACCATAGATAGTAAAACACAATAATTTGCAGAACCTGTTCAAGGGACAGGAACTTGCAGTAACTGGAGTATAATCTTGAATAAAATCAGAAACTCCAGTATATGTAAAATGGATGTTATCTGTTGTGATCTTAAATGTTTTGCAGAAGAGCCTGATTTTAAACAAAGTGTTTTCTTATTCTGTGGAAAGTTTATTGTATAAGTGCAGCAAGGAAATTCAATTTCTTGTCTATCTTTCCTGCACATCTTCCTGCCACTCTCATCTTCCTGAACAGAAGGCACAAGGCTGTGGGCTGCCATCAGCCTCCTCTGGAGGGGAGAGGATGGATGGAAAGGTGTGAGAATCAAGGATGTTCTCTTTGGCTTCCTGAGGACTTTCCAGTGCACATCTCAGACTCCAAAGCCATTGCAAGTAACACTGCTGATCATGTGGCAGTCTCACAGACAGGAACAAGGAGGATCTGTTTATTGCTTCTGAATTTGTGGGAACAGAGAGGAACTGCATTTCTTGCCTTGTTCTGATAATAGGAAAAAAAGAGGTGTTCGTTTTTTAAAACTGTTTGCAAAGAGTCGTTAAACACCCCATTTACAGTAGAGCTGATTTTTTTCTGGCCATTGCATGCCCAGATGGAGCTATTTGGGCTGTGTTGGTGCTGTTCCTGAGGAAGGCATCCGATGTGCTCAGCTGGTGCTCTGAGAGCCAGACATGCTGGCAGCAGCAGCCCCAAAGCTGCTGCCAGACGGTCCCACCACACTCAGTCCAGGTGGCAGAGGATGTCCCCCTGCTGCCATATGCCACATGAAGTGCCACTGGTCAGGATGCACTTCACGGCACTGGGCACACTGGGATGCAGCCTGTCTCTCTGAGTCTCCCAGTGTGCTCTGCAGGAGTTCATGGCCCAGCTGAAGTGGTGCCCGGGGACCTGGGTTGTCTTTCTCCAGCTGCATGACCCAGGGATGCCAGGAGCAGCTGGAGTCACCACTCCTGTCCATCTCTGCAGTGACCCACCACTGTTGCAGGAGGTGTCAGTTCCCAAAACAAGATAGCCTTGTATTAAATAGTACATTGGCAAAGACAGCATGGCATTCCCTTTACATCACCTCCAGACAGGTTTCCTCTGGCCTTGCCTCACTTCTTTCTAGGACTTTTCCGGGTCTTAAAAACTTTTGTTGAGATTTTTTGATCTTCCAAACACTGATTTCAGAGCGTTTGGGAGATAAAAACCCTCAAGAGACTAAAATCTCCACAGCTAATAGACACACCTTTGCACTTACAGTGCCATCTACAGTCAAAGAACTTCTGACACTCAGCACCACAGGATTTTTGGTTAGGAGTTCACACAGGCTTTGCAGAGCAATTCTGCAACAAAAACTACAGCACTGCAGTTTTCTTCACATGTGGAGCTTGTCGAGTGCAGGCTCAGGACTCCAGGCAGTTCTCCTGAGCCAGTCCCGGCTGTGACAGTGGCTCACTGAGTATCACATCAAGCAGCAGGGAGAATATTCATCCTTCCTCACTCCCAGCATGGTCTGTCTCCACGCAGAATCAGAATAAGCTCCTCTACTAAGATTGCCAAAAACAGGAACTTAACTTACCTGCTTTAAATTGTCCCTTGTATGAAGCTGTTTCTGACCATTGACTCCCCTGCAAAACAGTGGAGGGGAAGAGGACTATCTAAAGTGTGTTGAAACCTATGAATGAAAAGCTGTATATGAAATGGTAAATATTTCAGTACTTAAAATTTGACATTCAGTTTTGGTTTAGTGTATGATGAAAATACAAATGAAGATGCAAATAAAACTATAAAAGGTGTGAGTAGAGTCTCTTTTCTACAATTTTTAAGACAAAGACAAGGTAATTTGCAGGGGGAAACAGCCCTTAAAAACTAAAAAGGTTAATTTTTTCTCTCAAGTAATTCTAACCTACACATATTATTTAGACTCACTTTAAAAAAATCATGCACATGTACATTGTATTCCAGACAGAATATATCAGGAAATGTATAGAATATTTTTTAAAAATAAAAGCTTTAGGGATTTTTGATTAATAGCTTTCAACATTAATTCTAGTAATTTTGATACATCTGTGTGAGTTTCTGCTAAGGATTTTAATATCAAAAGCCAAGCAGCAGTGTATCTATGAGCTGCTATTCTCATGCGCAGAAATACTATTTTTCTATGACCTATCACCATAGAACTGTGGTCATAGGCTTTAAGGATACTGAAGATTTATGAACCTTTTTCCATTATAAAATATTGCATCTTCATAAGCTATTTAAAGTTTATTGAAAGTAGAATAAGATGCAGTGGTTGATTAGCAGTCATGATGGAAATGATTATTTGTATGATTTGTTCTGGTTTCAAAAAGAGGGTATATTTGATGGATTTCATACACTCTGCTGATTTTTAAGTTTTGATAAAGTAATCCCAAGGTTGCTGCAATTGTTTCTGATTAATTATTTATATTATTTTAACTTCCAGGTATGAAGACTGAAGTAGACTTCTGTCTCCTCTACCAGCACTGATTACTGCAGTGTGAACACCCAGCACCATACTGCAAGTACAAAGGGGTGTTTTAGTAGAACTGTAGCCCAAAAGATCATAAATGCCTGTGAGACAGAATGGACTGAACAACACCACTACAAAAAACTCTCAGCTTACTTCTTCTTGCTCTGCCAAATGGACAAATGACCTGGTTCTAGGGTCTGAGACTAAGACCTCCAAAAAAGGGAGCCCAAGGAAGAGGAGTGTAGCATATTTCACTGCACTCATAGTTGTATCTCATTATCATAAAAGTTCACCCTCACGAATCAAGCCTGCTCCTCTACTGACATTCATTCTAAACTCTTCAGTGCTGCTGGGCAACCATCTGTGCTGTCTGAAGATGTGTTCCTCTCTCCTCTTCTATCTGAGAGGATACATCCCATGCTGCCAGATAACAAATCAAGATGATGATACACATTTTCATGGCCGGGAGGCTGGATTTTTTGCAATGTAGCGAACACACCAGAGCACAGTAGCACAAACATAAGCAAAGTGAAGCTATTTGGAAAACAGAAAAAAAAGAAAGCGATTTTTTTTCCTGCCTATTTAAAAATATCCCGCTGGTTGAATAGTTCCTGTTAGTTGCGCTAACCGAGACAACATTCTTTTCCACTCACTATACCAATTCCCCACAAAGCACATGTTCATGGCCCTTGTGCTTATGTAATTTGACTTTCAGTGTCAGGCTTGCTTAAGGAACACTTATTTTTCCAGACAATACCAATCTCCCTCTATGGTTTCACTACACAAGAAGGATTTTTACATATACAAAGGGCAAATCTTTTTTAGCAGCTGAACTAAAACCACAGACCTCGGAGCAACACATGATCTCCTATGCAAACTGCTAGAAGTACTCTTTCATCTGTTCTGGATGGAAAAAGTCTTCAAGTCGCCTGCAGGGAGGCCTCTCAAAAAAGTGCAAATCTGTGTTTCTGTCATTAATCAGTGTGTAAAAGGCGGTGCTGGCTGGCCAGCTCAGCTCCGCGGCTGCTGCTGCTCTCTCAACCGCCTCGTACCTATTTTGCCACTAGATGACACTGTCGAGACACATTTGTTCTTTCTTCCTGCTTCTCCAAAGGTGTTCAGGAAATCCAAGTTAAAAAAAAAAAAAAAAAAAAAATTGCAAGATACATTTGGTAGTAGCATTTCTGAAAGCCTTATTCTTAAAACGTGAGGGGAAAATACAATTTAAGAAGCTGAAGTTTCTAGCAAAGATGGTATAGTTTCCTGAAGTAGAACCAGGGAAAAATCTTTCCAGGCTATTGCACGTAAATGAGTTAATTTTGGTTTTAGCTGATTTGAATAATTATGGTACCATTTAGAGACAGAGTGAATTTCTTTCACCTAATCACAAACCTATTCAAATATTACAGAATCAAAATTAGGGAGAGAAGGTGGTGTGTGAAATTTCTATTTAATTTGGACAGAAAAAAAATATTAGTTCTTCCTTAGTTTTGCCAAAGTCCTCTTATCTGGGAATATATGCTTTCTTCGCTCAGCTGAGAAACCTCTATTCCTTCTCTACACGAAAGACAGCTAATAACCAACAGCCAGGAGAAAAAGAAAGGAACCCATAAGCTGGACCATGCTTCTCCCTTCTTTTCCCTATGGTGAAGAAAATAAGAAATCTCCGATTACAATCTCCATCCAGCTGTTTGATTTGGACTAGAGCAAATTTGCAATCTTATTTCTAGACCTTGGAAACTGAAATAATCTCTTAGTCAGGTGCTGTTCTCCTTTAGACGCGGATGTGTCCACACACTGCCGCATTCGTTTGGTCTGGTGGATATCTGAACAGCTATCCTTGTGCTAAATATTGCTCAGCTCCTGCCAAGGTACCTGCAGGCAGCAGGACCATTTCCAGGCTCGAGCAGGTTTGCAGAACAGAGTGACTGACCTGAAGCACCGACTGAGAAGCAGTGACACTCTGCTGTAATTATGATGTTGTTTTGAGCAAACATGAGACTCTTTTGATTTGGCTTCGTTTGGAAGGGAAATAAAAGGATTTGTGCGCAGAATTTGTAAGAGGCAATTCAGTACTTTGAAAAATGAAATAAAACCTGTATTCTTTGAAATTCAAAAAGATGTTAAAAATGCAAATACTTTCATTCATTCCTAAGTCTTTTGTTTTTACCATGCATACATCTCCCCTAGCTGTTGCTGCTTGAGAGTTTGGTCAGCAGTAAATTGCTTTCAGGACATGTGGCTGCTGCTTCTTGAAAAACAGTCTTATCAGCTTGGTGCTTTTAAAAATCTTTTTTAAACAGAATAAACCTGTGAGGGCAGATTACATACAGGATTGGATTAAGTTTTTACCAAGCCAGTAAGTATTTGCTCAGGTCCGTGAAGACATTGTAGACTCATATCAGTAGATCTACACTACATCCTGAAGTGATGTGGGTTTCAAATATACTCTTCTTTTTAACTCAAATCAGACCGGATCATGTTTTCAGCAGAGTCTTACAAACCTCCTTGAGCACAACTAAGCAAACTACTGCACAAACAAGGGAATGAACATCTAGGGCAGAGGACAGGATGGAGAGGCAGGAATTTTGTGGGACATTTTTGCCAACCAATAAAACATTGTGGACTACGCCATAGTCTGTCACACAGCTCACAGCAGCCTTCCGACACCTTTCTTATTGGCAATAACACAGAAATACTAGCATAATACTGCCCAGATCACAAATGGATGTTTTAGGAGAGGTATGTAAACGTTTTCCAGATAAGAGGTAAGATAGTTCAAAATCACTACGACAGCCAGGAAGCTCCAAGTCGGCTCAGCACACTGATTCCACTTCAGCCACTTCACATAATGACCATAAATGTAATAGGGACTGCCAAGAGTACAGACCCCTTGCCCTGCAAAAGAGTAAAGAAAAAGATTAGGTAAGAAAAATTTACAGATTAAAATGTTTTCTAAAAAAAGGAAAGACCAGAAGCAACTCTCAGCTCTAAGTGCTGCCACCGATGACGTGGTGGCCCTGACCCCAGGGGCCTGCTCTGCTCACCAGCTGGGGCGGTGGGATCCTTGGCTGTGAGACCCTGCCTGCCCCAGGGGAGCCCCCACCACTCCAATCCCCAGCCCCACTGTGCCCTGAAATTTACTTTTCTCAAGGAAGGGGTTGGGGACAGTAGGAAGAGCTATTTTGCCACTTTTTTATTCCCCACTAATGGTTGTTTGCCTCTGAACATACCCATTTGTTTGCCAAGTACTCTTCCTTGCTCCCTCAGCTCTATTTTTATAGAAAATAGTAGGAAGAAAGAAATAAAGATCATTTTTCATGCCAAAGCTCATTAAGCAAATTTGGTTCGGCTCCCAAAAAAAGAGACAAAGAAAGGAAAAAAGTAACTCAGGAGCCTGTTTCTCCCCATACTTCAGTAGCATCCTTAATGAGCTGACCTGTGAGAAATTATTTTTGCCTACCTTTCAGTTGCCTTAGTAAAGAGTTCGCAGCAATGTCTCACCTCAGCATTGTCTTATGTCTTGGCTCAGCTATACAGCAGCACAATAAAACCTTTATTATGTTCTTACCAGTGCAGGCACTTTTATACTAAGGGGCATGATGCTGTCCTTCCACCAACACATGTGAAAACAAGGTTGGTGCAAAAGATACTCAGAGGTGGTATTCTGAGATTAGAGGCCCATTAAGGAATTTTGAAGTGACTGGTGTTGCACAGCTGTGGAAGGAATGAGACACAATACACAATTTTAGTAATAAACAGGTCCAAATAGATAGGGTTTAATGATATCATGTAGTCAATGTGATGTTTCACTGGTTACTCTGTAGGACATTGCTGTTACAAGCCCTCCTCAGGGTCCTTTTCTTTCTGCAGCTTGCTTTTATATGATTTAAAGCTTTGTGCTCAGCCTTTTTCAGCCTGAGTAGATTACAGCCAGCTTTTTCTCAACTCCTTCCAACAAAGAGCTCTGTATTACCAGTACAGGCAATATCCTTACACAACCACATTTTCCCTATCCTCACGCGTAGCCAAACACCAAGGCTGGCATAGCTGTATGCAAAGGACAGGCTGGAGGGGAAGAAAATAACAGAAAATTTCTTCTATAATGGCAGCTTCTGAAAAGTAAGAAGCTTAATCTGTCTGCCTCAGTCTCTTAAGGAGTAGCTCCCTTTAACAGGCAGTAAATCTCTGATCTGGGACTCAGCTGCTCCTCACATAAAAATGGCATATGCCGCTGAACCTTCAGATGCCTCAGCACCTAAAGATATTTTAAACTCAAAAGCATCCACAAAAAGTCATGCCCATATGCTATAAGACTTAAACATAGTTTCTCTCTCTCTCCCTGGGACTTGATTATCTCCTATCTTGCTCTTTACATTGCTTGTAGTGCTTGTACCTTCTAATTTATATCTCTGAAAAGCATTGCCATTTTGGTAAGGTGACACTATACACAAACCTGTAAGCGGCTGCATGGGATATAAAGTAGGAGAAGATTAGGTCTGTGGTTCCAATCTGTCCTGCAGAAGGAAAAAACAATCTAGAGAGAAAAGGAGAATAGGAATTACCAGCTGCCTAGGACAGCAGAAGATAAACAAAACTATTACTCTCCCATCAGTCAAGGAACCAGAAGAAGAAAAAAAATCAGTAGTGAACTCGGACACTTCATCTAGGATTGCTTTTCTCAGATCCCAGAATGTAAGTATGTCATGAAAGAAAGTCCATAAAAATGTTGTCAGGAGCTTTTACTGAAAGCATATGAACCAATGTCATCTTGTTACCTTCAACAGAGTGCTCAGTCACTCCAACAAACAGCAGTGATCCATTTGATAGCACGTTTACCTGGCACTTATCAATATTTACCTATGGACAGCAAGCACAGCAATGCCTATAACAATATAGCTGAAACGCCAGGCACCTGCCCCATGCACCTGAAAACCTGGTAGGGAGCTAATTTCTTATCTAAACGCAACAGAGAATACTCCCAGTGCGTCTCTCATGCTGCAACAGGAGCACTGAAGTGATTAATGCTTCCGAATCAGGAAGCCGGGCTGGCAACAGCTGCCCCTGCTGCCTGTGCAAGGAGGGAGGAAAGTGTCCCTTTGCTGCCCTTTGCCTCCTGGGGGACATGACGACCTCCCCATAACACCACAGCTGCCGGAAAAAGTTCAGGTCTGTGACTCTGTAATGTGTCTAATCTGTCTTTTTTATCAATATGTGTACTAAAATGACGCAGCAGTAGGTATTTATAGTGCTTGTGCATAGTTCAGACGTACATATATACAGATTATAATATAATTGTACAAACCAATGCTAGTCAGACTTTCTACATGCAGGTAAGCAAACGGGGCTGACTCAAAGTACTACAACTATGACCCCTTCACAAGCCATTTACCTCCGGGTACTTTATTGTTTCCCATTAGATCTATCCTCCATGACCACTTATATAGACATTTTAATTCTCTAAAGTATGATAAACACATAAATCCCAATACTCTTTTTGAACGATTTAGATAGAAATAAAAGGAGGGAAAAAAAACTTGCACAAGGTTCTAACTGTCAGCTTGTGCAACATGCAAGTTTTGAAGCTATCCTGTGAGAAATGATGAGAATAACAAAACCTGATTCAGCTGCGTTCATAAATCTGTTGATTACTGGGAAACATTAATACTTAATGCATGTTACACTGTCCAGAGGCTGCTCTTTATGGTGGCTTAAAGAAAAGCATTGGACATCTCCAGTATGCTCTACACATCGTCACAGAAGCTTTTTAACAGCTGAAGAGCTACTTTGTCCGAAAGGGGAGCATCAGACAGCCATGAAAGTTGTAGACACATTTAGGAAACCAAAGTACCAAAAAGGAGCAGTGTCAGTTATAAGATGGTGTGACCTGAGCAATGCAATCTGGTGAACAGCTTTAATCAGCCTGCCAGAAAAATCTAGAAATGGAAAGGACAAACTAGTAATGGACAGGAATGGGTTAAAAGAGCTCAGCACTAACTCTGCTTGAATGGAAATCAATGCCTTCCAGAGGAACAAAGCAGGATAGTTGTTCTTTTTTAAAAAAATAAAAACAACAGTACCTGTAGTCCTTTCTTAGTCATACCCATTTTCCTAAAGTAAATTTTTCTCATAGGATGTGAAATAAGCACTGCATTATCCCAAGGATCTAGATTTCTGTTACTCTTACACGAAAAACAGGCAAACAGAAATATTTTAGTTGATAAAAATGCTAGTACAGGGCTGATCTTCTTTCTGTCTCTGTATAGACGGTGCCCAGTTTGGAGTGCAGCTCACTTCATGCGACTCTCCTAGGAACGGAAATGTAACATATGGAGCTGTTTGTAGAATCAGCAATGAAATGTAGTCAAGCAGCTTCTGTAATTTTAAATCCATTCTGACCCAGCAGAGTTATTCCCTACCTATAATTAAGTCTATCATAACTGTAATAGGAGCCATATCTGAGGTTGGAGAAACGCCACTTTAGCAAAAAAGAACGTGATAAAAACTAGCTCATCAAAAGTGGTAAATATTCAAAGATATTAACTTTTGAAAAAGAAACTGTAAACAAGTCATTTAAGCTGTCAAAGTAATAATTTTCCTTATTTTCACATTATTGTGTTCATAAAAAGACCATCTTGTAAGCAAAATAATATATTCTATAATTTGCATTTAACATTGCACCTGAAATAATTTCCGCTCATTGCAACTTTTTTACTTCTGCTCCACATAATGCATCTCTGGGATTCTCAGGCTGTCAGGTATTTTATATTACATGCTTATAGCAAAAAAGAAAAAAATTTACTCCATTCCTATGAAAATAGTGAGTCTTGGCATATTAATGCAGTCAAAGCAATCTGGTATGCGAAAAAAATAAATGAAAACAGCTACACCAGGTCAATAAGGAACAAACAGTATAGGAAACAAAAGAAGCCAACATAAGTGATGAATTTTGAATAAAATGAAAAGTTCTGGTTGACTTAAAACTTACAGAGTATGGTCACCTCGTTGATTGCCAAAGCAGTCTGCCAGGGCACAGAACAGTTCAGCATAACTTATAGATCGGAAAAAGCAAGTTACACGTCAGGACCAGTTTCAGGTAGGCAAATGTCACTGCCAGTGAGGAAGGGGTTAGTACAAAAAAAGAAACATGTGCAGCAGCTGAGGTTACAGCCTAAGGTATCCACGTGCGAAGGATTTCTGCTCTGGATCTCCTCTCTTCCACATATGATGGAAGTGTAGACATGGTCCCATGCTCATTTACACAGAGGCGGCATAGACCCATGAGAACGTAGTTCTGCACCAATTCAAAAATATAAACAAGTCTGATTGTATAAATGTAAGACAGGTTAGTTTTCCAAAACCAGAAATGTTGTATTACTGCAGGCAAACAAGCCAGCCACTGAGATACAGAAAGTCAATTGTAGGCTTAACAAACTGAAACTACTCCTCTCAAAATTCACTCGATATCTCTGCTTAGAAGTCTTAGCCTTTAGAAAACATGATGTAAACAAAACAAACAAAAAAAAAGATGTTCAAATCTACTCCAAGCTTTGAGCTAAGCTTATTTTTTTAATTAATTGAATGAAAAACTAGTTCTCTTCCCCATCCAACTAAAGACCCCTACTCTATACAATTAACACATGCCTACACATATCTAGCTCTCTTTTCTTCTAAAGCTCAACATTTTACCTTTTCACACACTCAGTATTGCTTTCTACAAATTATCTTTATTTTTAGATTAAATAATTACAGAACTTTTTTTTTTGTCCAAAATGAAGCTACCATTAAAAAGTAATTACAGGATATATTCTCCCCATTCATGTTTCACTGTTAAAGACAAGTGTCACCCTATTTATGTATATTTTTTCTGCATTAGAGACTGAATAGTAAAATTTAAGCAACAAGAAGTAGTGCTAATTCCATTTTTTCCCTATTCCCAAGGGAGTTATTTTAAGATTATACATAGAATCTTCATTTTTAAGTATTGCTATTCTATTCATCGGGAGTCTGAAAACAATATAAATATACCTTGTAGAGGCACCAACTGTGAGTATTGAGGACAAGAATATCTCTGTTACCAAGAAATAGTTAGAAGACCCAAAAAGTGTCCTGACTTGAGAATTTAGCTACTTACAACGAATAAATTAAATGCCTGGAACCACAACAAGGTTAGCATTTGCTAAAGCGTGTTTTGGGTGGTTTGTTTGTTTGTTGGGTTTTTTGTGGGTTTGTTTTGTTTGGTTTGGTTTGTTTTTTTCCTGAATGAAGGACTTTATCTTGACAAATAATCAGAATCTGAATTCACATCCTGATGGATTATGCATTAGTCTATCATCAATTAACTTGAAGGAAAGAAACAAAAGGCCTTAACTGAGGAGGAAATAATTAGAAGAGTTAACATGCTTTTGAGAAAGCTGAAAAAGATTTAAGATAACAAAATGATTGTTCTAGCTTTCCTGTTCCATATCTTTACCAGTGTAAATGGCAACTATAAAACTCGGGAATTACTTCATCCTATCTGAATTAGAAAGCTATTTAATTCTGAGCCTGCGACATAAGTAATTGTGTAATCAGAAGAAAACATTTCTGCGGAGCTTTTGCTCCAATTAAAAACATCTGGAGAGAGTTGCATTACCTTGTGGCTTTCATGACTTTACAGCATTTTGTCTTGTGCACATCTTGGTTAAAATGCCAGTTCTAGCCTTTCTGGAGAGTTTTTCAACATATGTTTTCCTTCTCTGCTTACACAGGCTCATATTCTACACTGGTCAAAACTTTTTAAAAATAATCATACACCATCCAGGGCAAATATATAAGCAAGCAATGTTCCATCAGTGGGCACCACAGAGCGAGGGGGTTTTTGAGCTTTTCAAAGAGATTTAGGAGATCTCTAAGGAAGCGCTGAGAGTTAAGATAAAGCACAAGCTTCAGTGATCCATCTGATTTGGGGGAATTGTTACTGCCTACCAAGTCACTATAATCTCATGGAATTGTGGCCACTAGTCCTGGAAGTCATCCTGTGTTTCTGGGAGGTCATAACATGCTGTTGCTGAAAAGAAGTGTGATTTTGAGAGCATCCTTGAAAATGCCAAACACTTCGTTCAGCCTGAAAGGTAAAAGTAATTAAAGGCACCTTTACAGGGATGAAAAGGCAAGGCGACCTGTGATCTGAGAAATGTTCATGAGACAGAGGGCACATATACAATCTAAGGAGTCAGTTGTGGCCATGCAGGTCTCTGTGTGTGAAAAAGGAGAAGAAAAAAGATTTGAACATCCTAGTGGGAAGCTGAAAGGCACTCAAAGCTTTCAGGGGATGCAAGGGATGGATGCCACGATATGGTGGTCAAATTGCCCAAGGAGCTGAGTGCTTCTCAGCAGTCTGCGAAACCTCAGTTAGTCAATGGGGCTGACAAAGGGTTGCAAGCTGTACTGGATCACTCTCACAAATTCACTAAAACAGACAAGACTTGTCCAGAAAGGTCCATGATGACACGGTCAATATTTTTTCTCTTTGCTGTAACAGAGAATGATTTTTGGCTCTGTTAATCACAAGTGGTGTTAATGACACTGGAAGTTCTTTACTGACTCCAGAAGACCTAAGTTTGATTCTCTGTTTGCTTCTGAAGCCCTTTATTAACTTTAGATGGGAGAAGGTAATTTTTTGAATGATGCTAAGTATCTGAAAAATCATAGATGTATGCATGAAGGACAGTTTTGAAAAGATACGTTCCATGAGAGTGATGGATGTGCCCAGGAAATATCAGTGTGTGATTGTATCTTAACTATTTTCCAAAGCATATATCTTGTATGAATGCTTAAAGATCAGCTACTAATCAGCTTGTCGTTTATTTTCCAACACCATTTTCTCCATCAACTTTCAACCACATTTGCTCTCAAAAAGTAAGGGGCAGAGAGAGGGCACAGAGCATCTAAGAATGTCCATTCATGTTAATGTGTGCATTATTGTCCCAAGAGCCAGTACCCTCTGTACTGATTACATAGTAACTAACAGGCATGCTTTTTTGGCAGGTTTGCTAGAACATGGGTACAATTTTCAAAACCATCAAAAAGACTTAGAAACTGGGAAACTTGGGCATGTTAATATCAGTCACTTCTGAGGACAAAATGTAGAAGAGCCTTTATCTTTACTACAGATTTCGCTGAAGGCTAGAGATACCTGAATTATCTCAGAGCAGGTTAACTGAGCCACGGCTACAAAGAACAGTGTCTGGCAGTGTGGGTATTACATAATTAGTTTTCCATTGGGTGGCTCCACTGGGTTTGAGGTACACTAATTTATTTCCTGAAGCAGAAGAATACAGACTTTTGAAACAGCTGTAGCCAGTGCTAGAGCTCCTAGCAGCCTTAAATGAAATCTCGTCCAAGGCCTGTCTTTTTTCTCTTGTATTTTTCCAGCTATTGCATTTGCCTTTGTTCTCTTGTGACTCTGAACTGTGATTTGGCAAAGTGAGATGGGCAATGTGAAGGCATTTTTCAAACTGATACTAGATGCTGGACAAAATGCCAACTGACTGGAGATTCAGCTGTCATGGCATATATAAAAGTGACCTCTACTTTATATATTATTATCTTTGTAATACTTTTTGAGTTTCAGTTGAAAACACAGCAAAGAACAAACGAATGCATTCTGCCTTTTATTTTTTTGTTCCCCTATCTCGTCTGGTTTTGTTTCTTGGCTTGCAGCAGTTCTGTAAAGGTACATGAGTTTGCCGTTTGCCTAAGCATGCTGGAAAGAACAAGTTGACTGCAAAGAATGAAATACTGAAAGTGCAAAAAAGTGAGCAAGCTACATTTCTGTCACTGTAGAACGGCAAATTAAAAAAAAAAAAGTTTTCCTCGAAGCCTCAAAAATGCCAAGGTATTATGCAGTTCCTATTCATTGGAATAGGAATGTCTAACAAGCTATGCCCCTGTATTTTTGCAAATAGTAAAAATCAGCTTTTTCACATTAAAGTTACTATTAAATACTGAAACTGTATTTTTCCATCCAAGAAAGCATACACAGCCTAGTATGATTTAGCCCAGCTTAAATGCACCCAAGACCTCCATGTTCAGTGTGATCAGTTCCCAATTATGGTAATAATAATCATCAGTGAATTCATATTAGAAGCAATAAAACATATCCAGCACTGAAAACTTCGGCAGGATTTTTTTTCTCCAATATTACCTAAAGATACTTTAACCATCTTAATAACTGCTTTCTGACCATTTTCCCTGACACCGCATTGATTTTAAAATGTCATGTTTATTTACTTGTTATCAGTATCCTCAACATCAGAATATTTTATCCTAGTTACAAAAGAAACAGCTTTTGCCAGTCTGGATCTGGTTTCATGTCATAAATCTCTTCAAGCAGGAAAGCCTCAGCAAAAATACCTTTGTCATGTTGTATTGCATCACCTCCTTTGGAGGCTTGGTTGGCCTGGCAGCTGTGACGCTGCCACCTATTCCCCACTCAGCTGTGTTTCAAGTGATGCATCTGGGTTTTGTTTATTTTTGGGGGGTGGTTTTTTTATTTTATTTTTGTTGTTGTTGTTGTTGGGGTTTTGTTTGTTTGTTTTTGTTTGGGTTTTTTTGGTTGTTGTTTCAACATCGCGTAACAATATTTTAATGCTGTCTTTTGAAAAAGCGTGTAACTTGTAGAATTAGATTTCTTCCACTTAGTGGAACCGCTATATCTGTGTGCTCATATTGCCTTCAGGTTGTCAGCAACCAGAAGCTGTTTATTCAGTTATTTCTTTTATCTTGTTCTTCCTTTTACCTTTTTGGGGTATGAATAGTAGGGAAAAAGACATGGGGACTGAGAGCCTTGGTCTGTGCCATAGGCTGTGACTGTTCTGTCCCAAATGTGAGTCAGAGCTGTCTCAGGTTCTGCTCTCCTCAATCACCATGAAATAAATTGTGGGTATATATGGTTCACCCTTAAACATGTGCTCCATGTCCATACTGCATTTCTGTAGAGGTCATCTGCACCCAAAGAAAGGAAGGAGCTTCAGAAAGTGATTTTACACCCTTGAAGGCATTTTTGCACTGTGAATATGGTGCAAAGGGGCCCTAATAAAACAAAGAAACAAGCCAACAACTTCATCTGCGAGACTTTGCAGGACCTATATTGTGCAAGTGTATTTCTAAGAGTTTATTCAACAACACCAACTATACAATGTGCTGCTGAAGTGCATTACAAATATATAAAAATCTAAAATTAATGTGTTTAGCTTTAGGATATCTGTTGAATTTTAAGAGTAGGAAGTTTTTAATTCCTTAAAAAATATTTGCTAATAAATATATTTAGATGACCAGAGAATTTCATAACTACAATAAACTAAAAAAATTTATCCCAGAAAAATAGTCAAATACTTTTCTTTATCACCAGTTAGTTATATTGTAGGGAAAGACAGATCAAAAATAGATTTAAAAAATCAAATGTTTTCTGTTTCTCATTATGTTCAAAAATTACAATTTAAATATTTTTAAATTTTGCCTCCTTCATTTGCATGTCTCTCCCTCTATCTGGCCACAGAGTGTAACTGATTTAATGATGTCTGCTGCTTCACTTCCATCTTTTCCATTCTTTTAGCCTCCTAGGATTAAAATCTTTGAGAGCTATAAAATGAAAAGATATGCTGTAAAATTTTAACTGTTTTACTTAAAAAAAACCCAAAAAAACCCAAAAAAACAAACCTCAAAATATGAAGGATGCATAATTTTGTTTTGACATTTCAGGTTACGATAGAAGAATATTTCAACAAAGGGAGAATGTTTTGATGGGAAAATCTTTCAAGTGAAAAATCCAGTCAACAGTGCTCATGTTTATGGTATTGAAGTTTTTCTAGGTCTTGTTTGTGAAGTCTCTCAGCCACAAATCACCGGACGTTGGGAAAATATATTGGAGAGTTCATGTTTGTATGGAATTTAATGTCTTTCTTCAGCAACCTGTGTTGGCTGCCATGAGAGAGAAAGCAGACTTTGCTTCAGTGCCATAACAAGACTTTGGCACTTTTTCTGGTACTGAAGTTCTTTCCAGTTTATATTCAGGAATAACAAACTTAATGGAGCAGACCTCAAACCATTTATGACATCAAACTGATAATTATAACAGACTTTATAACGTAAAATGCATGTAATAGCCATAAAGGATACTAAAACAGTTCAGTAAGCCCCACAGCTTTAGCTTGCAATGGCTAGCTGGTGATGACACACATCATGCTACACTATTACACTAAATCCTTAAAACTAGCGTATTTTTAAACATGGACAGAGAAAGCTGAGGTATTTTGATCCTGATATTAATTTTATTAGAGTGTGCCAGAATAGACTCCTCTTCTACACACAATTGCAGAGGACCTTGTGATTCTTGGCCACGTCACAGCAACAGAGAAAGGAAAAGTTAAAGACAGGCATTCCTTTCAAAACACTCAATCACTCCATTAACTGCTTTTGCTTTTCCATCTCCCATCCCAGTAGGCTTATAGATAGATAGTGGAATTCCAAGGCATACAAAGATTGTACCTGAGAGGTTCTTGTATTGAAGCAAGAGTGAGAAATTGCACAAACTCCATAATTGTTGACAGCCATGAACTCAGGGAAAGAGATTCTCAAAGCTTCAAGAAGCAGTCAGGAAAAGTCAAAGATTTGCCTTTCATACATGGATTTACATACACCCACCTGCCACTGTGGTCATTGAGACTCTTTTCAAGCATGGCAGAAATATAAGTATGTATTAGAGTCATGTCTTCACGAGTTTATTCAACTGATTACAGCACAGGGAACCTACTATGAATTCTGAAGTACTTTCTTTCAGTGGGTACGGTAAACTACCACTAATACAGTATAATAAGGAGACAGTTCTGTAGTGCGGGCAAGCTTACTTCTTATACCAAGCATGCATTTCTCTTTTCTACATTTTTTGGCCCACCATCTCTACCCACCTTGAATTACTATAACCAACTACCTTCTTCACTCAGTTTTACAGTCTGCTTTCAGACAGCGGTATCTTCTGTGGCTTTTGGCTTGGGCAAGCCATACCTTTTTAAAGTTAATTTCGTATTTCTATATAACTCGGTATATATCTAGTCACCAAATCACTTTTACCGCTGTTTTCTTCCTCTCTTGTTTCTTTCTTGTCATTTTTTGTAGTCATAGGATGCCAGAATGGAATGTAGTATTTCAGATGTAGTCACCATGCTAACAGGGAGGAAAAGTATCATCTTCCTTCTTTGCTGACAGAATGTGTGACCCCCACAAAAAAATCACTGTCCTCCTTGTTCCTCCCACCTGCTTCCCATTCCTAAATACACATTCCTTTCAAAACACCTGGGATGTGGTAACCCAGAACAATGCCAAGACTTGAGATAAAGCAGGAGAAGGCTGGGAAGGCAAAGCAAAAGAGTGAGAGTTCAGTAGAGGAGGGCTGTATGAACCTACATGTGTCATGGTGGTTAAAGGCAGGTAACAAAGGATCAGTGGTCACGGAGGAAAAACAAGCAGGCTTTTTGATCTTGTGTATTCAATCATACTTGTAAAAAAGTGGAGGCAAATCCTAACCAGGCAGCAAGGCTGCATTTTACATCTGCTTTGTCAGATTGTAAACAACAGCACAACGTGTAAGCCAGTGCAGAATCAAACCCTGTATACTCTCAAATCTGCTGAGCCCTTTATATGCTTTTTTTTTTTTTTTTAAACGGGGAATTCATAAAATTCAACTCTTTCCTACGAAGGCTTTCAGTTTCAACAGATGAATGTGTTTTCATGAAAAAGGCTTTACATGGAAACACTCCCAAGTTGCAGGCCTTGGCAGCCATGGCTCCCGCAGGCCCGTGTGCTGACGCCAGCCGCTCTTACCCGCGGGGAAGCGGGGCGAACCGGGGAACACCCGCGGCATGGCACAGCCTGCTCTGGGCGGAACGAGTGGGACTGTCGTCTGAAGTGTGAGGAACACATTGGCCCAGATTCCCTGCAGGTCTGGGATTCTGCTTTTCAAAGCCAGAAGGGAAAACAATGTGTTTCAGCTCTCCCTTCCTTCACCATAGCTAGGCGACTGCCCTAAAATATGCCATTTTTTAGAAGTTCCCTAGATACCCGTAGCAGATGTCAGCTGGAATCCAGCACCTCAGTCCAACCAGCTGCTTTACCCAAATACTATAACTAAGACAAAATTGCAAGTTGGCCCAGAAAACAGGATTTTGAGTTCAGTGTCTGCTGAGAGGCCCCCAGTGCAGCAAGGCACTATGGCAGAGAGCAACACTAATCCGTCAGATAATCCGCTCTGCCAACCTCCCAGCATTGCCAGCAGATTTCTAGATTGCTGCTCCTTCGAAGGACATCCCAGGTGGACATAATATACAGGTTTGCCAGCTGAAGCCTCTTCACGTGAGCGACCCTGCAGTGAGAATCAGAGGAATACAGAGTAATCAGAAGGCAGGTCCTTCAAAAAGGACTAAAATCAGGCAGCTTATTTTGCAGAAGGAAGAGTTTTACTGGCTGTAGTGATTTACTCTGAGTAGAATTTACAGGGAACTTAGTCTGGTTCATAGAACTAAACCTTGAATTGTTAAAATTAAACTAATGAAAAAAATACCATTTTAAAATCCATATAGCAATCTGTCAAAGGTAGCTTGAAAGTAAAAGACATGCATCGTTGCCGAGCAAGGAAAGAATAAAAGCAGGATTTAAAGTGTAGCCTGACCTGTTTAAGCATGTCAAATTCTCAGTTACATTCTGATGAATTTGTAAGCAGTTATTCAACTTGGCTCCTGTTGCAGATGCTCTACATGTCAGAGCATGCAGAGCTGGAGCGCAGACAGAGGGACACGCACACAACGGCAGCACCTGGATACAGCAGGTCCCTCTGCCCAAGTTGTTTTTCCCAGTGTATTTTTGACCCTGTTAGACAGCTTCGCTGGAGAAAAATCACTATAATTTCCTTCCTTTTGGAGTAACAGGTTTTAACAATAAACTGCTACCGGGGGTGGAGATGGACTTTTTGGAAACAAAGTGAGCAGGTAAAGAGTCTGTCTTCACAGTTTCATCAGTTTTCAGTGTTGCTTATGTTCAGCTGGGGGCACTTTGTCTCCTACCATCCCTTCAATCTCCACCTAAGGCATGTAGGAGTCCCCAGAATTTACAACAGTGCATTATTATGCATACCCAGTTAACATATTTTCAAAGACTCCCAAAAAAGGTTACTTTTAATGGAAATAATTTTCTGTTAGTACTGGTAAAGTTTAATATTTCCCATCGTATTAAAAAATCAACATCCTTTGTATAAGACTCACTTTTGATATTTCAATATAAAAATGGATAGCATATAAGAAAATGCAAACATGGTCTTATCTTCTATAGTGATTAATGGCGGCATGATTTCCACAGATAATCATAGGATTTATCCTGCATTCATCATATAGACACTGAAAACCAGAACAGACCAGCAGATCATTGGACAGGGTGTTTCTGTGTCTAAAATGAAGTGCTGAGTTTAAAAAACAAACAAACAAACAAACAAACAAAAAAACCCACAACTTGAAGATTGTCTTCCATATTGGTTAAATTTATATAACAATTAATAAATATATAGATAAATTTAAGTGCACCTACAAGTCGGAACATGAATGTTTGTGGGTGTGAGTATGTGAATGAAGAATAAAACATTCAAACAAGAATTCAAAGCAGCATTTAGTTGCCTAAGTATTTTTATGGCACCATTTTAATAATTTTGATGGTGTTTCTTCAAATGAAGCCAAGTCCTGAGGGAAACAGAAGGTGTCGTTTGGAGGACCTGCTAGATCTCTCCATGTGAGGAAGCAGATGGAACTTGCAGCTTGTTCTTCCACTTTTGTGGGAAGATATTTTTGGTGAAAGAAGAAGAATTCTGATCTCTGAGCTACTGCTCACTTGGTGTATAATACTTAGTACATCATAAATACCTTCCGAGGCCACTTCCTATGAAGTGCTGAATTTCTTCATGCAATGTTGAGACAATGCAGAAACATTTCACAGAAGAAACATAAATTTCCCTGTCAGTATAAAAAAAAATATATTTTAAAAAAAAGATGATAGCTATTGCACAGTGTCCTACTCCACACTATTCCAACTCCATGGACATCCGCTGGAGTCAGGCCACTCAGAACCCATAAAAGGCATCCAGCATTGTTTAGTATCTGGCCAAGGGGCTTTGTGAAGATTGGATTCATCTTAATTAACAGCCTTAAATTTCAGTGTCTAAAATAATCTTCCAGGTTTTCCTCAGGACACTGCAGTGCCATTAGCACCTACAAGTGCTACTTTATTCCTTGCTAAAGTGAGAGCCTTAAAAGGGGTATAGCGACGCCAAAAATGTCAAGCAGTATAGTTATCACAGGTCGTCCCTATGAGACTCCGCATTTTTTTAGATAGGTCTCACATTTTCACTTTGGAGGAGCTGAAATACTGGGGTACTGATTTTCAAAAGCAAGCAGTTCTCATCATTGTCACATGAGGCAAGCTTTAATTTTCTGGAGGAGGACAGTCAAAAGTTTCCTTCACGATTGCAAATGACCAGCACATCACGCAGCCTCAGCCTGGAGCAGCAGAACCACCGAGAGACTGATCCATTGCCTCACCCCCCGCTATATGTGAGCTCCTCAGTCAGCCCATTGGAATATCAGCCACAGGAACAATTTCCGTGTGGTAAATTCTCTTCCAGTTTGAGTCCTTTAGCCAGGACAATATATTTTCAAATACTATATTTTAACTCAGTCAGAAGTTTCGCGTAAACTTTATGCAAAAAAACTATGAGGTGAGATTCTGTGGGCTGTGCAATGCAAATTCACAAATCAATCAATTGTAATAGCCAAAACTGACCTGAAAATACATCAGGTTTCTTTGTTTGTTTTTTCTTCCTTTTCCTAGTACAGACTACAAACACATCCAGGAAATCCACTCAGTATAAGTGTATTCACCAGAAAGTACTGTTTCCTTTTTGGAGTATGCCTCTGAGAAAAGTTGCTTTCTTTAAAGAGGAAGACAGCAGATAATCAAGTGTTTTTCTCCCTCTTACAAGCTTAAGCAGGCTTAGCAGGTGGAATTTACTACTGGAATGACGGGAAGCAATAGCAGGGAGCACTCCACAAACATGGAACAAAACCATGTTCCTGCCCAAAGAGCTAGTCTGCTGTGCAGGGCTGGAGGCACAGACCCACCTGGACAGTTACCGAGAGCCAGGAGCTACTAGGACATCTTTGGTCAGCACAATGAGCAGATCAGTGTAATTGCTCTTTAATTGTATTATTTCATTTAAAATAACTTTTATTAAAAAAGGGTTATGGGTATGCACAATAAGTATTTTTTCTATGATCTATCCAGACTTGCTAATATTTTTCAGTTACCTATTTTTAAAAGCTGTCTCCTTCTGGAAACTACCTCTTGCTGATCACTGAATTTCAATATTGTCTAAAAGGGTCTTTTTTTTTTTTTTCCCTTGACCTTTTCAAAGAATTTTAATAGATTAAGGGAACATGTCTCTCTCTTACAAAATGTGGGATATCTTTACCTATCTACTTTTCCAAGGATTACACTAAACCAGGCATGTGGATCTGGAATGCAAATACTTTTTAACAAACTAAAAACTGCTGCAGTGTAGTGTCACTGTTTTTCTAACTCAACATCAAAGCAATAACTTCCCAAACTTCTGGGACCACTTGTGAGTCCAAGATCTTACTTGTATCACTTTTACTTCAGTCACTCCATCTTTCCTTTTCTCCATAATCTTCATCTAAAGAGCATACTGGTCTATCAGCTGAGCAGCCCCTTCCCGCCACCCCAATCCCAAACTTTTCTGCACCGTAATACCACTGTCAGGCCAGAGAGGGGAGAACAATCCTACAGAAATCAGTGTTTCAGCTCATTATTCCCCAGATTCTGCAGCTGATTTTCTCAAGACTTCGTATTGGATTAATCTGCTCATTTCCCCTCTAGCGTTTGACAGATGTAAGATTTCTGCTGACTTTACCAAAAAAAGGAATTGAGTTGATCAGGAAAGCAGGAGGAACGTAACTCGGACATACGGGGAGAAGGAAATCTTGTGTAAACTGTCATCAGAAGGGTAACGAAAGCCCAAAAGAGTTACAGACCCAAAGCACTAAGATTCACATTGCTGAAACTGGTTATTTGAATATACTGGTATGTGTTTTGCATTTAAGTATGTTAATCATGTCATAGGGACCAGTGACCCAACACAGCCCCCATGATTTCTCCCACCATTCACCTTTTCCTTAAGTATGCCCTCCATGGAGGAACTCAAGCGAGTTCATCTACAAAAACGCGTTTGTACCACCCGGATTGTTCAGCTACACCTGTGTGGTTCTGGCACAGCCATAGCGACTGAAACTGGTAAATATTTTACATACAGATACTTAGGCTTTTTCCTCACCATAATAAAGTTTAAATGTCAGACTTAGGCTGTCCATTTATGGCTTTTTTTTTTTTTTTTAATCATTATTAGTCTTTATTTGAGGTCCTCTGAAGATCCCGGCGAGTTGGAGATTTTTTGCTTTAGTTCTGGAGCTTGTTCAGTGTATGTTGTTGCTGGTGTTGCTCCCTCCTCCCCCGAAACGCTTTCTCCGGACAGACGGGGTCGGGGCAGCAGCCGGTGTCTCACCCGCCTCCACGGCACGACCCGCCGGGGCCCGCGGACGCCCCTCACCGCCTGCCCGGGCGCAGGGCGGGGGCCGCGCCGGGCGGTCCCATGGCGTGTCCCCCCCGCCCCCGCTGCCCTCGGAAACTCCTCGGGATTTCCCGTTCTCGCCGGCCCGAGCGCGCCCATCGGGGAAACTGCGGAAAACGGCAGCCAAGCTCCAGCGCGACGCCTCCGGCCCCGGCCGCCACGTCGGGGCGAGGCACAGGTACGGCGCTGCCAAGGCGGGCAGCGGGGCACGGGGCTCTGGCAGCGCCCGCCGCCGCCGGCTCTCCCATCGCGGAGCGGCTCCGCGCCGAGCCAGCCACCCCCTCCGCCGCGCCGAGGGGAGCGCCACATGGAGCGGCTCCGCTCGGCGGCAAGGTGAGCCTCCGGCAGCACCACCCGGACTGGGGAGGCGAGGGGCGAGCGGAGCAGGGGAGGCCGAGCGTACCCTCCCCACGGTCTCCCGGGCGCGGCCACCCGACGCTGGCGGCTGAGCATGGGCGCGGGGGCGGCGGGCGGGAGCCGGGCGGGGCGAGCAAGGCGGCGGGGCCGCCCCTCGGGGCAGGCGCGGGCGGCGGCTCCCCCCGGCCGGGGCGGTGGTTGGTTTCTCCTGTCAGCGGAGGCAGGGCCAGGCGCGGCGAGGGTGGGCGCGGAGTTTGCGGCGGGGCTGGGGGCAGTTGGCGGCGGCCGTGCGCTCCGGCGGAGTTTGGTCCGGGCGCGGGGCGGGAGGTAAGCGGCGGGGGCTGGGACGGGGCTCGGCTCCGCTCCGCTCCGCGGTGGCTTCTGTGGGCGGGAGTTTGCACCGGTCGTGGCGGGGAGCGGAGCGGAGAGCCCCGGGGGCGGCAAGCGGGGAGCTGCAGGACGTGGTGGGAGGCGGCGGGTTAGACCCTTCCCTCCTGTCCGTGTTCCGCCAGCGGAGCCGCTGGCCGGGTGGGGAAGGTGGTGGCGTGAGCTGGAAACGGGGAAAAACTTGTTCCTCGGCGAGTTCCCGCGGGCTGTCTCGGCGCCGGGGCTGCCTGGCCGAGCCACGTGTCGTGGCCGGGGGAGAGGCGCCGAGCCGGGGGAAGACGGGTGGGCGCGGGCGAGGGGATCCGCGCCGCCCGGCCGCTGCCTTCTCCCTTTTCTCCCCTGCCGCAGGTCTCGCAGCGGGAAGCGGAGCGGAGCTGAGCCAGCCCCAGACGGGAAGCGCCTGCCCCCGGAAAAGGGGCTGCCTGGAGGGAGCAGCGCCCCGGCAGGAGCCGCCGCCCAGAGCCGAAGGCGCCCGGAGGGAAAAGTTGTGTGCGGGGCCGGGCCGGGCGCGATGCCGGGGCGCGGCGCGCTCTGCCTGGGGCTGCTGCTGCGCGTCCTGCTGGTCTGCGGCTCGGCGCAGCAGCCCGACAGCTGCCGGGGCCTCTGCGAGTGCTCGGAGCCCGCCAAGACGGTGAAGTGCGTGAACAAGAACCTGACGGCGGTGCCGCCCGACCTGCCGTCCTACGTGCGCACCCTCTTCATCACCGGCAACCGCCTGGCCCGCCTGCCGGCCGGCGCCTTCCCCGCCCAGCGCCTGCCCGACCTCAGCGCCCTCAACCTCAGCGGCAACCACCTGCAGGAGGTGGAGGCCGGTGCCCTCTCTGCCCTGCCCGCCCTGCGGCAGCTGGACCTCAGCGGCAACTCCCTGGTCTCCCTCAGCCCGCAGGCCTTCGGGGAGGGCGGCAGCCCGCTGGAGGAGCTGACCCTCCGCGGGGCCCTGCGCAACCACAGCGTCCTCCCCAGCCTGGCCGCCATGCTGCAGTCCGGGGCCCTGCGCAACCTCAGCCGCCTGGAGCTTGCTGACAACGGGCTGGTGGTGCTGCCCACCGGCATGTTCACGGCCCTGCCCGCCCTGCGGCAGCTGGACCTCAGCAACAACTCCCTGGTGGGCCTGCACAACGTCTCCTTCCAGGGGCTGGGCCAGCTGCAGAGCCTCAACCTCAGCGACAACTCCCTGAGCGTGCTGAGGAACAGCACCCTGGCCCAGTTCCGCGCCCTGCCTGCCCTCCGGCGCGTCAGCCTGGGCCGCAACACCTGGGTCTGCGACTGCGCCATCGAGGACCTGGTGGCCTGGCTTAAGGAGAGCGACCAGGTGGAGGGCAAAGAAGCCCTGACCTGCGCCTACCCCGACAAGATGCTGGGCAAAGCCCTGCTGAAGATCAATGGCTCGGACCTGAATTGCTTTGTGCCCACAGACCTGCCTTCCCAGCTGCAGACTTCGTACGTCTTCCTGGGAATAGTCTTGGCTCTCATCGGGGCCATTTTCCTCCTGGTTTTGTACTTGAACCGAAAAGGGATCAAAAAGTGGATGCACAACATCAGAGATGCCTGTAGGGATCACATGGAGGGCTACCACTACAGATACGAGATCAATGCAGACCCTAGGTTAACAAACCTCAGCTCCAACTCGGATGTCTGACGAAGCGCCGCGGATGTGGGACAGCGCACAGTAGCTATGCATGAAAAGTAGACTTGCGCTTTACCCTCATGCTTGCTTTCCTCGGAGGATTCTCAGACGTACTTGTAACTTGAGGAGGATATGCCTCCCTGTGATGTCAAGTTCATTTTTGTTGTAAGAAGCTGGGCAGCTGCGCATGGCGTTGGGCTGTATCTAGGAAACAAGCTGCTACTTCTTTTCCTCCTTACCTGTCTGTACTTGTGGGAAATTTTTTTCAAGATCTCAAAAGAAAAAAGGATTCTGTCTGGTGCTCCAAAGCCACCAGAGTTTATAAAAAAACTTACCCATGCAGACATGATTCAATAAAAGCTGCGTCAACTTTTTGGGAAAAAAATGTTATGTTTCTCTGTGCCAGTTTTGATCTTGTATATCCAAATGTGATAACAACGATTCCATTTCATAGACTATCTTGAGATTTAAAAAAAACCCAAGAAACTCCTTTTAACAATTCCTCTGTTACAAAGAAGGAAATCGAATAGTAAGCATGCACAAATACTTTATAGTTTTACATGTTAGAAAACTTCTGATCTCAGTAAGTCTCTTCCTATTTTTGTAAAGTTATTTTTGATCGCAGTTTACATGAAAAGAGAGGGGGTTTTTTTATACAAACTGCATCTAAACTCCATCTGAACTGTTAAATGCAATAAACAGTCTTACAAGAACTGCTGTGTTGAAGTTTGCTGTTTTGATGAGAAATATATGGACATCTAAGAACGTGGATAGCTGTCTGAAGTTATAGCCCTGCAGTAGTAATCTGAATAAAATTTTATACAAATGTGTAGCTTAAAGATGTAAATGTTTGATAAGTTTGTGAAATATGTTAAGAGAATTACACCGATCAACGTTGAGAGCAGTTTCACTTGGCACAAAACCCCCAGGCTGCTGTCTCGAAACAACTGCAAAACATCAAGACAGGTGCTAGGGTCCACCTTGCTGGAAAGATACAAGCTGATAGAATTTTCATAAGGTCTTCTCTACCAAATTAAAATCAAAAAATTCAAATTAACTTGTGGAGTTTGTAAGCTAAAGAAAGTTTTACCTGAATGGAATTGTTTATTATAAAATACCACATACTTTCCTGAACTAAATTAAATGCAGCTCAGTCGTGTAGTCGGTGAGCTTCGGGCTTGTAAATCAACGTAGCGCTTACTAAATTAAGTGCTTACTATTTCATTTTAAGCTCTCAGTACTCGTGAAGTTCTGTAGTGATCTACATCGAGTAACGTGATGGAAATTTACATTTATCTTAAAGCTTATAACAGGTGCATTTCAGTGTTGTATGTTACTCGTGCTTATTACTTGCTTGGGAATGCATTTTCTTGTAAATAGATAAAGCATGCAAAGAAAAGTTGAAAAATGCATCATTTATTATGCAACTTGATGATATATAAAAAGGTCGGCAAGAACCTTCCGATAGCCGCTAGTAGTTAATGCACTTTTTATAATCCTTTTATACATTCTTAATGAAAAAAATACACCACCTGTAAAAGTGTAATGTGAATTGGCATCTATCAGTATATCTGTGGAGCTTTTTCCATGGCCACTGTTACTTGAAGCTCTTGAGCATCTCTAAAATTTTATGAATTACTGACTAATTCTCTTCACTTTCAAAAGTGACAGTTTTCTCAGAGATAATACGCCTTTGTTAAGAGCTCATAAATATAAAATAGTCCTTAAAGTATCGGAAGAAATATAATCTATTTTGGGCATCAGTATTATTCAAATGCATTTTTCTTTCCTTGCAACTTCAGACAAAGCAAGTAGCACAAGTTGGTTCAGATTTTTTTTAATGTAGTTTTGTACATTTGCCCTCAAAAGTAAAAAAAGAATTAATATTAAGTACAGTTAATGTTTTGATAAATCAGTGTATTTTACAATTGATGTAAGTAAAGTGATAGCCTGTTTCTCCTGCTGTAATTTAAATGTATGAGCAATATCTGGTTAACAGCATACAAATTAAGTTTGTGGATTCTTAAAAAGCAGACTGCTGGTCTGAATGTTAGCTGCCCATATTTTAAGAACAGCGTAAAAAGCCCAGTGTAAATAACTTACTGTGCAACTATGCAAACCATTCATATTTGGTATAAATAAGACAGTATATGTAAGAAGCTCGAATTTACAATAGCTATGCAGTGCGCTTTGTTGTATTGGTCATTTCAGAGATTATCAACTTACATTTATTTGTACAGTGCCAAGAGGAGCAGAGCGTCATCCTTGCTTAAGATGCTCCTGTAATATAATAGATTAAATATGTACAAAGTAAGCCATTTCTTGGGCAATTTCTTGGGTTTTGTTAACAGATACTTTAAAGTAACTACAGTAAAAGCAATTATCTGTGATGTGTTAATGTAGCAACCATGCATTTATTGAGCTGTGTAAGGATACGCAACGACTTTAGTCGCAGTCTCTCACCAGTGGACTGAGTATTTGTATAGTGAGCAAGTGTAACTGTTGTACTACACCTATTATTCTAAGGATGACGATTATTATTTTTGTATCCTAGAAAGTCAATGTAATAGACTTTTATTAGAGACCTGGTGACAGCTACTTTAAAATAATTTTTGCCATTTGCTTACATGTGTATTTATTGGGATGTAACAGTTTAGCCTGTGGCAGTATTGTGTTGGATAACGTTCTCCTACAGTGTTTGACCAACAGTGAATGCTTTGGTGTTTTGTACAATGCATTATTTGATCTTAAATCCCCTTCCATAAACAGTGCTCGAAATTTGTTTTCCTTTTACAAAATAGTTAACAGTGGTACTCAGAAGACATTTAAAAAGTAGCTCCGAAAGTGCTTCAAAACTTGGTTAAAAATTATACATTTAAAATAACATTAGTTTAAGTGTTCTTCTGAAGCACATTTTATAATCTTACTCTGCTTTGACACCTGAAATTTGAATTGAGTACTATTTCCAGAGCAGCTTAATTAGCAAGGCTGCTTTATTCATTCATTCGTTCTTCAATAAAACACGTGCAGCACTAAATGCCTCTAAAATGTGTTTTGTATGCATAAGCCCCCAAAGGTCTGCATGACACAGTTGTCACTGATGTTTCATAGAAAACATCTAGACTAAAGTATTGGGCAATTCTTCAGGCAAGACTGTGTAGCTAAGAAGCAGAAAAAAGGATGGTTTGTCCAAAGTTCAACTGCTTTCTTGAAACTAGTCTTTGTTGTAATAAGCTTAAAATTTTCTTAGAAGACTAGCACAAGGAATTTACATTGTTTTAATGTATTTTCCTGAAGTACTTTGGATAAGCGCTGTTGCCAGGTAAGAAGCAGAAAATTCCTCGAATCTTTATCTAAGGTAGCTTTATATTAGATCATCTGACATTCTTTTTCTGTTTCAGCTAGCCGTAATATTACCAATAATTTTGACATCCAAAAAGCGACTTGAAGGTTTGCACAACTGCTTTAAATATTTTCATTCCAAGTAATTTACCTTTTAAGCACTGGTGACAACCCCCAGTGACATGCCAGCTAGCAAAGCAGTCTGTTCAGACCCGTGTTCGGTTGTTGACTGAGATGTCACTGAAGACAGACATGGCAGAATATTCAAAATATGACTGTGCTAGGATCCCAACTCTCATTATTCTAACAGCATTTTCCCTGTGGTATACTCTGCTCTTTATGCATCTGCATAATTTCTTCTTCACCTCATTTTCTCAAATCCATTAGAAGGAGTACCATAAATCTGTACAGGTAGAGAAATGGGTCTGATTGCACCTGTATTTTGAGGTTTAGTGCCTTCATTTCCCTTTAACTTGAAAAAGAGCCTTTGTCAAAGTGGACAGAATAAAAATTTGATATACACTTTTTCTTTAGCAGCTGAATGCTCAAGAAGAATCATTCATTCTCAGCATATGATGAAGGAAAATAGCATTTGGTAAGAAAAACATTTCCGTTTCGAGCATCCAAATGAGATTTATATTCTATGAGAGAAGGTTGAAGAGAGAAGCTTATAAAGGAAATGGGTGTCTCTTTGTAATGGGTCAGCACTAGATACCACAACGCTAGTGAGCAGAACAATTGCTGATTGATTCTGTCTGTTACGTTCTGGTCGTGTTTTATGGATACAGCTCTAATTTCTTCCTGTTCCTATAAAGAGAAACATTTTGCTAACGAGTGGAATCACGTCCTATAATATTTGTGATGCAGGTGTTTCCACTGTGAGATTTTTGTGAGGTATAACAGAAGACTGAATTTAATTCTGCGCTTGCTGATTTAATAATGAGTAGATCATGCTCGTAACTTAATGCTCCTTTTTTGCAAACATGCTGCTGACTACTTGCAAAGACCTTGGCTTGAAATCAAACAATAAAATCCCACCAAGGAAGAGAGAAAGCAAGCCGTTTGGGGCGTGTGACATACATTAGATATTTCCCACATGCCTAAAAAAGAGACGGGAACCGTGTGGGAGCAGAGGGTCCTTTGCTGATACAGAAGTGTATTTTGCGAGCTTCCCAAGCCTATCAATGCAGGAGTGGCAGAAAAGTGATGCTTTGTACAAATACAATAAACCTAACAGCACTCCTCTCCCACCTTGAAAAAGAAACAAAAAACCCAAACAACACCAAGCTTTTAGAAGTAAGAATACAGGTTTGCAGTATAAGTGCGTCCTTAAAAAGGGCTTTTGCTTTCTCAATGGTGTTACAATTTACGTGTTGTCACATCCTTGGAAAACCTTGCTTGCTAGAACTCAGTCATCTGTCGCGTAGGCAAAGCTTGAAATCATGCCTTGCATTCCCAATGTTAGCCTAAATAGAAAAAGGGAACTACCAACAAAATTAAAATAGTACTTTAGACAGTGTATTCGTGTTGCAGTTAATAATTTAGTACTTGCAATTATTTATATTTTTCAAAGTATTCACTGGATAGCTTTTCCCTTCTGATTATTAGACTAACAGAATAACATTTGTGTTTTCTAGTAATTATGCATAAAAGCATCTGAATAAATTAGCAGTGTTGTTCGAGTACATACAGTGATGAAAATGTTAGAAATCTTGTGTTCTAGAATGTTTCACTCTTCTAGAAATTTCAGATATCTAAGAAACTGCTGTAACTTTTTCAGATTCAAATTTTATTTCTTAATTAAAAATTATTCTTGAAGAAAATAAAATATTTACCCAGTTGTTTATAAATTTTATATGTTCACCCTATTGATTTAATTACTGACAATCCTTATACAGACTTAGGTCTTTGCTAAAGATGGAGTTGTATTCTTTATAGCTCAAATTGATATGATAGAATAGTGAAAAAGCAACTTCCATCTAGATAGCTCGACTAATTTCTTCAGAAATAAATTTGGTCAGTGAATATAAGGGATTGTGTTTTAATCGTTCTTGATATTTTGGACGTAATTTGATAGCTTCTTTGTTTTTAATATATGTGGTATTTATTTTCAAGTTAGGTCCCAATTTTAAAAGTAGTGTTTTTTCTGCCTTTTAATGACTAGATCAAAATGTGTGTTTTAAAAGTCTTCAAATACATTTTACATAGTGAGACATAGAGACACTGTTATTACTGATGGTGTGCGTGAGTTTTCTTACTGTGAAGGAACTATTAAAGAAAAGTACTGCTGAAACAGAGAATGAAGAATGAAAAAAGCATTCTGATGGCAAACTCTTATTCTTAAAACTTCTTTAATGCAGGTATTTAGATTGGAAATTCAAAGGGAAGGGTGAAATTTCATCTTCTCATAGATAGCTAGTGCAGATGTCTGAAATTTTAATAGGACAGAGTGATTTTTTTGGGGACTGTCCCAGGAGCAAAGCTGATAAATTCGTTAGTCTTGTATCTAAGTTGTTTGCCGTTATTATTTTTTTTCACATTCTTAGGACACCTAACACGGAAGAATGTTTGGCTTTACATGTGACGGATTGATCTGTCCTAGATTTTATCTTAGGACTGATCTGTCTTAGTATCTGTCCACAGTCTACTTCATATATTCCATTTGGTCTAGCAGAAATTTTATCTATGGCATAGCCCAGGGTAGCTTCACATGAAATCATGGACATTTATACAATGAAGAACTGATTTGTCAAATTGACATTATCAAATGTCAGGTAGATGTTTTAACAGTATGTGGTATATACTTCATGCTGGAAATGTAAAAGCATCAAGTACCAGTAGTGAAATATTCAAATAAGAAAAAAATACTATTTATTACAAGAATGCTGTGAACAGTCGTGAACTGAAATGACTTTGGGGCATTTAAGCAATTTAAGCTTGTTTTGAAGAAGGAAAAAGAAGTAGTTAGTACATTGACAATTTTTTTCTTCAGGTAGGTGTCTTAATTTGTTCTCCTTAACAGCTTATGAGCAAACGGTAACTGAATACTGCGGATATGTGTAGATTTGAATCCGTTTAAGTTGGTGGCTTTACCCCAGTGCTTTTATGTTTCCCTGTTTTCAGGGGTGGATGCGTTCATTAGCCTGGAGGGGACTAAGAGAGAGCTCTTAAACATCAGAAAACAAGAATTGTTATTTTATATATGCATTTAACACACATACACATGTATATGTAGTGAAGGGGAGTAGTCTGAGGCACACCAGTCGCTCCAGTACATTCTGTTGGCTATTTTGGGGACCTGTTTTTTCCCACACATTGCAAGGGGGAACTAAGTGTCTAAATGGGGTAGGAACACCTCTCAGAAGCACTTAGACATGCTTCGTGTTGCTGCACACCTTGTGCAGCCCTTAGCAGCAAGTTATCACAAATTGATGCTGATCAGCCAGGATTTTCCAAAGTGGCCACAATTTGGGGTTCTGCTTTCAAAGCAGCTTAAAGGGGCTCCATTTTCAAAAGTTGTTGAACACCTTTTGGGAAATTACACAATTTTTCTTTTAAGGTGAATTGAACTAAATGTGGAAAAAACAATTTTCAGTATGAAAAGGCAAGTGTCCGGTATTTACTTGCGAAAGAATATAAACACTCTTAAGAGCTTTTCAAATCCCCCAGTCTTTGCTCTCTTTGTTGTTTCTCAGATTCACTGAGATCTCTGTAACACTATCTATGCTGAATATCCTTCCTGTTCTCCAGTTCATTTATTTAATCATCCATAATCCAGATGCCTTTTTTCCATCACCTTTGTATTGTGACCGAGCTTGAGTACTTAAATTGGTAAGCAAAGGTAGAATTCCCATGAAACAGGTCATGCATTAAATCAAATCTTGAATGTTTATCACTAAGCAGATTAATTAATAAGGTTATATCTGTTGTTAGACTTCCATTTAGGTTTTCTGTTTTCCTGTTTGTCCATTTTCTGTTTAATTTTCCAGCATAGCAGAAAGCTTCTGTGGTAGCCCAGAGGAACTCTCTGATTCCAATTTCCAGTAATGAAAAAGGAGAGCTTATTTTGAGACAATAGTCTAGAAAAAAACTTGCAGAAACTGTGCTCGAACTTTTCTGGCAGGGTAGTAAAATGTCACTGAAAATAGCTCTGCTAACATATTCTTAATTTGTCAGGAACGCTACATAAGCAGAAAGAACTGGAATGCTGAATTTGGGATAGTGATACATGTGATGTTTAACGAGACCAGGAGATTTCTATTAGAATAGCTTATGGTACCTCTGCTCCAGTTTCCCTGCATACACCCCAATATGTTTGAAGAGGACTCAGCTGAGTTTAGGAAATGCATTCAGCAGATTGCAGTAATTTGTTTAGATTATTACTCATATGTGAAGGCCCTTGTTTTTGGGAACAGAAAAATTAGAAGTACTAGAATGTATTTCTCTAACACAGAAACAAACTAGCTGGCATAAGCCTGGTTTCATAACTTCTCTGTAAATACAAAAAATGCTCTGAATTTGAATGTGCAAGGAACAGATGTCTTTCAGCAAGCTTGAGTGTAAATTCAGCAGGATTTCCAATTTAATCTAGGAAATGATGACACTGAAATTTATTGCAAGAAGAGAAATGACTCGTTCCCCATCATAGTTATGCAGGCTATGCCTTTTCTGTAAGGTGGTACAAGGTACTTTATCTCCTGGGTTTCCAGGGAGACAGTCACAATCCAGTAGGGGTTACTGTTGTTCTTAATAAAGCTCTCTAGATATGTAGTTTTAGCAATTTTTCTGATCAAAATCACAGAGACAGCAGATACAATTTGATAAATGACACCGAGTGATGTGAATTGATGTGACCTATTTCAAAACCACACAGATGATGCTGTGGTGCACCAGCTTAGACTAGGTGGTACTGATGCTTTCACCAGCTAGAATAGTTGTTTTAACTGGCAGGAGAAGACTCAAAACTGAGTATTAGTCACTGTAGAGAGCTATATAAACTGTCCTTCTCATTTAGCAGTTGATGTGTATGAATATAGGATATCCAAAAGGTTTTGGATATGCATGTGAAGCACCACCTCCACCACAGCAATTCTAGGTTTGTTCATACATGAGTTGTGGAATAGTTCACAGAAAACTGTATGTCTCCTCCATGATTTAGAAGGAAAACTGGAGCAAACAACAACTGGTTAATGTAAATCAGATTAATAGGCAAAAATCTTGTCTCTCAAAATAATAATAGTTACTGGTCTCATTATTGATGAGAATTCAAGAAATTTTGATCGCAGAAATATATTGTCTTCACGTATTTCTTCATTATTATACTTTCAACATTGTTATTATACATTAGACACTATAAACACAGAAATTTGCAGAGGCAGTGTTGAGTGCAAGGAGACTAATGAATAGCACAGAAATGCTACTGAGGACCGTCCCAATCTAATTTTCTATTATTCTGCCATGCAAAGGGGAGAAGTAGAGAAGGAAAGACCTTTGACAGAGCAAACTGTTTAAGAAGGAAATATGGTAGAGCCAAAACTGTCCTGCAATGACAGTCCTTTTTGCTCTCATGGAAGAAGGATGTGGCAACATTAGTGATGCTGAAGAAGAGGAAGGTATGGTTTCTTTCAGAAAGGTTTGGGTTTATTCAGGGTTTTGCATTGCTGGAGCCACAGCTAATTCACACATCAACATTTAATCTAGGTCACCAGAAAATATCAATACCAGAATGTGCTACACATTTTCTTCCCGTAATTTTTATGCTGCACTCTGTGCCTTCCAGTAATGCATTAAGTGCTTGTTCTCTCCTTCCCTCCTGAGAGAAGCATGTACATTGGCTGAGGGACAGTGTGTGCACCGTCTTGCCTTATGTTTCTGTCATAAGCAAGGTAAAGCACCCTGTACTTAAAGCAGAAGGTTGATTATCTTTGTGATATCCCCTAATTCCTGCATGAATAAATTCCTTTGAAAAGCCTGACACTTGGAGAAAGTTTTTTCTCCTGTGCAAAAAGCCTTTTGTCTGCTACAGGAGAAAATGTTAGGTACATTCTTCTTCTTTTTAATTTAGTCCTAAATGTTCATATTCCCAAAGGAATTTAATAGTCTTAAAATTTTCTTTTGCATCAGGAATTGGAACATAAGCTGTGCAGAAATTTGGGAGCATGATGAAATCTGTAGGAAAATTATTGTTTAGAAACAATGAAAAAATGAGGAGTAAAGATCCTACCAATTGAATAAACTACATCATAGTAAATAAACTTCTTCCATAAGCATCCTGCACCATTGCAGACATCACCGCTGCGCCTGGTAACAGGAGCAATGCTCCAAGCGGGAACCCCAGGGTTATGATACATTCAGCTCTTTGGGCAAAGTGTTTCAGCAGCAAAATACGATCTGCACCTCAGTATTGGATCTGTTCTGTGAGATTCTACCATACTGATTTTTGCAAGAAGCCAGACCATACGCAAAGCCCTCAAATGTGAGTGCCCTAATAGCATGTGGGGTCCTCTCCTCTCCTAAAAATGACTCTACCAAAAATGACTCAACCTGCCAAATCCTTATCTCAGAGTGCAGAAGACAAGAACTCTCTAACCTGAAACTGCCAGTCAGCTACATCTCCCCCTCATTTCGCTGCAGGTACGGTTGTATTGCACACAGAGGGTTTGTTCCTGACTGTAATTTCAGCATATTGAGGCAGACGGTACTGCCATAGCCTGTGTTATCCTGACTGAGCAATGTCCCGCCCTCCAGCTAACAGGACATGAATTTCATCCTCTAACCTTCCCAGACACACAGTATTTGCACCTCAGGGTTGATTTTAATGTATTTTCTGCATCAGACAAAATTCAGCACGTGCTGATCTGAGCTTTGCAGTTTAAGTGCATGAGGAATATAATGCAGACTGGTGATGTGCAGGCAACTTGGTCATCTTGTGATTTGCTCTCACTACCTTTAAAAGACAAGAGGAAACATTCCCATACACTTTTGTTCTCCTTATCTTCACCTCATAATAACACCCATAAAGAAAACTCATTTTATACCTTTTCAATTTATATATGTACATGTGTGTATACATATACAAACGCATTTATATGATACATTTAAAAATTCTTACTGATTTTATATATGTATGAAAACACATGCTTCCTATGTACAGGTGGGGCGGGACATGCAGTTCTTTTTGGAAAATAATATTTCAGTTTTATCTTGTGCAGGCTTTTACAAATAATGCTAATTAAAAGCTATTTATATTCTGGTCACTTTTTTTTTTAGATAGAAGAAACACAGTCTAATGTTTTAGATCCAATTATTGCAGTAAAGTTTTGCAATAAGCACTTTTGATAAGAGGAACTATAGAACAGGTTAACATGGGAATTTTTAGCATCTATTACGTCTTGTGAGTAGCTTTAGAATTCATAACTTGTAAAACAGTCAGACAGAAGCCTATCCTGGGTGAATAGTTTAGCACAAAATACTCCCTTGCCTCCACTTTGTTTTTATTGCTTCTCCAGCATGAGGATGCTGCCAATATTTTGACACTTCTTTTCCTACTTAAAATCTGTGTAGCTCTGTCTCTGACAGTATGCCTTCAGAGAAAAAGAGCAAGGGACTGGGATATGCTTGTGTTTTCTTGTCAAAACAGGGACAGGATAATTACCAAGAGACAATACAATTTGGCACTGGCAGAGTAGGTGTTTATGCTTTGTGAGAAGGTGTCGGTATGGATAGCGTGTTGTTCAGGTGTCATGTCCTGCTTGTGTAATGTTAAAGGGTTTCCATCTTCAAGTGAAATCACTGGGGAGCGAGCGCACCTCTGTGAAAGGTGACTCAAGACCCGGTGTTGCTTTTGTCCTGGATTGCCCGTTTTCTGGGCTGTAAAGGAGAGAGGCCTCTGTGTTACACCAGCCCCTCCCAACTCTCGAGCCATCCTGGTGAAGGAGGCCGTGTCAGACATCGTGTAGTGGCTCTTTGGCCTTCCTTCATCTGGGGCCACGGCACTGCCTGTGAGCTGGCAAAGGAACAATTTTGGATATTGGAGGGTCTCTCTACACCACTAGCAATCCATTTGTGACCAGTTACCTGGTCTTTGGAGCTGTGTTGTACAGACAAAGTGACATAAACCAGACGGACTACAGGAGAGAATCGGAGCTCCATCTTCATTCCGAAATCACAAAAAGCCTGACCTGCAGTGTGACCTGTGGCACTCCAACAAGTAGAACAGGAGCTTCAGGGGTTATTTCCTTGAGCCCTGGGAATAAATCATTCTTAGCAGAGAAAACTTAGCTTTGCTTGGGGAGGCAGAGCTCCAGTGGCGACATGGAAAATGTTCCATGGTGTAATTTTTCCTAGGCCCCCACATGAGCTCTCTTTAGCTAGTCAGTTGCTAGTTTCCTGGTAGTAACATGAAAGTAACATATAAGACTTCCTTTGAAAAAGCCAGGAAAAAGGCACAATACCTACCCTGATTTCATTTGCAACTTTGTTTTTACTAGTGGATACTGCAAAGTAGAACTTGTGAATACTGCAAAAATGAGGAGTTCGTGGACATCACATGATAACTTTGTGACTCAATAATGAAGTATTGTAAAGCAGGAATAGGTAGGTGTTCTACGTACACTAGGAACAATGCTTTTAGAAGCATGCTCTTATCGTTTATTGTGAACTTTTTGGAGTAGGGAGTAGCTTTGTTCTGTATTTCCACATTGCCTGGCACATTGGGTTGCTGTTCTGTGTCAGGAGCAGCCAAATGCTACTGCAAAGTAAATAAGGGTAGTGCTGTGCTGACTGATGTGCTGCACTTTCTTTGTTAGCTCCCCAGTAGCACTTACTGCTTTAAGAGCACCAGTGCTTTTGGAATAGATCAACAAATCCCCCAAGCACCTGAGCCTCCTCCTTCAGTACTCAGCATGAAGTAAATAACACCTTCTAGGCACAAAGTACTCGGAGTCATAACAGGGCTCTGCCAGGAATGAGATTTTAAGTGAGATGAGTTCAGACAGGCCCTAAGAATTCTTCTTCAGATGGCTAAATACTGCATGCTAAACTGGGGGACAGCCTCCAGTTAAATGCAGAGCTACCTGAGTTGACTTTAAATGCATTGCTTTGTGTATGAGAAGTCTGGCTGTGGCAGTACAGAACTCTGCAAGAGAATTTACTCTGCCAGAGAGACTGCCTCTTTAAAGAGCAACAACAACAGCAGCAACAACGAAAAAAAGATACCTTGTTTTTTGTTGTAACAATTCTTCAATAAAATATCAAAAAACTAATACAAGACAGAAGTCTGCTGCAAAAATAATTTAAAAAAAAATCCTACTTAGGGACCAAGAATGAAGTTGTGAAAAGACTGTGGTGAAAGAGTATGAAAGCTTCCCAGATGCTTCAGATTGTACCAGAAATGGGCTTTCTACTGGAATCCATCCCCCCCTGGTCATGGTTGGCCCCTGCCCAAGGCTCCTTGTCAAAGCCCAGCCCAGCCGTGCCATCTTTCCTGGGGACAATCAGGTGCGCCCTGTCCCTCAGCCATCGCGGCACCTGCAAACTCCCCTTGGAGGAGGACGGCAGTGAAGTGGATCATGAGCTTTCTTTTAATAAATAAACAGATAAAAAGATCTGTGCTGGAGATTTTGCAGAAACCTCAGAGGGATGCTCCGGCCCCGTAAGTCTTAAGGGCTGTGGCTAGTTTGCTTTGAAGCATTTGTATGAAAGCAACGTAAACACCGTACTGCTTCTCTTTCTTTTTTTTTTTCTTTCGCATGCTTCCAAATGTGCTGATTTTATGCAAAGATGTCTGTTAGCTATAACAAATATTTATCCTCTATAGGAGTTGAGCTATTTTGAGCACACAACAGCACTTGTAAGCAGGCATTTGAGCGAGGCAGGTGAACGAGGCAGGTGTGCAGCTGCTCCATTCCTTTTTTTTTTTCTCCAGCTGGCCAATTTACATTACCCTCCTCAAAAGAGCTGAACTTCCCAAGGTCTGGTTCTGTGTATGGAAATGTAATAGGCTTCAGCGGAATCTGAGAGCAAAGTGTCTGAAGGTACCTGAAAGCTCAAGAAAGGTATATCCAAAACTTTGAGCAGGTGATTTCTCTGAGCGAGCTATTCATATTCCTGGCCAGAAAAATAAGCTTGTCCTGAACTTCGGAGCAACACAAGCACAAAGTGATGCATTGTTTTTACAAGTAAAATAGCCTTAACACGCAGCAGCAGGAGGCAGAGGATAGTTTTCCTGAGCCTTCGGTATTGTGTTCTGTAAATTTTGAATCAGCTCCAAAGGAAAACAACTAGACATGCTTTCTTTGGATGCTGAGCCTCGATTATCTTGAAGTAGCTCAAGTACATTCTGCTTATGATCATGTCACATCAATTATACTTTTTAATTCGTGAGAGGGGAGGTAGGTTTGGAGAGAGCAGGTGATTCACTTACATTACTTTCTGTTCTGTGAGAGCAGATCGTAACTTGTCTCATAATTCTTCTAACTCATCACTAGAAAAGATGTTTAATACAATGAGCTGCTAAACCCAATTGTTAATACTTTCTTAGTAAAATGAGATTACTATGCTCCTCTAATAGTGTGATTTATGTCAAATTTTTAGACTTTCATATCACCCAAAGGCCCTGGTAAATCCTAAGGTTCATCTAGCAGTACAGCTTAAAAATCCTTAAAAATTCCGTCACCAAGGTGAATATGCTTTGCTCATCAAATTATGGCACAAATTTACTTTCCATATATGTGTTTCAAATTTATACGTCAGATATATATAATTATATACACAACTCCACACCGTTTTAAGAAAGACTGAAATAATTCCAGGACATTGTGACTTAAAGGACAACTAATGCAGTTTGGGGACTGTTATGTCTGTTGGCACAGGAAGCAGGCAAACCAAACTTCAAGCGGCGGCAACCCTCTGCTTGCCAAGTTGTTCTCTTGGAAAATTCGTCCCTGTGACTTGAGTCTGCCCCAAAATTGCTGCTACAGACACATCTTTTTTGCTTTCTTTTGGAGGAAGGCATTGAACTCCGAAGTGCCAGGGCTGAGCCATTGGATTGCGTAGAGCAGAAGGGAGGAATGGTCAGACAATGCTCACAGTTTTTTAAGGTCACGAGGACATCAACTTCCTACGTGCCTGAACCCAAACAACTTTGCCTGGTCCGTACACAGATTTGCCAGTTTAAACCATGAAGTGAGATAGTTGTTGGACTGTGATGGTGCTTAATCACAGACTGGCTCCATGTGGCCTCTGTGGCTTGCAAAGACATGACTTGTCCCTTCTGGAGAGTGTCTTCAGGTAAGAGTTTCTCCTTCCTTGTGCAAAGAGGGAAGCATTTGGGTCAGTCTAATAGCTCCAGAGAGTTGCTAGATCAGAAACTCAGCAGTATGTGGATTTTGGTAATGAGAAGTCTTTGCCGAGGACTGCTCCAGCATCCTTGTAGCCTGTACATGTGCTTTATTGCTCTGCACTGTCAGATTAGCCTCCTGGGGTGTTCCTAGAGCAAAAGTCTAATACAAATAGTAATTTCAGTTCCAAAATACTATACAAGGACCTTTCTTTGGTGGTGAAATAGGTGATGGACAGGAGCCATCAGTTCACTTTCTTCTGGGCATACCACCCTGTGGAAAAACTTGATTTTATGAGTAGTGGCACAGGTGCCACTAAGAAGCCAATGACCACATAGGTAATGAGCATGGTTTTCACTATTGTTATTTAGTAACACCTCAAATTGTCCCTCTTCATGAAAATGATCCCACTGGTTCCAAGTTGTTTGTTTCATCCAATGAAAATATGTTTTTACAAGGCTAAGTGAAACATCACTTCATGCTGTAAAATACAGTTCATGTTTCATTGGAATGTATCCTCACTGAGTTTTTCACTGGTAGCATTTGCAAAGTATTTATTAAATGAAACTGTAAAAGCTGTATTTTTATTTATATAAATATGAAACTGTTATTACTGAACCATATGTATTTTTTGTACAAGGTTTGTTCATTAAACTAAACCTTATTAAAGAAATTATATTGTGAAATGTTATAAATGTCTCTATCCCTTTTCATCAACTAGAGCTGCCTATAGTCTGGTGAGCTAAGCCAGTTTACACACGTCAGAGCTCAATGTTTAATGTGGTAAGACAACCACAATATGTAGTTCCACAACTCCTTTTAAGCTCCTGCATAATTAGCTTCCATGAATTAATTAATGAATTAACTTTCATTAATACCTCACCTCTAGAGTTACAGAGGTCACCTTCAAACGCAGAGAGAGGAGTTTCTGAGCAATAATTTTGAGAGATGGGAACTGTCCTCATTAATAGCTGTAGATGTTAACTCTGAAGCTTAACAAAGACTATTAAAATTTGAACAGTAATATCAAATTACTTTTTGCCTGCCACTTTCAGAACAGTGAAAGTACTCCCTATCATGATCACAGCTGTATCCAGGACATATTTAAAACTATTCAGTTCCTTATTGACTGCCACAAGTTGCAAACATAATGGCAAAAATCTGTGCCAGCCTTCTACAGTGTAAATTTTTTTTTTGGTGATAATAAGAAGTATCAGCACAGAGCCCAATGTGAGAGGGAATGGGATCTGGCGGTTGTGCTGCACAGTGAGGTCTCGCATGAAGGGGAGAGCTGCCTCTTGGGTTGACATGGAGCCAGGCAGGGGCATCCCTGGGTTTTCCAGGGGGAACTGTTAGGCTGACGCAGGAGATGAGTCCCTCTGCTACGTGCGCTTCCACTTGCATGGCAACCATCCGTCACAAACTCAGAGCTCGGTGCACTCCCTTGGAGTTGTCTTTTTGCTTGACAAAGATCTGTGATGTCAGTCTCAGTGTAGCCAGAGGTAGAATGTTAAAGAAAAAAAAAAAAAAAAGAAGAAACACTAAAAAAATATTTTTTTTTTTCTAGTACCTGACCAATGCGTAAAGTACCTGATGATCTTGGTGTTAAACTACTAGGGTTTTCGTGACTGTCAAGAGAGAGAGAGTGAAAGACAGACCTTCAGGCAGAAGAAGAGGTTCACTCGTTTACAAAATTGTTTCTTTTTAAAATACAATAACCAGAGAAAAAGACCCTTAGGATGGAAATGGGAGTTCTTTGTAAAGACTTTTCATGCTGATTAGCAGCGACAAGGTGTAAAAAAAAAAAAATACCAGTGACAGAAATATCACTTCATTTGCAAATATAATAGTCTGTTCATACAGTCAAAGACATTATTCTCCTTGCCACTCATTATGGCGTGGTTAGTGTAAGGGATGTTGTGATCATGCTGGCAGTAAATGAGGAAGCAGGTAACTGACCTACAGCACTTTAAGAGTTACGTGTTGAAGACTTGGCCTCCTGGGGAAACAGCATAATACCCTGAGATGTAATATAAAACATTTATAACCTTCCTTTTAAAAGGCTTCCAGAGGGGAAGTTTCAGCTTTTCCATTTTCTTGCAGAATGCTTTGCTGGAAGAAATACACTGTGAAGAAAGGGGCAAGCAGAGAAAGGTAGCAGTAATTATCATGCTTTAGGGCTTCTTGTTAGCAACTTTCTCGGACATTTCTACAAACTAAAATATTTCAAAGCAACAAAATATGGAGAAACAGTCATTCCCATTTAAAACAGGAATAGAACATATATTGTCAAAAATATTTTTAAAGCTTCATGATATGCAGCTGTCTCTGAGTTTCAAACTGAGTAGTGCAACTACCAGACAGACAAAGCCTCATGTTTCAAGTGTAGAGCCTAGTGACATAAACAAGCAGTTAGAACATCTGATATACCTTTGTAGCCATGGAAAGGTCTGTTCTCATGTATTTGCCAGTAAAATCTGTATTTAAACAGTTAGACAACATATACAGTGCAGGAATTTCTTCACCTGGTACAGAAACCTGTAACACATGACAAGATGTTCACTTTATTTAATTTTGCTAGGAAAAGTTAACCAAATCTAATAGCAGACTGTAAAAGTAACCAAAGAAAAGAAAAAGCCTAATAGAAAATGGAATTATTTTCATTTAGTTTCTCCTTTTAATCTGGCATCCTGAGGAGAGAATTTCATATCCCATCCAAATTTATGCTGAGTTTTACCATCCGAAGACACGTATTTTAAAGGAGTAGTTTTAGAAGAGAAATCCCATTTTAATTACATTTTAATCCACCCACGGAGATGCTGCATTTTATTGATTTGATTAGCCGATGGCCGTTCCTCTTGTGTACTCACGAATGCAAATTTTGTTAGTATCACCAGGCAATTCCAGTTATGCAACTCAAATACTCAGACGTTCTGCTCTTGAACAGAGCAGAAACAAAAATCCTCCCTCTGCTTCCAGCCTGCGCTCATTCTTTCCAAGAACAAGTTGTCATTACTCTGAGCCACATTTGCACATCCTGCCTCCGTGGGGAGGAGAAGGGTCACAACAAGGAGACATTCTAACCACCACTTGTCTCCGTTTTGTACCAGAAATCATTTTTAATGAGCACATTCGCTCATTTCAGGGCAATCCCCGCCATATCGCATCACCCGGAGCCAGAACACCTGGGAGTCTTCAGCAAGGTTGTGTGTGATGCGAGTAAGCCCAAAATAGGCCGGCGAAAGATCCCATGATAAATTGCTGTCTGGTGTGGGTCACCTTTGCAACATGAATTGGTGTGCTTTTTTATTCTGTTTGCAGCATTTGTATAAGAAAGTTCAGTAAACTTGGCTATAGAGTTTTATTACTGATTTGAACACGTACAAAAGAAGAGAGTTCATGTGTTTCCTAATGGAGATGGTGATGGAAAATAAGAGCATGTAGTACTCCAAGTACAAAAGCCCGCAGAGCTTTTTTTAGTGTGACCTGTCACTGTCCCCCTATATATATATCTGACAAGGCAGCAGCACTGCCTGGTACACTGCACAGTGAACTGCTTCAGTGCAAAAAGATAACATAAAGGCTGTTTCTTATATTCATAAACGCAAACTATAATGGTAGATGCTGCTGGGCGTTTAAGTCAGAAAAACCTCAACAGAAAGTTAGATTCAGTTCTGCTCTCCCTGTAATCTAGGCTGAAGACCCGCAGTTCCCAATCCACCTGTTAATTCAGGGTTCCTTTACACCCAGAAATTCACCTTTAATTTCCCCCACCAAAAGTTTGCAGATGCCAGCACAGGGTTGGTGCAGGCAGCTTACCAGTGGGAATACCCGGTCTCAGTCTAGGGAAGCGCTATGCAGCAGAGACTGGCTGCTCCTGGTGCAACGGCAGGAGGTTTTCTGTGCAATACTAGTCTCGCTCTTTTGGTGCCACAAGGAACGTATTAGCCTGTAGCATGGATCTTCTTCTTATGCCCTCCAGTGCTTTTCTATACTCATCACAGGAGTGAGGTGAGCCTGCTGCTGGAGAATAAGGCCCATATACTGTGTTTCTCCGGAAAAAAAAAAAAAGAAAAATTCTAAGTCCAGTGAAGTAATGTGTGTTTTATTATCATCTCTTACAATTAAGCCAATGCAATAGTCTTCAAAAACAGGATAAATCACCCTTCCTGGTGGCTCAGCTCACTTTCCAGCGGTGACAGAAATGCCCAAGGAAAGATTTTCTGTACAGTGGCTGAGCAGGACATGGTACAGGAAACCTTAATATTAGGCAGGGCTTCTGCTCCATCTCAGATTAAATAAATGTAGCAGAGATGCAAAGAAGCATGATTTTACCTGGCCCATGCTTCTAACTGAAGAAATGGAGTTCGGAGACCTTACATCTCTTCTCCAGAATCTCCAAACTTGGATGTGATACTGTAGTCCCTTTCAATAAGAAGTGGCATGGTGGTAGAGGAACTTCAGAGCACTTTAGGGCAGCTCTGCTTTCCACTTACTGCACTATTTATTTCTTCAGTGCTGAGTTCCCTCCCACTGGTTATTTTGGATGTAGCTTGGACTGATATACAGCAGCAGTTATTTTTACTTGCCTTGAGATTGTGAGGTGGGTTATGGTCTTGTTGCTTCTAACATCTAACGAAACAGAGGGGAGAGACCAGAGCAGACATGCCAAAGAAAGTACAATACACATATGAGGAACTACAAGCATTGCTGGACGTGTAAGTTGCTCATCTCTTATGGCAAGTGAATGGTGGGAAAGAGGTGAATGGAGGCATCATAGTTTATATTATTATCTTTCTAGAAGGTAATTGCCTGTAATACTAGAAGAAATATATCACAAGAAGTAATGGTGAAAAGCTGTTTAGGCGTCTGATTAATTATTTTAATAATGCACAACATTGGGTAGATTATTCTGAGAATCCAGCATACCTGCCTATAAATCACCCATCAGCAGTCAAAAAATGAAAAGGTAGTTTCTGCTTAGTGTTTTTGCAGTTCCTGCCTTTCTGGGTAGGCAGTGCACCAAGAAGGTAGGGGGGAGCCAATATTTATTCAGCCACTTATGGCATCTTTGTTATCTGCTGGCTATTTTATACATCACATCACATCAAAGGGGATGGACACCTTCAGACGGCAGCTCTGAGAATCAGTGCTATTGCCCTCTGTGGCTACACCTCCACTGCTAAAGGCTTATGTCCAAAAAAGCAGTGCTTGTTCTCAGGCCAAACCGTGGTATGGGGTGGCTGGTTCTGCTAGAGCAGACTGACCATACTCACCTGCACACTCATTTCACTGAGTCTCCTCTGGATGCCCCTCCACCCCCAAAACCTAACAGCTGTTTTTCAGTGGAAGGAACCAGAAACATTGCAACACCAAGTCCTGCGGCCACTGATCCAAGCACAGGCCATAGGTGCAAGACCTTGCCATTCATGTATTAAGCGGAGAAGGAGGCAGACAGAGTGACCAGCAATTGCTCTCTGTATATAATGCAGTAACAGGAGAAGAGCTGAGGAAGAAGCAGGTGTTGCCTGTGCCTCAGACCCCTATTTTTGGACAGCACCGCAGTGCCCTGCTTTGTTAAATACAGCTGTACTGCAAACGTGGTTTCTCTTCATCATCTAAATGTGGAATAGCACTTCTGCTACTGCTTAAAGTACAGCCGCCATGTGAAAACACCCAGCTTATGCTTGTGGCTTATATATACACACATATATGTATACACACACACATCTCTATATCTCTATATGTGTACATTACTATATCTCTTTATCTCTACATCTCTAGATATAGTAGACATCGATGCAGATCTCTAGTGTGGAATTACCTTTTCTTTGCTTCTGTCCTATGTGGTTGTCCTTCGGTCCCACACTACAGTGATTTCCATGTAGCGACTGGAAGGTCTTTGCTGCAGAGCACTGGAAAGGTGCGTGTGTCGTACGGTGCCAATGGTGTATGTTATGCTGCCCGGCTGTGCAAAGGGGGCCTGACCAGTATTCCCAGCGCTTGCTGAGTTAATGTTACAAGATTGTCATGAATGAATGGAGTCAAAGTTGGTGTGATTCACACCCAAACGCTCTGGCCTAGAGTAGGCTGTGGGGAGGAATGTTCTGTTCATGGTTTCCTTTGAGAGGGGACTAGCTGATTTGCTTCATAAATTAGGTCAGAGTGATTAAAAAAAACCCAAAACAACACACACACACACACTCTTAGCAGACAAACAACTCGTTTATCTGTAGTGTGGCTGCAAGGGTCCAGGAATGAGCTGAGGAGCTGAGTGATTTAACAGCTCGGCATTCCTCACGTGCCTCTCAATCTTCATCCCCCTCTGAAGCTGAAAGGTTGTCCCACAGAGTGACTGATTGAGGAGGGTGGGTTTTGGGAACAGAAACCCCGGCTACTGCAGCTTCTCACTGTGAATGCCACAGTTTGTTTCAGTGCTTAACAAATGACGTACACTGAAAAAGACTGATTTTCTCAGCAAGGCAGGGAAACCTGATATGCAAGGCTTGCGTCCTTCCACATGGAGAAGCAGCACAGGTTCACTCTGCTGCTGAAGGAAGGAGAAATCTCTCCACCCATGTGCACTTCTGCTGCTCTTTGTAGGACAATTCCTCCTGAGTAGTATCCAAAATATAGAAACATAATTCTCTAGTCTCTAAGCTGTGCTAGGGAGCAGTGCTTCTGGTACTAACATCATGAATCCCAGAGCAGCAGACACCCATACCATGTCACAGGATGTGCTCACTCTGAGTCCGGAGTACAGTAGAGAATGTGAAGAGCTTCAGAGCTTCACAGAGACTTGAGAAGGAACGCAAGAAGTTTGGGCAACTCCTGCCAGCAGTGTGACAACTGCTTTATTGCCGTATCAATGCTACAAAACTGCTGGAGCAGAGCTGTGGAAACTTCTAAATGAAAAATGAAACTTTCTGAGCAAAGTGGGAATAAAGCAGTTGTGTTCTTTGCTGCAGCAATGTGTTTACTGCAAAACAGGGCTCACGGTGATGCACCGCTCAGGTAAAGTAAGCCTGAATGCCTGTAGCTCATAGAATCATAGGGTCATAGAATCATAGAATGTCCTGAGTTGGAAGGGACCCACAAGGACCATCGAGTCCAGTTCCTGTCCCTGCATATGACAACCCCACAGTTCACACCATGTGTCTGAGGGTGTTGTCCGGTCTCTTCTTGAACACTGTCAGGCTTGGGGCCGTGACACCTCCCTGGGGAGCCTGTTCCAGTGCTCCACCACCCTCTGGGGGAAGAACCTTTTCCGAATGTCCAACCAAAACCTCTCCTGGCACATCTTCCTGCCATTCCCTTGGGTCCTATCATTGATCACCAGAGAGATCAGCTCCTGCCCCTCCTCCTCCCCTTGTGAGGAAGCTGTAGACTGAGATGAGGTCTCCCCTCAGTCTCCTCTTCTTCAGGCAGAACAAACCAAGTGACTTTAGCCGCTCCTCATACAGCTTTCCCTCTAAACACTTCACCAACTCAGGTGTAAAGCAGGCCAGACTTTCCTTGCTTAGACTACACTTAGCTTAAACTCATCCTTTTCATGATTAAAATGTGCATGTTTAGTCCTTGAAAATCCCTTCTACCTTGGAAGTAAGATCTCAGTAAGTTTTTCTTCTTGAAGAGTTTCACACTCTTCCCAGAGTAAAGAATCTGATTGCTTTGTTTCCTCTGGATCTAATTTACATTTATCTTGGAGCTACAGCTTCTCTTATGCAATAAAACATTCTTTGCTTCCTTGCACACTACGGTTTCCATGGGCTCTGCTGGAGCTTAAAGAAAGTATAGATAGTATCTGAAATTCAAGAAGAAGTGAAAAGAAAGTAAAGGAACATTTGGTTTTATTCCTTTTTTTTCCTAGAAAATCAATGATGTCAGATTATGACGGAAAGACCAGTATTATGGACTGATAAAACCTAGCCAGTTATTACCTGACAGTTGCTGAAGGCAATTAATGTACTGTGTACCTTCTTATCATATTTTAAATAAATGAGCCTATTAATTGAAGAGAAAGAAACTTTTGCACACTGTAACTGATTCAAGTTTTATTGTGTTGCCTTCGAGACCAGAAATGCCTTAAAATTCAGTTCAAAAAATGCTTAAAATGAGTATAATTCCCTAAATTTTACCATGAAAGGTAAAGTAGCATTTAGCACTATCTAAAACCAGGAGATTCGCGTGTTGCAGCCCTTCAGAGGTCCTGTTTCCAGAGGCTGTCTCCCAGGTAGATCTCAGCTGTCTAATAATGCAGCTAAGCGTTGCAGCCTTTTTCTCAGTGGAGGAACTAATCTAGGTATTTCATGGGGGAAAAGGAGCCAGGGAGAAGTAGTTTGTAAGCATGTAATACCTTTGAGATCTCTAGCCTTTCAGTCAAATATAGCTGAAACTAGCTGATGCAGATCATGTAAGCCAAACTTCTTTTGGATTGTAAGCTATAAAGGCAGAATGGACCTATTCAGCTTTTATGCCTCCCTCATACACTTAGAAAAGCAAACTCATGCTAACCAGTCAAAACCAGAAAAAGCAGCTAGGGTGGCTGGTAGAGGGTGGCAGGAAAAAAAGTACACAAAAGATGAAAAATTTGCAAAACATTAGCCCTTACTGTCACTCTATAACCCCAGCAATTTAAGCCAAATAGCATTATTTTCAATGACAGAAGCAGAGATTTCAGGACAGAAGAGGAATTCCTTCAATAAAGGCAAAGCTTGAAAGGCCAAGATGCTGCTACTCTGCTTCTACATTAGAAGGAAAAGCTTCAATAGAAAAAAAATGAGTCAAATTTATCTTTAGTGTAGCTTTCAGGTAATTCCACCAACCCCAACAGAGCTCTGTCCCTCAGCCAGGGATGTTTTCTGTTTTTTGGTAAAAGTGCAGAATACAAGAGAGATTCGCTGTCTCTGTCTCTGAGTTCCTGCGTTAGGAGGCCAATTTAGCCGCCAGCTTGAGACCACGTCTAATTGCACTCAACGTTAGTCGTATTTTCAAGTCTTTTCATGCGACTGGACCTCCGTGTCTTTCAGTTTTTGGTTAGGTGGCCATTGTGACAATAGACAATTTTTACGTAGACTTAACAGCTGTTTTCAAACATGTTTCCAAATTTGTAGCTTGGTTCGCATGTCCAGCCATTATCAGGTTGCCGCACCGAGCAGAATCGGTACAGCACGCTTTAAATATCTAGACTGAGACAGCCACAGAAAGTGATCAGTAAATGGCATGAAGCAGATGTACAGTAGCTATGGAAACCACAGCTTACACAAAACAAATAAGCATGGACCATTACCTACAATTTGGTTCACGTTCCTTCAACTGCGTCATAACATCTGTTGTAAGGACCCTTGTAGGGAGCACTGAGAAAATATGTTGAACACAAATACTGCTGAATGAAGAATAAAGCCATTTCAGACTTAATGGTGCTAAAAAGGGGTTTTAAATGTACTAATAAAGAAACTAATGAGGGATGCTGTTGGTGCCAAAGCAAAACACTTGAGAAAATTAGCTACAGCAACCTGGCTATGGAGCAACACGCATTACTTCACATTGGCACAGGCTATAGCAAGACAGTGTTGTAATTGCTTTAAGCATCAATTAAAAAAAACTAAGAAGCTTGCACTATTTTTATTACTTGATGGCATACAACTGTCACCCCTGAAGATTTTGGTTTTCTCCCTAAAAATCTAACTGTCACTTCAAAAGTAGATTTGAAACAAGAGGATTTGAAATGAGGATTGGATTTCAGCCAGCAGCAGCTTCCACAACCTTCTTTTCCTCTTTCTGGGCCTCTAAGGGTCCACCAAAATATCTGTCTTTTTTCAAGCAAGAAAAATTGAAAAAACATAAGGAGGAGATGTAAAAGCAGCCACTAGAAGTAATGATGTATTACGTATCTACCCTAAGGCACAGATGAAATTCTCACTTGCAGCTCACGCCTTCAGGATCTCTTTGCTTTAATTGTGGACTGATGCCCTGGAGAGCACTCTGATGTCAGGAAGGTGCTTTCAGACCCTAAGTAAGTCAAGATGCTGAGTTTGAAAGGTAGAGAAGTGCATGTGAAAACAAAGAGAGAAGTGATCTGGGAGCCAATGCCTTGGTTGGTTTTGAGGCCTTGTCCTGGAGTCGTCATGCATCAACCAGCAAAACAAGAAATTAATATCAGGGGATTAACTAGTTTCATGTCAAATATATCAGGTAGACAGCTCCACTGCATCATCTCTTGCAAATCCCACACTAAGTCATCTTTTGAAGACAATCATCAAATGTCAAGTGTTTATTCAAAGTCCTATGTCAGATTCTATACTATGCTGCTTTAGTTTGTGATACTGTCAGGTTTATGACGGATAATACTAGTTCTCATTGCATTGCTTAGGAGTTCACTCTGGTAGTACCCAGTTAAAATGTCTTATGATAGCATTCAAAGGCTCCATTGCACTAGGTGGTATACAAATATATATAGACAATTCTTGTCCTTGAGATGTTGCAGTTTTATTAATAATAGATGAGAGAAAAGAACAGTAGAAAGGAAAGGCTGTTAAGCATGTTTTACAGATAAAAAACTGACAGATAGGGAGATCAAGACTTCAAAACACAGAAGCTACAAGTGCTCTTAAATGAGTATTCCTCCTCTTTCTAGCTCCAGAAAGTATGCTCTCAGTCTCTCCATAGCCCATAACACTTAGAATTTTCCAGGATTTAAGACTAGGAGATCTTTCCAATGGCTGCAACAAAGTTTAGGTATTCACGGATCATCTTTCTTATCACAGAGCACCTTTCTTATGAGGAGAGACTGAGAGAGCTGGGTCTGTTCAGCCTGGAGAAGAGAAGGCTGAGAAGGGATCTTATCAATGTTTATAAATATCTCAAGGGAGGGTGTCAAGAGGATGGGACCAGACTCTTTTCAGTGGTGCCCAATGATAGGATGAGGGGCAATGGGCACAGACTGAAGCACAGGAGGTTCCATCTGAATATGATGAGAAACTTCTTCATGGTGAGGGTGACAGAACACTGGAACAGGCTGCCCAGAGAGATTGTGGAGTCTCCTTCTCTGGAGACATTCAAGACCCACCTGGACACATTCCTGTGCAATCCACTCTGGGTGAACCTGCTTTAGCAGGTGAGTTAGACTCGGTGATCTCCAGGTGTCCCTTCCAACCCCAACCATTCTGTGATTTTGTGATCATTTCACAAGAATACTGGTAAGAGAGTTAGGAATGACCCCTAAGTATAATACTTTGCCACTGTGAAAGATGCTAAGAAAAGAAATTATCTCTTTCAAGGATCATAGGGCCTCTTTTTCTTAGAATCATCACCAGTAATAGATGTTGCCAACTTATCTTTTTGTCCAGTGGGGTATTCTGCAATAACAGTCTCAAATACAGCATCTAAAGTTTTGATTGGTACGTGGAAAGCAGGCTTACGTCAGATTAGAAGCCTGGTATGCGGGGCATTTTCTTTTCCCGGAGGATTATTGAATAATATTCCTCAAGTAAGTCACATAATGCATTTAATTATATTTTTCCAATACATTATTCATTTTTTCATTACTTTCACATCTTATAGAGGAAAATTTTCCCAAAAAGTTTAAATAAAATATTTGCAATTTAGTTTGTTTCATTATTCATTGAGCTCTGGCTTGTACTTTCTTTTTCATAAACACAGTTTGTTAAAAACAAAAGTTTGAAAAGAAGAAAGTGGGCAGTGACATAGCAGCCACAGAAATGACTAAAGAAAAAAATCCAACATAGCATTTTTGTTTTACCACCTGGAAGGCAGAACTCGGAATGACATAAGTTTCCCTGCAAACAAATATTGAATGTGCAGTGGAAGGCATTGAGGGAGAACACTCCCAGGGCTGCCACTTAGAGTGGTGCAAACAACCATTTTCCATGAGAGAGAGTTATATGTTCCTCTCTGACAGAGCACGAGACACTGATCTAGCCAGGCTTTCTAATCCTTGTAAAATTATTGGCTATTGGTTCTATACCAGCTTGTATTCATTTCTGGTGAGTGGCTGGAAAAGGTCACTCATGCATTTTGAAGAACCAGGAGGCATCTGAGCACAGCCTGTTGCTAGAATTTAACGAGGTGATCTAGTCTGTGCATGTGCTTGTAACATGTCAGAGCAACGATAATGAAAAGCATATGTATTATCCTTTTTTTTGCCCTTCTTTTTCTCTTGGTAGCTATAAGAGCTAGAAATTGAACAGTGAAGCTAACAGGAGGAAGAGGAAGGAAAGCTAATAGTTCGTGCCATGTTTCCCATTCTGTAAGTAACAAGGTGTAATTTTCAAGACATCTTGTCTCTGGTTATCTGAATGCATACACTGAACCACTGACCTGCTGGGAATTTGACAAGTGAAATCCATGTTTAAACTGTGACTCTAAGCCCAGTTTCCGTATTTTCCCAAGGGTGGGCAGTCAGCTCTTACTCTATGTAATACTTTTCACGTTACAAGTGTTGCATTAGACCTAATGCATCTTCTCTGCCTGAAACCTATCTAATTGGGATTGACTAGAAAGTTCTGCATGAAAATCTGTGGTGAACAAATTAGAGGAAAGTTATGTTAAAAACATAATTGCTTAAACTCTATTTTACATAATTTATTATGGAACATTAAAAATGTACCAGGAGACACAACTGTGATCATTGGCTCATCAGTCCTGCACAGGAGCCTCCAGAGCAGGAGTCACAGGGCTGTTGTCCAACCCCTCTGCTCAAGCAGGGTCACCTAAAACAGGTTTGCACTGAACCATGTCCAGTCGTGTTTTGAGTCCTCCAAGGCTGGAGACTCCACAACCTACCTAAGCAACCTGTTCCAGTGTTTCAGCATCCTTACAGTAAAACAAAACAAAACAAAACAAAACAAAACAAAACCAACAACAACAACAACAACAAAACCCAACAAAACCAACAACAACAACAAAAAAACCCCAAACAAAAAAAAACCCCCTTTTTCTTACATTTAAATAGAATTTCCTCTATTTCGGTTTGTGCCCATTGTCTGTCCTGCCACTGGGCACCACTGAAAAAAGCCTGCCTCCATCATTTTTAACGTCTCCTGTGAGGTATTTATGCACATTGTTAAGATCCCCCTGAGCCTTCTCTTCTCCAGGCTGAGCAGGCCCAGCTCCCTCAGCCTCTCTTTGCATGTCAGATGCTCCAGGCCCTTCACCATCTTCTCTTCTTCTCTGGACTCTCTCCATTATGTTCATGTCTTGTGCTGGGGAGCCCAGAACTGGATGCAGATCTTCAGATGTATCTCACTATTGGAAATGCTTCTCCTCATGCAATCCGGGAAGCTGTTGGCCATCCTTGCTGTGAGGACGTGTTGCTGGCTCATGGTCAACTGGTTGTCCATCAGGACCCTCAGGTCTTTTTATGCCAAGATGCCTTCAGGCCAGTTGTCTCCAGCTTGTATTCATACATTGGGTTATTCCTGTCTAGAGGCAGGACCTTGCATTTGTCCTTGATGAACTTTATGAAATTCTTCTCAACTCATTTCTCCAGCCTGTTAATGTCCCTCTGAATGGCAGCACAACTCTAAACTAAGAGGCAGTTTTGCAAGGCATCGAATCTGTAACTCCTGCTTAGCTTTTGAGAGCTAAAAGCCTACATACTTTGCTGGATCTGGTATCAACTTCCTGCAGTATTTTCTTAAACAGGTTGAGAGATTCTTGACTGAGGCAGGTCATTGTTCCAACATTTATGTTCTGTGGCTACCCAGAAATGAGAGAGCACCACTGAGTTTATATTCACCTGGGGGCAAAGCATCTTAAAGTTCTTCTATACCTTCTCTTTATTCCTTATTTTAGCCCAAAACTCAGCCACCAGAAGCAAGTGCAATCAAAATACTTCTTTTCTTTCTTTTTAATGACTATAAAGAGGATCAGGTAAGCACCGAAAAAGCCCAGATTCCTCAGTGTGTGCAACATTGAAGGCATCTATCTAATTAAAAAAATAAACCAAAACAAAATAAAACTGCTTTTCTCCTCTCAGGGTGACATTTTCTCAGCAAAACATCATCTGGGTTAGAGATACTACCCATTATCACTAGTATGCAATATTTTTGTCCTCCTACCTAGTGTTGAGTCTGACAGAGAAAAAAAGTGGTTAATGTGGAGAGAGAGACCAAGTCCAGTTAAAAAAAAAAAAAAAGCCTGTAAAAGTCAAATGAAAAGGGGAAACAAATTTTCATTTCCATTACAATAGTTCTTTAAAATATACAACCATGTAAAAATGTGGAAGTGAATATGAAATACCTAAAATAAATTAGTTGGCCCCAAGTAGTTCTCTATGCTAGTTAGTCCTGTGTAGGAACCAAGAGAGTTGGCATATTTATACACAGTGGTAATTATTTCTTATCAGCTCAAATCCAAGTTACGCTTAAACCAGTTGTCTGGATTTTCTAGGCTCTACTTTGTAATCCTTTCCTTCAAGAACGTCAGGGAACATAGCGCTTAACTGACATTGCTTTAGAAGTGGACTTCATAGTGGTGTTCATTATCTGTACTTTAACATCTTTAACAATAATTTTGCAAAGAAATCTGCAAAAGTTGGTCTACCAAAAAGGATTTCCACTATGCAAAGTTCTTCATGTAGCCTACTGTAGACTTTCATATCTTTTACTTCATTGTCATTGTTTGAGTTCTTAATAATTTATATGTTATGAGAGCAGCTAGTATCTCAGCACAATTGTAACAACTAATTTACAGTTGCTTTAAGTGAATTTACAAAGGGAATCACAGACTACTGTTACTTCCACTTCTGTTTTTTAAACTAGAAGCTGGCAGCATTGAAGATTTAAGGCCTGATCTTATAAATTGTTCCATGCTATTACTTTCATAGGTCCTGCTGATTACAATAACGTAGACATGGATACTCAGGAAAAATACATGAAAAGGAAGAATAGATTTCACATAGCTCTACACTTCGCTTAGAATTTGCAGCCTTCTGAAGGAAAACCTGTTACTATTTTTCAGACTATAAATGGTAGAAGAATGAAGCTTTTGAAATCCATTTGTATATTTCTAGGAATTTTTGTGATATCTAATGGTGCGTGAGATATGCTATTACTCAAAGAAAAACAATATTAAACCAGTACTTGTCTGTGGAAAGAAGTAGAATTACTTTCTGGAGATACAGACAGTGTATCATCCTGAATGCATCTTGAGTTCAGCCTGTTCTGCTTCTCGCTAACTTGCATATTTCCCATGGAAGATTTATGGTTGAACACATTTACAGGCCAGAAAAGTTAAGTCAGTGTGTTCTATAACACATACCTTATGTGTTTTCAGTCTGATTTCCCAGGAGAACACAGCTTACGTGATCTTCCTGCCTCTGTCCATCCATCTGTCATGTCCCAACTACAAGCCCATCTGACAGAAAGGTAAGATATCATTGACAAATAATTTCCTACAAATTTCATGAGAGTCTGTGGCAGGGCAGATGAGATCTAAATTAATGCTCTGCGCTGAGGGAAAGGTTGTAGAGTGAGTCTAACAACAATTGCCAGCAACCCGGTCAGAACAGATTCATCGTGTGTGTTGGCTGATGGGCTGGCACATGTGCAACTCCAACCCACGCACAGTCCTTTGCCTAGCCATGGAGAAAGGGACACGACCGAGACACAGGCGTAGTGTGGGCATGGGAGGATGAGCCATTCAGGGTCCCCTCTGTGCCCAAAGAAAGAGGGAAACCGGAGAAGCTGGGCAATGACCTGAGGGAATGGATGGTGGGTTATCGCAGCAGGGGAAGGGAAAGTGCGGGGTTATTGTGGTGAAGAAATCAAGCCATACAGAAAACAAATCCCTGCAATGGCATCTACATTAATAATGGGAATTACTCTTGTGTTTGCTGTTTTAATATGACATTCTTGAGTGTGTCAGGGCAGTAGAAGCAGAATCCAAAACCATTTGGTCTATTAGCATAAATTTTGCTGAAGGACTTGAAATGCTGAGCTTGGAACCAATATTAGATTCAAGTCTCTTGAGGGGAAGTAGAGTCATGTTTGAAAATGTATTTTATATGTGATATTTATTTATTTAGTAACTGTAGTTTCCCAGAAACATTTCCTCCAACAGTCACTGTTGAAAAAAAAATCAAAATACAAACAACAAAATTACATTTAGTATTTCAGAGAAAAAGAAATGGGAGCAAGACCTGTAGATAGTGTATAATTCTGGAACCTCAGTGTCTGGAAAGATTTACTACTCCTATTAACAACAGCAAATGAAGAGTGATTATATTAGGTCAAATAACTTGTATCTCTTCCATCCAGTCATAATTTGAAGTTATCTGAAAATTAAGAGTCTGCTACCAGCCCTGGTAATTTGTTTCTCATTGATTACAAATAATGAATGTCCTTAATTTCTCATTTGTATCTAACAAGCCTGAGCTTACAGCTATTAGTTGTTTTTATGCCTTTGTCTGTTAGGATAAAGAACCTTTTAGGGCTTGTGTTTTGTCTCTTCAAAGTACACTGTAATTGTGTCACTTCCATGTTTTCTTTTGATAAAATAAACAGGTTGAGTCTGTAACTGCAACTCTCTTGCTCTTAAATAATTTCTTGGCCCTCTTTTGACCAGCCTCCAACTTTTCAACATCCTGCAAGCAAACTATAAGCCGCAAACATGGGACCCGTCTCACCAGATAGCAAACCTCTAAAAGGTTCCCTTTACAATCACTTTTTGCTAGCAGATAATTCACCTTGACCCAGCTGGTATATCTATTTCTGGAGGAGATGAATCTCCTCTAAGCTGGTGCTGATGAACCCCCATCTGTTATTCCAATGTTAAGCTCATGGTGTGGTATACTGAGATAAAACTGCATCCTGCTACAATTCACAAGTTCTTTGCTTGCATAGTCAAGGACTGCTTTAATCCTTTCTGCTCCAGCACCACTCTGGAATTTCACGCTGAATTGTCTATTCACTGTGACCCCTAAATCTTCTTTAGACTTGTGTATCCAGGATTCAGTACCCAGCCCTATGATTTTTTGTAGGTTGATTTATCAAGTTAGTTGCTGCCATCTGAATGGTCTTCAAAAGATTCAGCTGCATTGTGACACTGAGCTACGTAACAGTTATATGTGCCGCTTACAAAACAGATTCAAACCAAACAGAATGCTGCAACAAAGTTTGCGTCCAAAAGTAGCTAAAGACACATTATTCCCAGACATGAAGTAGCATGAGCTCTTCAATACGCCATGCTTTGCCTTTCATTTCCATCACAGCTCCCAACTACTTCATTCTTTGGATGAAGACTGAGAGAGTTAACCTGCTCATATTGCTGTCTCCATCCAACTTGTGAGTAAAATATTAATATTTCATCATAGCTCTATAAATGAATATTTTTAAACAGCTTCTGCAGCTCTTGTGGGAGTTGCCAAAAGCAGAACACTCCCAAGTAGGGGGAAAAGGAGTAGATTTTATCTGCCTACATCTCTTACTACATCTGTGACTCATGGTCAAGTATATACATTATTTCAGTTCCTCATGTTTACTTGAAAGAGTGCTGCCTTACAACCATTTTTTTAAAAAAGGAAAAAATCTCCACTTTCGTACTGCTGTTCCTGTTAAAATAGACTCTGTCTCTCTTTATTATAACCTCAGACTAAGCTGAAATCCAGGATCTTGATTCTTTAGTCTGGTATGCTCACGACCACTGTCAGTCCATATGCACTCATCTGTGGTACAGCTCTTTACCTGTCTTGGGTATAAGAATAGTCAAGGAGTCCTTTAGGCTACACTTCTTAAGAAAGTAAGTAGATATCTTTGCCCAAAGTTATGTGCTTTTCTTCATTGTAGTGTGTAAAAAAGACAAGGCTGTAAAACCAAGTCATCAAAACAGTATTCAAAAACATTCGGTTCATACATATCATAAACATAGGTGTATATTCCTGCTTCTCATTGATCCAGTTGGTCACAAAGGTTTGTCTTTATTTACCTGCAACCTGTACTAAGGCAAGTTGTAGTACTTGTTACATACATGTATGGTAAAACCAGGTACACCTGGTAAACACAGGCAGGCACCCACTTGTGTTGTGGGGCACTGATAAAAATTATCTCATTGTCTTCAACTGACATAGTTAGATGTACTCTGCTGCAGAAGAAACCTCAGTGAGACTGAAAACATGCATAAGATCTGGGAAGGTAAGAGTCCATCTTTGCTGATGTTTGAAAAACATGCAAATTCATCAGATCGGAAATAAGGTTGTATTATGAAGTATTTTGGTTTTAAGCACCTGGTAGCACTTGTTTAATAGCAAGTCTGTCAGCCTTTTTGATATGAAACTATAAACACTTGATAAAACAAGACCTAGGATCTCAAACAGCGTACATAGTGTCAAGCTGGCAAGCCTGGCTAGTTTTTCTCCTGTTGGGACAGAAAGTAAACAAAAGACTGCAATTTTTTTCCCTTCTTGAATCACTCTGAAAGCAGTTGTCTTTCTATAAAAGAAGAATGGGGATATTTAATGATTTCTTATGACAGGCAAACAAATCCTTAAAATTGCTGGGTTTTTACGTATATTTAAAGATAACCGTGGTACTGTAGCTTAAATGAATCGTATGCAACACACTTCTTTTGCCTGCACAGTTTTTCTCTTTTATTTAATATTCTTAAATGCTTTAAAACAACGGGGTTTTTTTCTCTCTCTCCTCAAGATATTATTTGGTTTCTGAAAAAAATGTCATTTCAAAGTGACATCTCCTTGCCTGCTGTTGATGCTCCTGGTGGCTCTCCTCAAGTGTTCCTCTCCCCTCCTGCTCCACACCATGTTGCTGCCCAGTGCCCAAGGTACCCTTGGGTCTTAGCCCTGGTAACACCAGGGTGAGATGCAATAGTGTATACACAACATTTGCATCTGACTAGCACACTCCCATCAGCACTAATAACATCACAAACAGGAACAACCAGTAGGGATTTTGGACAGGTCCTGATGAAAAATAGGTAGTTCTAGCAAAAAAGCATGGCGAAAATCCTCCTCCTCTTTGTCATCTTCTCTTTTGACAGTGGCTGTACTAGAGACCATTCCCATGGCAGATGATCATCTGGGACTTCATCACTACTTTTTCATGGCTGGGCACTGGGAAGAGTTTTTCCTGTTCCTTTTTTCTCTCTCTTCTGTTTTTCAGTTTTCCCAAAACTTAATTTGTACTTTTAAAATCAACATATCCCATCAGCTACTGATGCCACTAATGAGTCACTGTGCATGTGGACCAGCCTCAGCATCCTCTGTGCAGCTATCTCTCCCAATATCCTGTTTTTCACAGCAGACATTAGTGAATGCCAAGAGAAGGATGAAACAACAAGATAAGTCTATAGCAATATTTCCTCAGAACACCTTACTAGGCCCAGTAATTTGTGGTTTAGGAACTTCCCTAAGCCCGAAATTCTCAAGTGAAATGTTTGCAATTAGAATCCTTCGTTGGACTTTTCTGACATGAATTTGTCACATTGATTTTTAGACCCATGCAACCTTTTAGCACCAGAAATACGCTTTGGCAAGGATTTCCACATCCCTCTGCACTGTGTGTATGACTCCCTTTTGATTCATTTGAACAGGCAATTTTTTGGCTCCACCTGGTGCCCCTAATTCTTGTATTAGAAGGGGCCATAAACAACAGTTTTGAGCCTTATCCACACCACTCCATGCTCAGCAGGACTTATCGGCTGTTTCTTTTCCAGGACGCAAAGCCCCAGCCATGCAAGGCTGGAGGTGCATGGCTCATGGAAAAGGAGAAAGAGGAGTGGGAGAGTTCTGCTCAAGTCACACCATTAGTGGGCACGTTTCTGAAGGGCTGGGAGATTCTATAAACACAACAAGGTTCATCATTTTAGGCTAGGATTTTAAATGTGAAGTCTACCCTAGGACAGTGCAGGACCATACAAATTACATGATGCACACTACTATGCACAGGACGGTGAGTAGATGTACAGGGACATTCACGGGAATGCACATGCCGTGGTGAAAATGTTCATTGTCTTCTTTCCTAAGAAACCCAGTTTCATAGTTCTTTCAGCTGCATTTTCCAAGATTAAAGAACAAGGCCCTAGAAATTAGGTTTGGTTAGCAAAGATCTCTATAAGTTGCTTCCAACTCAGAGGATCAATCAGCTAAAATTCAGAGAGTACAAACAGTATTCTTCCAAATACATAAATTGCTCATGTCTGACTTGCAAGACAGGCACAATATCAAGAGCACTGGTGTGAGCATCTGTACATGTAAATTCTTGACATGTATCTGTAAAGGGGACAATGTACACAGAAGTGTGACACTTGGATGAGGCAACCTTTCCTAGATAGGAATGGAAGACTGCCTGTGTCAGAAGACTGCCACTTGCACATGGCTCCCAATTGAAAATTGTTTTACATTTTCATTTGTAGTCACATAAAGCACTCTAAACAAACCAAACTCTCCAGCAAGAGAGAAAGCCTTTGCCTTTGAAAAAGAAATATTTTTTTTTTTAATTAATTATAAATATACTGTAAACTGTAATTTTTGTTGTGGCATAGTGGCTGAACAATAAAAGGTGATTAACTTAGATAATAACATCTCATAAATGCAAGTTTTTTTCTTCTAATTTGGCTTTTTTTGGTTTAAGCCTGCTTTGCAGCTACCCTTAAATCTATATTTTCTGGTTTAATTAACAAAAGAACTAATATAGCAACTTCTACATCATGGAATGGAAATTAGTTTTGCAAACTGCAGTTATAAGTAGTTTTGTTAAGTTTGTGCCACATCTCATGAATAAAAATAGCACACCGTATATACTGAGCTGTGCAAACTGGCGAAAGGGCAGAAATAGGCAAAAGAACATTTACTGTCATTTATTCTTGTCAAAGCAAAATTGAATAAAGCCTTATCCAAAGAATGTCAACAAATACTCAGCATCCTATGGATCTCAGAATCAGGCCCTTAACACTTTTGCCAAGTCGACAGATATTTTAATCAAAGGGATTTACACACTGATGAGTAGCTGAATATAAACATTCTCTCAGTCTCAGTTGTGCAGTAAGCAGATCCCAGGAGTATGGATGTATTTAAAAATTAGTGTACTAAGCAGATCCCACAAGCAACAAGCAAATGCAAAATATTTGATTAAGATACACAGCACTGACTTTTGCTACGTAATGGATAATGGACTAATGCTTCCATGTCAACTCACCTCCTACACTGTTTCAGATCTTTATTTGTCCCCAATTCTCAATCTGAACTATGTATCCAGACCTCCAAAGAAGACCTCTCATCCTACATGTCTTAACTGACGTGCAAACCAGCAAGCATCAAGCTACAATTACCCTCTTCTTTGGCCTTGCCTTTGCGGATTTCCCCAGTGCAGACAGACAGCTGGAGGACAGATGGCAAAACTGAAAGTGTGTCTCAGTGTGAGAGTCATCGCTCAGGTAAGAGGTTTCTGTCTGGAAAGAGCACCCAGTGGTCACAAGCACCGTTTATTTTCCTTCCTGGGGCGGTGAATATGTAGTGCTGTTCACAGACTCTCTACTGTGGGGAGAAAGGCCCAAGGTTTTGTGCTTTCAAAAAATGGAGGTTACAGTAGTTTGAGAACCACAGTACAGAAAACAGAAAAGCCATCACAAAAACCCAAGAGCCAACAGTTTATATGAGCAATTGCCTAAGTCACTGAGATACTATTTGTATGCATTTCTAATGCACTCATTACCCTAACAGCACCAAAACAATTTTTCTTCCTTTCTTTTTACTGTTACAGTAATAATTTATTTAAAATAGGAGCTACATCAGCAAATTTCTTATGACATATTACCCCTGCTTACAAATGTTATCTATTTGAGTAAGCAAGATCTGTAATTTAGAAAAGATTGATCTTCAGAGGATCACAGCTCCAACCACAACATTACCACATACAGAAAAACACAACCCAGCTATTTTCTGTGATGAGAAGCTGTACCCTATGGCAGATGAACTCAACATGCATTAGCTGAAACTCCAGAGTAAATATTTTCTATGGTTTCCACCAGGAGGAATGTTTCAAACCAGTACTGCATGTCCAGATCACCTTTTTCTGTCTTTGTGCAGGAAACGTATTTTCCTACCAAGGTGGGATATGTGCCTAGTCAGAAAGCAAGAATATACTTTGTCTTTAAAATATAGCTGAGCTAGGGGGAGGATTCCAGCGCTGTCTTTCACACCATTCCCACAGTTACCTAGGGAAATCAGGCTTAGCTTAAAATATCATAAAAGCAGTCCACAACTGATCATTAAAATACACTCAGAGAGAGAGAGTGGGAAGGCATTTCAAGTGAGCTGCCTTACAAGTCTCTCCTCTGCTCAGTCTACTCAATATTTTCATTTACGTAGAGCTGTAAAATGGTTAATGACAAGCTATAGGAGTCGCAAAAGCTGTGGAGGATCAGACCAAATTTTAAAATAATCTGGTGATGTAGCTGTCCAAAATCAACAAGATTAGTTTAGCCTGTCTTTGCCTCAAATGCAGTGCGAAGGGTTTATTCCTGACAAGCTATTACAGAACTAATCAATGGGGATAACAATCAGTGAGACAGCTGTGTGTTGGTGAAAGAGCCGGCTTGATAGGGGTCACAAAACTGGTACAGACGCAGCAATCTAGCACTGCAGAAGGAAGACAACTTTCATTTTGGGAAGCATTAGAGAAATGGGGTGTGCATTAAGACAGAAAATATATTTCTTCTGTCATGCAGAGTGCTGGTAAAGTGTTACCTGGAGCACTGCATCCAGACCTGGATTCTGCACTTGAAGGTAAGCCGGAGAAAATACAAGGAAATGTGAGAAGTAAGAGCAGTAAGAACTCTGGAAAAAAATATATAGAGAGAAAAAAAATCAAAAAGACTGAGGTTATTCAGCTTGGAAAGTGAGGACTGAGAAAGAAATTGAAATCTTCCATTGTCATAAAGATTGCTATAAGTTGCTCTTTCTAACTTTACTGTATCTAGGGCAAGTACCAGGGAAGACTTCTTAGTGATGAGGGTAGAAAGAGGGTAGTGCAGTGACCCTGAGAGATTTTGAAATCTCCGTCAGTGCAGGATGCTCAGATTATGTCGGTATTACCAAGTCAGTAATACTGAAACATAGACCTGGGCACTCAGTCACCCTCCCTGCAAAGGCGTCAGTTGTTCTGGGTCTGTCAGCATCCCCCAAACAGTTCCCATGTGTTCACAGGCCAGCAGTTCACATGTGCCAGGGACCATTCCCAACAGACAGGCTCAGTGGGAGCATCCGTCACAGCAATGTAGGAGAGCTTCAGAGGATATTTCCCTGGGCCAGTTGGTCTCGGGATCAGAGAACTATGCCAGGCACATTTAATGTATTAGTGCTGCAGTCCACTGGTAAAAGTCTGTAGGAAGGTAAACCCAACTCCACAGAAGGAGGGGTTAGGAGATATTGTAATGCTGTATCAAGCTCTACATGCTTGCAGCCCAGTCTTACATTTACTAGTGACCTTTGCTGGAATATGCAGAAAACCTTGGGTTACAATACAATCCAAATGAAATTGATTCTCCAGGATCCTTGTGAAGAGGCAGTGAGGCTGACCTTAAAACAAACAACACAAACTAAAAAAAAAAAAAAAAAGCTTTTTTTCCGCTTCCCTGAGTGGTTTGTCTTGTAGATAACTCAGTAGAAATAGAAAAAGCAGTCTAATATAAATCAAGTCCAACATCTCAGCTGGAGATAAACAACTTTATCAACTAGAAGATGCAGAACTCAATTTATTGTTATATGGCATCGGAGGAACAAGCATTAGCAAACAGTGCAAGTATATTGCCCTTCCATCATTTAGGAAGCCAGAGTGGGCTGGAGGCTCCACTCTGCAGCATGGCTCTCAAACAGCTTCTCTGCGCCAGCTGTGGGCCTAACTTTATCACACTTTGCAAACAAAGAAAACATCTATAACACAGTCACTGCTCCAACTGTGCCGTGATTGATAGCAGCTTAGCTGCAGTAGCAAGATGCTCAGCATGGGCTACGGATTCTCCCGAAATGGGCGGCTTGCTCAGTCTGCATAGGCACAGTGTTGCCCCAGCTGGATTCCTGCTCTTGTGCAAGGCAGCTAACCTAATCCTGGCTCAAATAGGTCTTTACTGCAACTGCAGCATAGATACAGCCAAAGAAGTATCCCAGATGATGAGCATAGCCACTGAAAAACAGCCTTTGTGATTCCTACGGGGCTTTGTTCATGAAGGCTCCACATCAAGAGGCACCTTGCAATATATACACTGGGAAATATTTCAGCGTGAAGTAAAGGTTGGAATATACTCCTTGACACCACCACCCTTCCTGCACACACCAAAGCCCTACTTAATTTCTCCCATCACATCTTGGTATCCTATTTTTTTGGGAGAGGGTGGAAAGAATGAGAGCATGCAGCCACTCAGGTGTCAGGAAGGTGTCACTAAGTGATGCAGAAAGTGGAGGATAGGCTTACGAATCTGTCCACTGATAATGAGCAAAAAAAATAATTCTTCAACTTGCTGAGAGAAAAAAAGCAGAATGCTGAGTGGCAAGGGCCAGCCCATCAAAATGCGGAAATTTTGTGGAAAGTGAATATTTTCCTGCTGTGAAATTCCCTTCCCCCTCCTTTCCATATTGATAGTCAGGCTCAGTTCAGGCATGTTCAATTAAGATATCTAGTTTGATAAAAAAAGTACAGATGAAGGCACTAGCTTTAGTGAAGGAAAAAACATATGATGAAGAGCCCCAAATTGTTGAAATCTGGCAGTAGAAGAAGAGTAATAAAGATAGTTCAGTAAAATGTATTTTCTGAACCCAGAATAAAGTTTAAAAATAAATTTGAGTTACTTGGAGCAAGGTAGCTTTAAAATAAATCTAGGTATTCAGAACTGCTTGTGAGGAGGAAGGTGACTTTGAGGAATGCTTGAAGGATCTCACCCACTGTCAAACCTCAGTCTATTCCCTTGCAATCCCACAGCATTTTGTCTAAGTCACCTGAGAGAAAAAAACTGGTGGGTGTATAATTTTTTTTCCTATTCCTCCTGGGCGGTCTGCTGCATAGCTTGAAATCTGTATTTTTGTAGCAAACAATGAAAGAAATTGATTCCCTCAAGCCCCAGCATATAGGAAGAACGGTCTGTACGCTGCAGGACTGTAAGTCACCTCTGAGTCATCAGATCCAGACCCCTGCTATCTCCAGCAATCACACCACATAAACCAATTCATAAATCTATCTTCTTCCATATTAAAAATAAGCTCTATTCTGAAGGATGGAAATTTTCTTCAAACTCGCAACTTAAATTTATTCACAGACAGCTGTACCCTTCGGTTTCATGTCATGGAGACCCTTTATCTGAGCTCTTCACTCTATAGAACACTAACCCCCAGCTCCAGTCTGCACAAAAGCAGCCTTTCTAGCCCCATACAAACTTTATTTTGCCAGAGTGAGGAAACCAAGGTCTTTCCAGTCTCCTCCAAGATGACAGAAGGTCTCTGGCCTTCCTCTGCACCGACAGAAGCTGGAATCCACTTTTTTGGGTTTTTTTTTTATGCTGGGTGACCAGAGTTGCAACCGTTTTTCAAGAGAGACTTTAACAGTAGTTTGTACAATGGGTTAATACTTGATTATCTGCAGTAGAAATGTCTAATCTGGTAGGTTTTAGCCTTGTATTTTCTTTCTTCATGACAGCATCTCATTGAGCAGGATTGACTGCCACAAGCACGTTTCTTCTTCTTTCCTTTCCTAATGGTCAATCTCAGGTTTATAATGGTAGCTATGTCTATTAATTCCTGTTAAATTTTTTCCCACTTCTGTAATTCCAATCTAAAGTTTCAGCCGAGTTCTTTTATTTCATATTCAAATCCTCATTTTCAGTGCTGGTACTACTAACATTTTCGTTAGCAGCAGTTTTCGTTACCACATGATTTCCTTCTACCGTTGAATTCATTGATAAAAACACTAGATACTCAATCATATATGATGCATTTTTAAATCCAAGAAACAATATTGCTTTTTCATGTTTAAAACCAGATATCCTAGATAGTTACAGTACAATCCATCATACCTTAAACTGTCTTATTCTATTCTTCACTTGCCCCATATCTAATTATTTTAATAAATATCTTGCTTTCTGATACAGGCAGGGTTTGTGAATGTCAGCAGCACGTAAACATTCATGTCGAAAAAAAATAAGGAAGTTCAGTAACTTCATAAAACCTTCTACCCTAGATGGATTGGGGGATATTTTTAGCCTGCTGCACTGAATTGTTCAGTAGCAACCGAGTTACTGTTTTATTAGGGTTTTATTTATAAATGTATGACCAATTATAGCCTTTATCATAAGCAAGCTGCTATCTTAATTAAAAATGAACCAAAGCTTGCTTATGGTCTCAGCTTTGCCTTTATGCCTGAGGTTAGATACCTAGACCCATATTTAGATCCCTAAATAAGTGTGGCCTGAAGCATTGTGTAACTCCCGCCACTGTTGATTTGACTGCAGGTCCAAGTTATTAGGTTTCCTGTCCTTTCACAGGACAGGAAAATTTCATTTTGATGAGAGCTGAAGATTGCCAGTGTTTCCATGATCTGTGGCTCCTTGCAAAAGCTTTTCTCTCTCTTTGCTTTTCATTCTCTCTTGGAGATGGGTTAGGCAAGAGGGTGATGGTGTTTTGATGCCCAGTGCTGTGACAACAGCCAAACAGCTATGGGCTGTTCTGAGGCTGGATAATTCATGTCCATTGAACAGAAAAAGGCTATAGACAGCACACTGCCCTCAAAATTAAATATTAAAAAATTAAATATTAAATATTGGCAGACCCCAAACTGGTGCAGAATGAGAAACACCAAAGTGCCTGCTCATGGCTCTGCCTTCTCTGAGGTCGTAAAGGTTTGCCTGGTTATTTTGGATTAGTTTCAGTTCAGTGTTCAACAGCTCTGAGAGCTCTGTATTTTGAAAACTTCCCTGCTCTGTCCCCAGAAAAACCTCCAAGACATCCTTTGTCAAGCAGGACTGTAAACATGGAGATCTCATCCCGCAAGATTAGCTTCCAGTCAAACCAGAAGCTACCCTGGGATTTCTGAGCTAACGAGAAGCCTCCATGAGTTTCTTGTGCTAATTTGCTCCTTCTGTTTTGAGCAGCATTTTAATATTGAGCTCAGCCAGAGCCAGGTGGGTGGTGGGAATGGCAACATGCTCTTTCTGCTCTTTGCTTCAAGGTGCCCTGAATCTGCTGACTAAAAATTTCCTTTTGAGGTACTTTAGGTTTCACGTTAAAGTAGAAGAAGCAAAGTTTAGGAGCATGTAGAAAGTAAAAGCGTCAGCAGAAATCAATGGGCTGAATTTGGAAGTAAATTTTATATCAAGTATTTTGTATGTCACTGAAGAGGTGTCCAGAACCAGGTGAAGTAAAAAGGGAAAACAGCATGAATGGTAGGAAAGGGAAGAAAAGCTGGAAAAGATACACAGTGAAGCCCTGGAAGTTTAATGCTTTGCATTATGAAGAGACACCTGACTCTCAAATGAAGTGTTTCCACAGCTATAATCCAAATACACCTTTAGCCTCTCCATCTTTGTGAGATTAACCTACAAACCGTGAGCAACCGGACCCCAAGCCAGTTGCAATCCCTCTGTGATGCACTGGAATAAAATCTGTCAAACAGTTTCGGAGATAAATACCAGAAACCATGCACCTGATGCAGCGTGGTGACACTGCAAGTGGTGTGCATGTTGTGACAGCCGATACAAGGAGCAAGGACTGTCCCCAGGCACTCATTAACTCAGGAGAACCCTGAGAAATGGAAAAGCCTGAAGACCTTAGGGAGCTGTGCATTGCAGCCAGATGAAGGATAGAAGGAAATGAAAGGCAAAAAAACCTTCCATGCCATTTCAACATGATTGTCCTGCACAGGCTGGGCTGAGTGCACCACTTTTAAGCCTCAGCATTAAAAAAAGAACAAGGGAAGGAAGGTTGTATTTCTCAGCAAAAAAGGCAGCACAGAAATTAGAAGCTAACAAGAAGACTTTCTGCAGTGTGGTTTGAAATATATTTTTCAGCATCTAACATGTCCAAATGTTGACAATCTATTGTCAGTGATGGGCAGCTTTCTCAGGTTGTGCTGCTCAGAGCCTAATTTTTACCAGTAGATCTCACCTTTGCTGTTTTCAGTGGCGTCCGCATCGGGAGAAATAAAAAGCTCTGCAGAGAAGCATTATTTTAGCTTTCTGCTACTCTCACAGGAATATCCTTTTTCATTTTCAATTACAAAATAAATAGCTTTATGAATATTTTAACTAAAACTAGCTTTAGAAAAGAGGGAAATGTGTATATACACACACACAAAGACAAATATGTATATATTTTGCTTGCCTTAGTTCGGGGTTTTCAGTCTTGCATATTAGGCTATGCTATGGCTGATTAATAGACTAAAACTCAGAGTATTGAACAGAAATAATTCGGTCTGTATGTCAAAGGTATGAGCCTGTAAACTTAATTACAGAAACAATGTAGGTTCATACAAGCAGTAAAAGACTAACAAAACAATAACATGCTGAAAAGCCAAAAATTTCTCCAGCGAATCATGACATCAGACTTTCTCAGTGTGCATATCTGTGTACCACATCTTGTTCACCTTTATTCATGCTGAATTTATGGCTGCTTGCTTACAGAGTAACGCAAACACCAAGTGAATTAGCACACCAGGATTCTACCACATGATTCTATGGTGTTACAAGAAATTGAACAGTAAAACCACCCCACCTGGTGCTTTTTTTTGTTTTTTTTTTTTTCTTTTTTTTCTGGCTTCTCCCTGGTCTATCAATCTGTGAACTGCAATGCCATGTATTCCTTGCCACTGCAATGCCCTCTTGGATGACTTCCCGCTGCCAGGGCCCCAACACGTCCCATTCTGCAGCCCCTTTGCTTTCAAGTCAGAGCTGATGGGCTACTGCTGCCTCTAAAAAGTGAAGTACGTGCATCTCACGTGCTGTCACTTCTCTTGCCACCTTCCCACTGCCTGTGGGGCTGGGCAAGGGCTGGAGTTTGCCTGGGCACTGGTGGAGCACCCGCACAGGAGACCTTGGTCTTGGCTGAGTCTCTGTGTGCTGCCATAATACAAATACTGGCAAGTGGTATTCTCAAAAGCTACGCTAACAGCTCTGGTTTCCTCACCAGCTAGTTAGGTTTGATACTTTGCTATAAAATAAGCACATAATTTATGTATGCTATACAGTACACAGGACTATAAAAAACACACCCGTTACTGGGCAGGCCCTGGGGGTTCACTGTTTTAGTAGGCAAGTAGGATCCAATCCAGAACTAAAACTCAGCAAAGAGTGTGAAATGGAAGTCACATAGCCGTGTATCACCCTACAGGAGAGGTTTGGACATGAGAGCAAGTAAGATGTATCAGGAGCTTATAATAAATATTTATACAGCACTGCAGAAATACCAGGTAGCTTACGATGAACAGTGTCCCAAATAGGAGCCTCTGAAAAGTTTAACCTCCAAATGCGTAAACCAGAACAACACTAATTCTGGAGCTGAGGCACCGCACCTGTCTCCCTGAAGCTGAAGTTAGCACATCAGGCAGGATAAGTCCATGTGTTAGACTCTCACGTGTATGCTAGGAAAGAATTGGATTTACCGTATCAGTGCCTTGCCTAGCACCTGCTGAGAAGCCAGGCTTTGGATTCAGAGCACCAAGACAGGAACCGGATCAACTTCATAAAGGCATGGGGTTGCACTTATTCTTGTTCAGCATTTTCCAGGTGAAGATTTAATGCAGATTCATATAAAAGGAGATAAGAAGAAACAAAACATCTCTGAACTGTGCTGGAGATTTACCGCTCCTTCAATCCTTTCTCTTCTGTCCCTAGGTAAACTGAATTCAGTGCTTCCTCCCAAGCAAGACAATCTGTTATAAAGACATTAAGAGTCTAAATAAATAACCTTTTTTTTTTTAAAAGAAGGAAGATTATAAAAAATATTCTGTCAGAACAAGCAGAAATGCTATCAAACCTAGCAATTCATCAGCATGCTGATGTGGTTAAGGGAACCAAGTCCAAGAAGTAGACACTTTGGAAAAACACGGGTAATGGCACACAGGAACTAGTTTTCTCTTATGGTTTTATGGCATAATATAGCAGGCACCTCTCAAACTAAGTAAAAAAGCTGTAGAGATTTTGTTTTGATAGGTTTTAAAGTTTTGATACAAGTTTTGATAGGTTTTAAAGCTGAGTGTGGCTTACCCATTAGTCTGGGGAGTTTAGGTGTTTGGGGTTTTTTTAACACATAAAATTTAGCTCAGTTTATCTATGCATATCCCTAGTTTTTACCTGTTCTATCTGCAGAGTGATAAAACCCAGCTTTTTTGTGTATGCCATCAGTATGTGCAAGTGTGATACACTGCTGTGCTACTGCCCTAAGATAATGTGCTGCTAACTGGGTACCTCTGTGTCACTGTCATACTTCATTACTCACCAGCAACAATCACCCAAGCTGAAGCAACTGTACCTAATAGTAAATTTGTCTGTATTCTTGTATAATTTCAATATCATACAACCAGTTTTTCATAACCTCCTTGCACTACTGCAAAGGACTGTTTGCTGGTTTGGCAAATGTATTCTAGAGCCCTAGAGGAAGTAACACTAACTACTTCAAATAGCAGTTGGGTCTTAATGCCCCGGAGAAGATATCTTTGCATAACAGATATGTACCTTTTTCAGTTAAATTAGTTCAGCTGTTATATTTTCTCTATGCTAGGTACACCTTTCCCATCACTTTGTCTGCATGGTGAGTAGATGTGATGCTATCCAGCTTCTCCACCTCAGGTATGTCTAGGCTTCACCATGAGGTAAACTATGAGAATATCCAAGTGGAAAAGCTGGGTAGTTCATCCATTTGCTCACCAGGGAGAGTCTGTGGTGCAGTGTGGACAGATCCCACACCAATTCAGCGAGTGGTCATTTCATTAGTCACATTCATTAGAAACTCACTAGACCGTGCTCATTTCTTTACGAGAATTGGCTCAAGTATTTGTAAGTAATGAAGGTACTTTTCTTAGACCATGGGTGGGATCTATCACCCTTAGGTCTCAAAAAGTTACTTGTAAAACTCTCAGCTATTTACCCTACCTCTCATTTCAGGCAGTCAGGAGAAGCAGGTACATCCAGGGAGAAATTAATCTCATCTGGAGGTAGGTAGTTAAAGTAGGTCAGAGAGATTGCATGTGTGGGTTGCTTGCCAACGAATGTAGTTGAAGCCTAGAGCAATCAGTGAAGAATTAGACAACTAAACCTTAAATATCTATACTGAGATGGAAATAAACTCACCCAATATTTCTCTGTCAGCGATAAATAGCTGCTACAAGGAAAGTTGTGCTCTTGGTCATAGTTTCATGACTTGGGTTGTAAAACATGCCCTGCTCCAGGGTCTCCTATCTCCCCAGACACTCCTCAGAGTGTTATGGTGTGTAAGTAGGTCAGCACTCTTGTTAACATTATACCACTCCAGTGATAAACCTTTTGTTTCTGCAGAAACAATGTCTAAATGCTACTTCTCTAGCACCTGTTTGGCTGTGATAGCATGAGCATGGCTTGCACTATAATATTTGTCCTTTTTAAATAGCTCCATTAATTTATTCCCTGTGCAGCAAACCTTTGTACAGATTCACTGCTGGAAGAAAATAATAGTTGTGTAGAGGACAAATGGTTCTAAAAGGGCAGCTTGTTTCCATCTACACTCTGCCTGCAGTACCTGTACTTCTTTTCTATTTTATAACGTAAGTGTTATATAAAGTAAGTGTAAACTGTGAGGATTAATGGGACTTTTTGGTGTTGTTTTTATAATATTTTTCCAAATGAGACTGTGTTTTTATGTTTAGTAAATTAATTTAAGTAGAAGAGTGAGACAGAAACAATTGGGAGTCTCAAAGGATCAACATATAAGAGACAAATAATTTTACAGTGGTTTCTATATCTAACTGCTCCATATGTTTGGATACAGTGATCTTAATTATGGTTTTGTCTTAGTTGAAGACAATGGTAAATGACATTATTGCAGCCACGTAAGAGAACTTGGTTACTACAATAATGGTGCTCTGCTCAACGTTTTTCAAGATACAAAGCAGAAATACGTAGCTAATCTACCAAAGAAAAATTGATATTGTAATTATTCATCTGTCTTACTTTCACTATACAGTACACTGAAAGATCAGCTACATTTTCTTCTTTGAAAAATAAATTCTGAGAACAGGTATGTTTATTATCCACAACTTGAAACTTCTTTCAAAGATGTCAGTCAGAGTTATGAAAGTCAATCATCTATGGAAATATTTGTGAAAAAAACCCAGATTTATTTGTATTAGTGAGCTCTGTATATGATGCAAAAATTACTTTAGTCTAATGCATTTTCACATATGTCTACCCTGTGAATTGTATGTGGGTTTATGTCTCTTTTTAATCATGGTATACAAATGGTCATGGTTAGTTAATGCTTGTATAGCACTTGGAATATATCAGTTGATATACATTTGATTGCTATTTTATTAAAATAATATTAAATATATTGTTAAAAGTTCCTTAGATCAGTACTTACTGTGTTACTCTAGATTTCTAAACTGATTTAAAAAAAAAATAAAAGTACCTCTGGTCAATTGAATAGAAACCAGAGCTATAGCAGTTACATTTTTATTTTTTGCCATTGGTGAAAACATCTCTTTCAGCACCTGAAGGCAATATGTGCCACTGAAGAAAAAGTAAATCTTACATCTAAAATGCTTAAACAGATTAATGAAACAAAAAAAGAAATTATTACAAAAATAAAGGACCTTGTTCATAGCTATCTTTCCCTCAATCATCATTCATAGCTCAGTTAATCTTTGTCTAAGTTAGACATGGGAAACAAATTGCTTTTATGTTTTATAAATTCCTGCTATACTGATTTACATAATACCACAACGTGCCGTTTTTCACTGTGGTCTTTGGTTTGATCTTGGCCAACTGAGTAGTTCAAGTCATTTTGAAAAGTTAAATTTTCACGAACAGTGTTTTTCCTGAGTTAATGGCAAGGGAGCACAGTTTGCTGTCTGCAGTGCAACAGGACCAGCTGGCCATTTTCTCTTATATAAAGTGACTTGTGGGCACATGGCAGACACAAAGGCTGCACACAGCAGTTATCACCAGTTCCCTGCTGTGTGTCAGTATACGTTTCTAGATTTCGCTCAATCAACATTACTCCCTCAGGTTGTTGTTTTTTAAGCTTGGTTTTGAAAAGCCTGTGTGTATCTGGCAAAATTTGGCAGCCTTAGCTAACTTGGCAGCTTGAGCATCTTTAACTGAAAGTTTGAAGCTAGATGTGATTTTTTCTTTATTTTTAAATATTGAGTATATTAATTTAAAGTTCTTAATTTGAAAAGACAAAGAATATGTTAACATTTTTCTGTCTTGTGACATCAGTTGCAGTATCTCAGTAAAATAAATTTTAAAATGTATTTGAAGAATTTCTCTAGAGTTTTCTGAGAATTTGGGTGTGGGTCAAAACCTAGTACACCATGTTGTACATTCTGTTAGACAGCATCTAAGTAGCACATTAACAAGACCGGGTAAGATTTGGTTTTCAGTGATAAATTTATCTCTCCAAGGATATGTTACAGTAATAGATATGAAGGAGACCAGATGTTCACCTGACCCTTACAGACCCAGAAAGTACTCCTCAGAGAAATGCAGCTGGTAATTATTATTCTATAATAAGGATTAATTTGGACCAAAGTATTTTTCCCATATATTGCTCTTTTTAAAATGGAAAAGTCTGAAGTTGCTGAAATGATTTATCATGCAAAAGGCAATATGGCTTTTATGTTGTTTATGTGTTTATGTGTTCATTTACTGTGTTTCTCAGGCATAAAAAAAGACTTAGATTTAAAAGATCATCTTGAGGTATTTGTCACAACCTCTTTTGAAATTAATGAGTGAACTAGTTTTCATGCCCATTAAATTCAGGCTAGATACTAGAGTGCCTGGACTTCAGTGGAAAGAGAGAATCAATGGTTACTTTCTTCACTCTACTTTTGTATGTTCATATCTTGCAAAGATACCTCCACAGGGCAGGACTGGGATTATGTATCAACACCCAGAGCAGGGGGATTGCAAATGGACCCTGAATAGGCATAAAATTACAGGCAAGCTGTATCTTTGACCTCTCTGCTTCACTCTGCATCTAAATTTCAAGCTCTGGTCATCAGAGCAGAAGCCTGGGACCCCCAGCCTGTTAAGAACGCTATTAAGCAACTTGTCTCCACCATGGTCCAACCTATGGCCAAGCTCTCTCTTGTAGTGTTTCCCTGTGGCTCTGACAATCTGTGACTCTCCTACCCTCTCCCTGTGCTGAGATAAGCCATGTATTTTTTTCCATAGCATCAAAAGTCTGTTTACAGGACAACTTTTTTTAAATACTTCACTTAACAACTATTGATAGCTACTGAGATTAAAACATGAAAACCAAAGCTAAGGCTGATATAAGATTTTCTTGGCAATACAATACCCAAATTCATGGATAGATATCCCAAAGTTCTCCACACATAAACCCATTCATAATGTTGTTCTAACAATATCCACAGTTCAGAATACCCACCTTCTAGAGAAACCCTTATTCCAGTAAAGCCTTATTATCTAAATAAATTTTCTACAGCAGAAAAGTTTTTCAGATCTCTTCTGCACATTGTCTTTAAATCATCCAGACCTTCCTTCACCTTCCCAGTCTGATCTTAAACTTAAAATGATTGATGGTGTTGTTCTGATGACAAATGCTACAGTAATGAGCCAGAGCATGGAAATTTTTCAAGTTGAAAACCAGAAAAGAATCATTAGATCCATGATAAATCAATGATTTGAACAAAAACACAATCATGAATGAAAAGAAAACAGAAGAGAGTCCGTTAGTCTTGGTAACTGACAGAAGAAGTAGGATATAGGTACAAACTATGTATTATTAAATTCTTTTTTATTTTCTTATCTTATAAGCACGTCATGTGCTTAAACAATGTGTCATTATCTTTCAGTGATTGTTGCAAACTATCATGCAGGAGATGAACCCATCAGCAAATAGGAGATGGGAAGCGGCAACTAGTGAATATAATCTTAATGTTTCAGATCGAATGTGATAGCAAACTCATGTCAACAACAGACCTGACCAAATATAGATACTTGTTTTTATTTGAAGCAGCTGTTGTCCAGCTTGACCATCATTCTGACTTGTGAGCATTCACAAAAGCAAGTGTTTGAGCAAATATTTGGAATATGGCTGATCTTCATACAAATACTCTTCGTCACTCATGAGCAACAGTGATGTTTGTTATTACCTATGCAACATCTATACCTCTGTTTAAACTGCTCTGGTTCTCTGACTGGGAGGCAAAAGCAGATTCTGGATGATACAAGTGATCAGAGATGATGGTGAAGATCAAAAAGCACCAGTATTCTCAGTTGTGGATGAACCATGTTTTTGTACAGAGACTGTGTCACCAATCATGTGTCTCCTTTAGGGAAAGGGGCACAAGGAATATTTCCTGCAAATGGAAATAGAATTATATTTTTCTATCAGTCATAAAACCTGTGATATAGAGTTAGGTTAATAAAAGGAAGGACAGATTGGAAGCTGAAGGATAAATCAATAACTCATGAACATCTATTACACTGCTGTCAAGTTCTTACACCAAGAGAGAGTTATATTGGATTTTCAAAGGCAAATGAGCTTCTTGCTCTCTGCAGCCAAGGCTAACGTTCCCTTGGGTGGGGCTATTGACCAGGATTGAACACCAAGGTCTCAGTGTCATAAAGGAGACCTCCATCCCTTGAGCTGGGGGATGAAATTCTTCACTTACCAATGACAGCAGGTGCACTATAGGCTGTAGCAGAAATTCAGTGCTGATTCTTGCTAGGGTGATCTAAGCTGATAGGGCCCCCAGCTGTTCTCCACTCCCTCCAGCAATCCTTTCTGCTCCATTACAGCTGGAAGACAGGGTATACATCCTTAGTTTGGTCACCTGAGCTTACAGCCTGGTAGTTTAGCACAGACTACTTCTTTAGATGTTTCGGCCAAGGTACCAGACTGAAGTAGGACAGCTGAGGCACGAGTGTGTGTGCCCTTCCACCCCTGCAGCAAGAGCGACAGTCTATGACCAAGGGGGCAGCCATTTACCATGGCTTACTTCAGCAGAGGACGTGACAGCCCCTGCTCTCACCTGGCTTCTTCTTGATTCCCCAGTGCCCAAGTAATCAAAAATGCTTCCACTGTAAACCAGAGTACGCAGAAGGTGACAGGACACACTAGTTGAGCAGAAACTCCTTTCAGTACTTAAAAGGAGCCTATAAGAAAGATGGGGACAGACTTTTTAGTAGGGCCTGTTACAACAGGACAAGGGGTAATGGTTTTAAACTAAAGGAGGGAAGATTCAGGTTAGACACGAGGAAGAAAATTTTTACAATGAGGGTGGTAAAACACTGGTACATGTTGCCCAGAGAGTTGGTAGATGCCCCATCCCTGGAGACATTCAGGGCCAGGCTGGATGAGATGCTGAGCAACCTGATCTAATTGCAGATGTCCCTGGTCATTGCAGGGGGCTTGAACTAGATGACCCTTGAAGGTCCCTTCCAACCCAAACTGTTCTGTGATTCTAAGTTGTTACTGAAAAAAAGAGGTGAGAAATGACAGAGAATGCAGCAAACAGTGCTGGTCATTCGTGCCCCATAAAGAGGATCTCGACCTGGGAAAGGCACAAAAAAGCAGCTACTTCAGTGATGAGGAGGTGGAGAAAGTCTTCATATGGAAGGCGTCAAAACTGCTTGCCTTGCTTGCACTAGAAGAATGAAGGCAGAGAGAACAGAAGATTGCCATATATAAATACATGAATGTAAACATCAAGGAGGCAGGAGGGCTGTTCAGGTGAAAGAACAAGTATGAACTGATCACAAACACACGGAGTCTGAAAATTAAAAGACTCTTGGGAACTGCAAGCACTTCGGATATCAGCAGTGTGCTCTGTCTCACTACCCGATATGTCTGATGCCACATTGTCTTTTTTTCCTACAGATTTCAGCACGTGGCCAGGCTCTGGAGGGAGTTCTGGAGTTCAGAGTCAGCCTCATTCTCTTCAGGCTTCTGGAAAGACTCAGATCATAAAGAGGATTTGAAGAATGCTGTATCAGTGAGGGATACCCGTTCTTTTAAGGCCCTTTAAAAGCCACTTTTACAGCCCTGCTCTTTGGCCAATGTCGTGTGCCAAACTCACAGTAACCCAGCAGTTGCCTCCTAACATTTTTCCAGTGCACTGAGAAGTTTAAGACTATGGTGGAGAACTAAACAGTAGGGTGGGAAATTTGGCTCTGACATTATTGCTGAATTAGGATCCCGCAATAGGTACCAATATAATCACCCCAGACTGGCATCGATGGAAAAAGAACAAAATTCTGCAGCTGTACAGTTGAAATAATTCCCATTATTGTCATGCAAGAACTATATATGTGTCATATAATGAATACACTGTGAACTAAATTATGTTTTCTGTAGCACTTCAGTGACTTCAGCGGACAAGCCCAGGGCACAAGAAAATAGTGTTTGTTCTTGATTTTGGTCTTGAAAAAGAAGTTATTTACAATTACCAAAAGGGAAATTAAAATTAATTTTGGTCCTTCAGTCTTAGAAAATTCTCACAAACAGCATTTTGGAAAGGCCTGCTTTTCTCATAGCCATTCCTTTATGAAGGATTTGACTTCAGTTTTTAAGCTATCTATGTATATATATAGGTAGGAGTCACTTGAAATCCATGGTCTGCAGCACTCATCTATTACTTTAATGGCCTACTTTTCAAACACAGACCTGAAACTTGAAAAGAGATGAATTTTCTGATAATAGGCTTGGTTTTCTGAAGTGGTATTATGATAGACAGAATTTTTTAAATGGAGTTAACAATATCGTCTTGAGTGCAGACATTGAAATTCACATTTTCACTTATAGAAAGATTTGCTGCAGAACCGTAATTTAAGGAGGGAGGAAGTTTGTTGTGCAGAACTTGTAAGTAACTAACATACAGTAAGGCAATGAAATTATGTTCCACAATTGGCCAAATCAAGCACTGAAGTTGATAGGTTAATGAAGCACAACATTACACATTGTGGTGATGCATTAATATACTCCACAACCTAAGAAAAATTGTCTGCCAGGTTATATTACTTCACTGGTGTGTTGAAAGTGGCTATTTGTAAAGATAACAAAATATGGCAGGATTATATATCTCATTTGGCAGAACTGTGTATTCCAAGAGTGTTCTTCAAGGCAATTCTGTTTTGTTAATTCTGAACTGGCCTCAAAGCCGGAAGTCCAGGTTTTGCTGCTGAGTCCACCACTGTCCTTGACAGGAACCCATGTCATTTCTCTTCTCATGAATATCTCTTTGTAAGTGGCCACCTTTCCCCTGCCCTCAAAGAAAGGCTGTCAGCCTTATTCCATGAACACATTCATCTAGATCTCTACATATATAATTGGCGACTAGTCAGAGACATTAGAAAGAAACAGGTGAAATGCTGCAGAATGCTAAAATGATTTAAAGAGAAATGGCAGATACACAAAATCAGGCTTAACCCATCACTGGATATCTTTGATATTGCTGTTATCCAGGTAAAATGCTGCTCAATAAGCCTCCTGCCCGTGCAGTAACTTGTAGGGCTGTGTACTAAGAAAAGCAGTAAAAACTATTTGGAAATCTTATTTAGGCACTGAATCTTTTTAAACTGCCTTTCTGGGCAGCAAGGTAATACTGTACTGTCGAGTTCCATTATTCCTTTGCTTTAAAAAGAAAGTTGGAAGTCAGAAGCAATCCCAAGACTGCAGGTAACTTTTTCAGCTGGCACCTGCACTAAATTCTTTCCAAGTCTCTTACCAGATGTGCAAAGGTAAGCAGCATCTCAGGAGAGAACATTTGCAAGAGTTGGTTTATTAATTTATAAAAGTATTCTCCAGGAAAAAAATTAAAAGTTCATTTTGTGGAATACATTTTGAAATTATTTTAAGATCCATTTTTTCACATCTTTTATAGAAGCCTGTGCATTCAGTATTACCATGCAATGTACTGCAAGTCTCCACATGGTAATTCCACATACTGAGTGCCAGTGAAATTAAGACAAGGTTCTGCTGTATCTGTTTGTAAAGGGGATGCACATTTGACACCATTTAAAATATTTCCTACTTGTATTTGCCAGCGTGTTTACCATCATATTTCCTTTTTTGATCACAAAGGAACCATTTCCATCTGAAAGCTGGACCATCAGCTGAGCTAGCCACTCAATGGTAAATATTGGCAAGTGCTGACATTTGAAGTGCCACTGCTGGAGCAGTTATTTGACCCATACAGGTGAAGCCTAACACCTTGGACTTGGTGATATAGCTCAGGAACCTTTCGATTATTTTAATCCCTGTGTGTTAGGGCTGCTTTGGAAGAAGTTCGGTCTGGTTTGATCTCACTGGCATACCTGCTATTGCTGCCACTGAGTATATTCTGCAGTCTATCCCTGCTTTCCAATATCCCTGAGGCATTATTCCTTTGCTTAGCTTGGCAAACGGCTTCTCTCTTTCTTCACCCATCAGCCATTTCAGCAGTTCCCACTAGGTCCCATTCCTCAAGTTATTTCCCTCCTCCTGAGGATCTCCTCCCAAAGTGAAAGGTATTGGAACAACAGTGATACTCTGTGTGTGACTTTGCTTAAGATTTCTTCCCTCTGGGTTTTCTCCTCTGAAAACTAAGCCTCTCGTACTCTTGTGAAGGCTAATTAATATTTGTACAGTAGTTTGTCCTTAACTAGCACAATGTGAATGCCAAGTAGTGTTAAAGAGTGAGCAACCCTGGCCTGGTGAGGCACAAAGTAAAATCTGTTAGATCTTTTCCAGATGTGAAATGTTAAGTCTCTCTTATCTAGTGAATGGAAGTGCCCTCTTAAAACTCCTGTTTCTCCTAGGAGAAAACCTAAATGTCTCAGCTTTCTACCAGCACTGAGGCCCAGGAAAGGGCTCCAAATAAGGATGACTCAGTAAATAAAAGCCCCTTCATCCTTCCCTTCATAGTGAGCTGGTAAGGGAAGTGGAGCAAGTTCTTCTCAAGCCCAGCCCCAGGTAATGTGGTGGCATGGTGGACTTGACATCTGTGGAGCTGGACCTGAAGCTCCTGCCTGGACCTAGAAGCACTGGATGTGAAACATGGGGGACTGAGCTGGGGCTTTCCTGGCACATACCCCACAGTACAAACACCTGCCTCAAAGACATATACCAAATTATATGTCCCCCACAATCTTTCCACTACCTCCCCCACAGAGAAACCATGTGTTTCTCGTGTTACAGTCAGCTCACAAAAGCTTCATTTACATGCTACAGGCCAGTTTCTGCAGGTATCTGACTTCAACTGCCTGCTCAGCGGTCACCTAATCCTGCAGGCACCTGACATCTGCAAATGCAACATTGCCAACCACCAGTTTCCCCAAGCCCCTCTGTAGCTGACACCAGAATTACTTCAGCCTCATCTAACAACTGCTTGGTTGTGGCAAAGGGGTGAGCAGCCCCTCACTAGCTCCATCCTTTGTGATTGCTTCCAGCATCCAAATCCATGTGTGACTGGAGACTGTGAATCTTTATTAGGGATCACTACAGCACTGCAGCTTGCTATAAGGGAATTACACTTCTGAAAGGAGCGTGAGTTCAGGCTTGCCTCTTCCTACCAGATTTCCTGCTTATTGGTTTTGGCCCTTTGCTCCAAGCAGGCTAATCTCCCTCCATTCTGTAATGAGCAGCCTTGTTCTCCCCCCAGATTTCATAGAAACTCTGGACACTTGGAGTGGTGGAGAAGCCGAATGACACTGTGCTGCTGTAAGACACTGCTTCTGTCCTGGCATTAACACATTGACAGTCTGTTTGAAAAACCCACCCCTGGGGCCACACAATGCCTGGGAAATGAGCAGGGTTAGATGACCTTGTGCTGTGGTACCTCAGCTCGCAGCCATGCAGCTTCGTTCAACCTGGTAGTACCTTGTAGGCAGCAGTAGTAAACTGCAGGCACATGTTAGTGCCTGGCTGGCTACCACAACCACCAAGCATCAAAGGGTTTTTACCCAGGAAGGGAGCACTGACGGTGGCAGTTGTGTTTGCTCAAATACTTGAAGAAATCTGGCATTAGTTTTGGACAGGAGCCCAGAAATAATCTTCTTAATGAGTTATAACTTGTGGTATTTCTGATTTGTGGTTGAAAGAATATCCCTTACAGGGAGTAATCGTCACCAATTTTTTTTTTCCAGGAGAGGTGTTTATTATAATACACTAGAGTCTGTCAAAAACCCAGGGACCTTCCAACCTCTGCAGCTTTGCAGCTTCATTATCAAGAGATTTGCTAAAGTGCCTACTCAAGAACTGAGGCACACCAGCCTATGGTTTTCCCCAGAATTATACTCAATCATCTCTGCCCTTCTTTCAGTTTTAAATTTGGCTGTCGGCCTGGAGTACTTCTCCTTCCTTCTCCCTCTCACACTTTCTAAACCCACAGTCCAAACAGATTTAAGAAAACCTTATGCTTTGAAGGAAAAGCAACTGGCTCCAAGTCAACTCTGAGGTCACTGTGCAGCTGGCTGTATACAGAGCTGTCTGTCAGACATGGCATGAGGGCTTTGCATGATCCCTTTTACTTCACTAACTCTATCAGGTGGCCTTGGGACTTTCCAAAGCTACTGTTTTGTACATATCTATGGCACTGATACACACATCTGGAGGCTGTCAGCTCAGAGGTTTGACAGGAGCGCAGGGTCACAGCCTGGTCTTGGCTGTGATTTTTGGCAGGGATAGTCCCAAGGGACCTGGCCCCACGGGCACGATGAGCCATCCCGTCCTTGCCCTGGACCTGCTTCTCTGTCTTTGAGTACATGGGAAGCCTCTCAAGCCATCAGAAGTGCAGCCATGCTTGTGCTGGCCTGTATGTTTACTTAGTGGATGAAATAACTTTATCACATCATCTCCTCTAATTTTCAAGCTTCTCAGACATAAATACCTGCTGAAGATGGTACTGTGCTTGTTGTTCCTCCTTGCTATTCTTTCCCAGTCAGATCTGCAAAAATTCCTTTTTGTGTACATTTTTTGCCAATTATTACACAGTGTCAATCATCCCTAACATACATCTGTCTTTTCCTCTATTCCTCCACCTTCATCCGAACTCCTAGGAGAGCTGTATGTAATCAATGGACAACCAATAGAGCAGTAAACAGCAAAGCAGCTATACACCAGAGAAAACAAGAGAATAGATTTACTTTTACCTCTACCTTTAAACAAGAATTTGCCTAGAATGAGTGAATGTTCATTTAGATGAACTGCCAAGAAGATGTAAAACGTCTGCAATGCATCCAGTCTTTCCCTGCTTTTCCAAGGGGGAATATCCATTTTTGGTTCTAGATTACAATGCTCTTAGTCCTTGATCAGGTTTATTCCAAGTCATTTGCTAGTTTCTCTTGTTTGCATACAAGTAGTGAAAAGCACTTGACTCAGATGACACAGACAGTTCTCTTCAAAATAAACTTTCATGTCTATCCTTTCTTCCACAGCAATTTGCCTAGGATTTACCCTTTTTCCCTGAATCAGACATTCGCACTGCACATTTTTGAGCTCATAGTAGTTCTGATGACACACATACTAGTGTAGTATCAGAACACTTACTAATCCAGAGAATTTTCTAATGAGAATTATTTTTTTATCCTACACATACACAAGAAAAATATACTGAGAAGGATTACTGTCCACAAACTGCATGGACAAACAATCTGCAGAAAACAAACAAACAAACAAAACTAGAGTAAGTTCTTGGTCTGTAACATATTTTCATTTTTAAATGAAGAAGTTATTGGCTACATATTAGCTATTCTGTCTGACAGAATAGGATCTGGAAAGACTCTTTCTCTGAATTACAGCAGAGTCCGATCCTGTTTACTTACTATGAAAACTGAGAACTAATGCTTTGCTTACTTCACAGTGCTCTAGATAAAAGATTTTGGCCACTGAATGATAATATTTCTTGTGTATACATAAGTTCGTACTTGACTTTGCACACAGAAACCTGGACCTGATGGAGCTCCTCATATGCAAAACAGTTAACCGTCTTTCATGGGCTAGAGTAAATCCACATGTACGCAAAGACTAAGCTCCGATTCAGAAAAAAAGGAAAGCTGTAGGAATTCTGCTTCTAAGAGTAATTTTATTCACGTTTGTTAAAAGTCACTGAGACTAGAAGAGGGCATGTTCATCTGGGAATCATCTTGCTGGAAATCTCTGCTATAAAGATGAGAAACAGTGTGATTTACATTAAATTTCATTCCCCATTGAACAGCAAGTTGTATTCTCTGGACTTTGCTGCAGGAGGCTGATGAACACCTAATGCAGCAGTGACCTCAATTCATCTATTTTCCACCTCCACTTCCTTTTTGGTGATGCATGACCTGTGTTAAACTGTGCTACCTATTCAGTGCCTTATTTGGGGCTCTTTGCTATATGTTACCATGTAACGTAATTCATAGCTAGGCATGCATAAGTAATTTAATTGCAATCACCAATGATAATACAAAGATTCTGTGCCAGATACAAAGATGGTTTTTTCTGTATCTGCTGAGACATTTCTGGTAATGAATGGTGGTACTGATATCCTGACCTCCCATTTCTGGGCTTATAGTTTATGACACATTGACCTTCTAAGGAAATTGTTAAATGCTGTCAGGCAGCTGCTTCTGCTCTCATAGAAGAAATGACTGCTCTCCTCCTTTTCTTGTTGTCACGGGAGTGGAAATTTCTTTTATTCTGTCTGGATTTATGTTCCCTCCCCTCACACTAATCTCTCTGAAAGTGCCTGATTTCAACATCCGTATAATGATGTCAACAAGGAATCCACAAAGTCAGAAAAAAGCCTCCAGTCTCCATAGGGGAAGTGGTATTCATTTGAGGACATATTTTAGGTCTCTGTTCTATGGAAAACCAGATTCGAATGATGACGTCTCTTTCTTGGTCATGAAAACCAAAGTGCATGCCGAAGGAGGGAGCAGAGAAAAGTGAAACAAATGTTGATTTCAGCAATAACGCATTCAGCTGGGTGAACTGAGCAGGCAGCAGGAACCCGCATCCATGGATGAAGCAGCGTCATCTGTCCTTTAATGTCAACCCAAACTACAGAACAATCTTTTCCACCCAGCTGAGGTCAAGTGAAGAAAACAGCTGGGTTTCCTCCCTCTCACAGTCCTGGGCTGCAGGCTCCTCTTGGTGGGCGGTGGCTTTGTGTCCTCACCTCTCCTGCCATGGGGTGGCCTGAAAAGCTTTCGTGGCTGAGCAGAGACTCCTTGGTGCCAGCCTGACAGGCAGTCACAGCCAGCATGGAGCAAAACATTAACGATGATTTCATGGGTCCAGGGTCACCCTCCATGTCCTCCCCATCGCTCCCTGTAACTGTGGCTGGAGCAGTGCATGGGAAACATCAGGGTAGACCAACCTTCCACACTCTCACCTGAAATCCCCTGATCACTTTTGGCAATGAGTGAACATTATTTATAAACCTACAAAGTGTGAGTTTAGCAGTCACAGGGGAAACAGCATGAGAGAGGCAGCATGCCCCCTGAATTACATTAGTTTTTAGGATTTTTTCAGACTTTGATTCAGCCACCAAGTTTCTTTCTTGGTTGAAAGTTAAGCCTATGTAATGAAGACTGGATTAATTAGGGGTTCAGGACAGGAAACCAACTGAAATTGACCAAAAATATGAACATTTCACTACACAAATGTAGACAGTACACCATACAGCATACTTAATAATGTCTGTTCTCTGAAGTTGTAGGCTGTAAAAATATCTGTCAAAAAAAATTAGTGCTGTGCAATATGTATAATCACATCTTCTACTTTCAGGTCCTGGATAATTATTTACAATTCAACACATAGCATAGGAGGGTGCAGAAAGGAAAACTAGATGCCTTCAAGAAGAAATTTTTCAAAAGATTTTAAGATTTATTTTTCCAATATTCTCCCACTGATCTCACAAGACAGAAAAATGTTAATATATTCTTTGTCTTTTTAAATTAAGAACTTGATAGCAATATGCTTTAAATTTAAAAATAAAGTCACATCTAGCTTCAAACTTTCAATTAAAAATGCTCAAGCTGCCAGTTTAGCAAAGGCTGCCAAATTTTATCAGATCAACACAGGCTTTTCAAATCTGCCTCACCCTCCAAACAAAAGGGAGGATGTGCCTCTCAGGTCAGAGAGTTTGTGACCAGAGAGAAACTTTTAGGGCAGGGGAAATAATTTTCTTATATTAGGATTTCCTGATGTTGATAGGGAGATTATTTTTAAGTATTTTAAGACTGGGAATTGTTGAGAGGTAGCTTTTCTGAGGAATTTTTCTACACAAAAATCAAAGACAGACAATGGTCATTGGCAAGGTCTTAAAACAAAATGGGATTATGACATGTAAGCAACAGGCAAACATCTCCTTTAAAACTGCTTTTGAAGAAAAACCAAACTTCTATATCTTTTCTTCTTGCAGCACTTGAGCTCTGATTATGGACAGAGTTGCATTTTTATCAGAGAGGGAAGGGGTTATAAATGGTTACTTAGAATTTTCCAGAAATAAAGTTTTATCATATTGATTAGAGACTCCACAGCAACTGGTACAATAATTTTTGTTATCATCCTACATATGGAACTTCCAGGCCAAAATCCTACAGAAGGTTATGATCAAAATCAGCGGTTAAATCTATGACAGCTTTTTTGTCGTTTCATAATTCCTTTGTTCCTCAGCTGGAAGAATGAGTTCTTTCTATTTTGTTTTTTGTTTCAAAAAAGCATCCAGGAGCGAAACAAGGTGTCAAGAGCGAAACAATGTCTCTTACCCCTACAGAACTTACCTTGCTCTTTCTGCTCTACAAATGAGCAAAATCAAGCAGCTCTTCCTCAGCAGCATATCAGAAAACTCCTGGCAGATAGTGAAGATCTTTGTACCCTTTATGGTAGTAATGACACCATGGTCAGCCCTCGAGGTTGTTAGAAAAATGATAATTTCTCCTTGTTCTTCCCATGACTTTTGGCCTCTGCTTTGTTTTTCATTCTATTTTGCATTTTTGCCCATTACCACAAGAAACCCCACTGACTGAAAAATTGTGTCAACAGGGTGTAGACTATTGCAATGTCTGTTAACAAGCCAGAATGTATATATAATAAACGTGTTTATGCTCGCAGGTGGTGTAGATTGTAAAAAAATTTAATGTTCAACTGTCCTGTTGGATAATCTAATGCGAGAGCTATTTTTACATAAAGCAATTGAAAGCCAAATTCTGTTTTTCATTGTAATTGGTAAAAAAACCCTACCTTTGCAATGTAATTGAAGTCTGCGGCACAGCTTCGGTTTTATATGTTGAAACAGAGCACAACTTCCTGCAATCGTTAAACTCCATCTATAAATTTTTCTCCAGCAAATTCTTTAAACTTTATCTAAATATTTAGACCATATGTTTACCCTGTTGGAGTTAGTTGCAGCCTCCAGCAAGGCCAGGACTTCCATTTGGGTCTCCCTGAGGTTTTAATTTCTCTCTGCCTCTCTAGTGTCCTCCCACATGTTTCTCCATTGGGTGATCTCAAGGAAAATCTCTGACTTACTTTTTTTTTCCTCTCTTCTATGACCACATTTTTCCTTATATATAATCGTAGCAGATTATCGAGTGGTATAGAGTGAAGACTGAAAGTTTCTCACCTTGGAAGACTTTTTTTTCTTCTGAGAAGAAATCATTTTTCTTCATCACAGCATCCAAGGATATAGAATGGGTCCTTTGAACCATTTCCGAGAAAGTGCCTCAGGCATCAACAACAAAGAGACAGGTAAGCAGCAAAAATCACAGCATCACTTCCAAATCTTTGGTAAGAAATGATTCATGCCCATCTAAAGCTCAGTTGTTACCACCTGTCTCTCTGATGGGGCTTTTCTACTTTGTTATGTGTGATATAAAGCCTTGAATCAATATAAAGATGGAACTGCTGAGCTACTTTAAAACTGCTTTTTCTGTTCATGTCTCTTGACACAATACTGCCACACAGCAATGAGAAGAGCACAACATCTATACTACGTGACACAAATTACACCTTTACTGTCACAGCAGCTCCTGCATGGCATATATTACACATGTACTTCTTTAGGTTCAGCCCTGAGTTCACATGCAAGCCCAAAGTCACCACTTGCTCACACTGTCTCCACTCTGGCTTGTGTTTCAGCCTACCTTTATAGGCTATATGAACCCAACCAGCTCCAGATGGCTCTGCCTCAGCCCTGAGCAAGCCTCACAAGCTTCTCCATGCCTTGATGCTCCACACCACCAAACTATCACTGTCATCTGCCTGCCAATTTCCATCAGTGTCAGGCTGCAAAGCTGCTCTCCCATTTCTAGCACTACATCAGATATTTTGAAGATATTCTGCCTAGAATCCCAAGGTGAGTGATTACCCAACAACTGTCATGATTTTGTAAATGGGAAAAAAAAAAATCCAGGTGTCAGACAGCCGAGTTGAAATCTGTCTGAGAATCATCTTTGACAAGGTAGCTGAACAGTGAAAAAATAATTTAAAAAAAGCCAACATAAGGCAGCTCAGAAACAAATATTCATCTTGATGACAGCAAGTAATTTTTATGAGTGTTCTTTTGAGGTCTTTGGTGTCCAAGCCACTGAGGAACCACTGGTGGCTCAGTCCCCTGCCTTCTCCCAGTCTCTGTGGAGAAATCCCAGCACCAAGTGCCACTGCCTCACAGTCTAAGGATTCTGAGGAAGGACTTTCTGGACCGATATGCAACCTGTGAAGGTCCAGGGCCCTTTAATCACATCTTTCCAGACTCTTGTGAAGGACGCACCCCAGACTGGCCCTGTCATGACCAGGGGACAAGCCCTACTGAAGAAGCATCTATGTTGCCGCTGAATCAACAATCATAGAATCATTATGGCTGGAAGAGACCCACAAGATCATCGAGTCCACCCATAACCTAACTCTAGCACTAAACCATGTCCCTAAGAACCTCATTTAAATGCCTTTTAAACACCTCCAGGGATGACGACTCAACCATTTCCCCGGGCAGCCTGTTCCAATACCTGACGACCTTTTCCATGAATAAATTTTTCCTAATATCCAATTTAAACCTCCTCTGGCACAACTTGAGGCCATTTCCTCTTGTCCTATCACTCACTACTTGGGAGAAGAGACCAACACCCTCCATGCTACAACCTCCTTTCAGGTAGTTGCAGGCAGCGACAAGGTCTCCCCTCAGCCTCCTTTTCTCCAGGCTGAACAGCCCCAGTTCCCTCAGCCGCTCCTCATCATAGTTGGCTACAGGCAGACTCAATAGGTGCGTTGTGATTGTTCCCATCTCCCCCGTGTGTAATAGCATCACATGTCTCCAAGGAAGTCTGGGGCCCAGCTCTGATGGGTACAATTTCTTAAGAAGCTGTGGAGATCCAAGGAGCCAAAATCTTGGTAAGACTACTTATTGTGGCTCGGTGCATGCCCTGCAGAAGCTGGCACCTTCCCATGCCTCCCTCCTCCTTCCATGCACTCTGTGCAAGTCCACTTTGGCTCCATCCTTCTCTCCAAGCATCAACACTAAGAGACATTCCTAGGCCTGCCAGCTTTCTAGCCCCAAACCAGGCCAGCTTGTAGTGTAGGCCACCACTCCCAGTTTCCCTCATCTATGCACCGTTGTCTACCAAAGCAGGATCTGCAAGGAGCTCTTGCAAAGCCAGTGCCTAGCTGTCACTTGGAGTTTGAGAAGAGTTGTGTATCATTGTGCTTCTGCTTGCTCTCCAGAGCAGCGAAGGCTGGTCACGTCCACACGTGCCAGGGACCAGGCTCTAGGACAGCCACAGGCAGCTTCACTCCAACAATCCTTTCTGCTAGTCTCCCTCAGGGGTCTGCAAATGCCCCAGCCCCTGCTGTCTGCTCACAGCCCACCAGAATCAGAGCAGCCAGAAGAACTTAGGTGCTCTCTGAGTCGAATCTCAGCCAAGAGGAACTCCAGGAGGTCCAGAACAAGCTGGTTGTTGGCTGAGCAATAAAAAGTACTACATTAAAGATCTGGCCTCTCTCCTGGGTCTCTCCATGGCATAGCATCACATGAGATGGGTCTTTTGCAAACATAGCCAGAGCTGAATTCATGATCTCACATACCTGCTCCAGTTTCCAGGGAGGGACCTGAATAAGCAGGAGTTTCACAATCCGCTCATCACTCACTACAGAGTAGAAATAGATACAGCAGAGACATACCATTAACAGGTTGCCTCGTGCAGCAGATTTTGATCAGCACCTCTCCCTGCCTCCATTCCTTGCTTGATGATACTGTTGCCTACTCATTTCTCCACCAGCTTCACTAACAGCCAGAACAAGGACTGAATAGCTAGGCTAGGCTGGAGATTCTCCACCATGGAAGACACCACTCACTGTGAGCCTGGAGGATTCCCAGAGGGAGGTGAGAGCACTGGTATTCTCCTGCAGGGAGTTTCTTCCATAACATCAACCCCCAGAAGAGGCTTCCTCCACTTAGGCCCCCTGCTTCGTCAATTAGTTGGGCAGTGCAGTTTAGTGGAAATGCACCCTGCCCCACTCTGTGTGCCCTGGAGCGGTACTCTGAGAAACGCTGTGCTGAGCACGGCGAGAGTGCCTGGTCTTTAAGAGTTGCCAAGCTGCTAGTAGCACTACGCCACGCCGTTCACCAGCTCACCTGTGGGTAGCTTTATTCCTAGGTAGGATGTAAAGATAATACAGTACATTCATATAAGGACACAGGAGAGCACAGCAGTGAAGGAAGGCCACAAAAATATAAAACGAGGAAATACATTGCCAAAATTAAAGACATAAAAAAGTGTAACAACATTCCTCAGTTGTTTCAGTATCTTAGCTGTGATGGGAGGCTCACTAACCGGTTTTATGGGTCACCCCAGGCAAACACCTCTCAGAGAGTCTTTTAGAGCAACAACCATTTATTCTTGTGTTAAGACAGATAGCAGATACAGAGCAGGTGTACTGGGAAAGTTGCCTCTTCCCTTGCGTGGGGTGGAACAACCCCTCCAGCCTTTGTCTTCCTGCAGGTGTGCCAGCCATCTCTTGTGATGGTGCTCTGCAGCATTACGTGGTGCTAAGGGTGGGGATTAACTGTGTCTTTATTAAATGATTTTGATATACATGTTGTTGTGTCTTCAAATTAATATATTTCTGATTTTCTTGTTATAAGTTCTCTAAAATCAAGTTCACCACAAAGTTTATTAACTAAATGCATCTCTTTTTAATATAACTAAAATTACCCTACTCTTAACACTGAGTAGCTTAAACACAATACTTCTGACTGACAAAATTGAGATATAGAGTGTTTGCATTATTTGACAGCCAATGTCTCCCATCAGCTCTAAAGAAAACTTTACAGGCTGCTACATCTAGATTGTCTATGGCTGAAGAAACCATATTGCCTTGATGCTCTCTGCTATGCTTCTCTGTCCCATATAGACAAAGGATGTGTTTGATAGGAACTCTTACTTCGGTTAAAGCGGTTTCAGGGGGTTAATTTTATATCCTAAATTGAGGTCTCTCATTGGAGGGAAAGTGAGATGCTATGCAGCAAAAGCCATCCTCAAGCCAGAGTGCTACAGACCGTGTGGTTGTGTAGTTGTGCTGAAGGCCTCAGTGAACAAAGAGCACTGAAGGTGGCCCTTTGCACACCAGCACTACAACCACCGCTGATGGCCACAGTGCCATCCCAGTGGGACGTGCTCATTTCCGTCCTCTGTGTACAGTGAAGAACAGAGAGAGAACATGACCATCACTGACCATGATTTGATCAAAGAGGTGTGACAGCCCTCCAGGGTCAAATCTTAGGTCGGTCCCAAGCTCCTGTTCCATTCCGAAAGTGCTGAGCCCAGCCAGCAGTGGTAGCAGCAGGCAGCATGCCCGTGCTGGCTGTTCAGCATGGTCAAGAGCACTACATTTGTGTGTTTCACCTGTGGGTACACAAGGCAGCATGCTCTGGTGCTTGGCCACAACTGCGTGGAGGTTGCTGTGGATCCTGCATGTCTAGTGCATCTCTGTTTGCTTTGCTTGAACTCGGGGCTCTGAGAAGGGAAAGGGGGAGCTTTGCCAGCATGATTCACATGCATCAAGTGGACAGTGAAAGCCCTGCTGAGGGAGGCTGCAAACATACCTAGAACAGCTTGCAGACCTCTCACTGAGCCCAGCACAGACCAGCATGGATGCACGACCTGGTGTACTGCTCAGCAGCATGGCTACTACTTAATACCTAGCTAAATAAACTGTGTACTTATGACTCATCGACTTCAGCAGATCTTAAATGTGTTTCTCAAGGTAGTGCCATGTCCACATGCTTCTCTGAGTGGAGAGTCAGTTCAGCTGTGGAAGAGTGAACACCCATATGTGCCATGGGTGGGTGAAATGTCGATAAAACTGTAACAATTTTCCTCTAAGACAGAACCCAAGTTGGGAATGTCCAATGAGGTCTTCATATAAATCTATTTCTTCTGTGATCCACTCCTTTGTAACAGTGGGATTTAATTTATAAATCAGAAAATGAGGTGAGAACCCCAAACAAGGGGTTGGAAGCTGACTCATATCTAAGGTTAACATATCTCAAAATGTGGTAGTTTTCTTCTTGCAAATTACCCCTCAAGCCCTGAGTCAGACATATATGTACTGGCTTAGTGCAGAAGTCAGTAGACAGCAGTGAACTCCCTAAGACCAGCATGTTTGACTGCCTGTTCAACACTCCTGAGCATGCAGGCTATGCTTTTATTCCACAAAGTCCTCAGCCAGGACTGCTTTTCCTTCCCTATTAGTTCTCTTCCTAGAGTCTGTACAACAAGGTGGTTTGAGCAGCCTCCATCCCAAGAACTGCGGGATGGGACTGTCTGTGCAATGAGTGTCACACCACATAGACAGGACTCACAGCACGAACCACTGCACAGACTCCTAAGAGGCTTTACAAGTGGGGTTGCATGCAGTGGGCAGGAGCAGAGAGGTGACGCAGGATGGGCAGCAGCACAGGTCCTTGTACTCTCCTGCAGACACTACCTCATCACTAACGATGATGCATCACCCTGAGGTGCAGCAGTTGTTTGTCTGTGATGTGCCGACAGTGACCGCGCCATCACAGGAGAGCAGGGAGAGCCACAGAGACTGGGACTGGTGTTTTCTCCTGCTGCAAACCAGCAGTGGGTACTATCCGCTCAGCTCCTCACCTGGAGGGTCTGAGAGAGCCCTTACTTCTCCTGTTAATACGGCCAGAGAAGCGCACAGGAGCAAAGGAACTGTTTGCCAGGGCACAGCTGCACCAAGATCTCATTTTCCCTAACCACCCCATTACCAGCTTGGGGATCAGAGGATTTTGGTCTCCTCAGCAGCTGAGCAGGCAAGGTTTACATACAACTTTCCCTTACCGCTGTGTTTTATGCTCTGCTGCAGCAAGTCGCCAAATGAGTCCCCAGGTAGCTACTGTGCCTTATTCCCAGGGCTGTTCATTCCTGCCATCATTCGCTTTGATGGCCCCAACACACAAAGACACAAACAACTAGAAAGCTTTGTGTCAGATCCAGGTGCTTTCCACACATTTTAGGAAAAGCCAGGTTAGTTTAGAAAGTTCCCTGTTGCTACAGACAAGCAGGAGGCCCTGAGTGACAGCCCAGGGGAGCAGTGCCTCTCCCTGCCACAAACCACGTTCCACGCTGCCCAAATGCACGTGAACTAAAGGTTTTCTTCTCACTGGAGGAGCCTGACCACCTGCTTGTTTTGTTTGCGTGGCTGCTGCAAGTAGCAGAGAACAGTGTCAACTTTTCCTGACACGTGGGTCTGTAGGCAGAATGATGCAGACTTACGTTTTCCAAAGGTGGTTCAGTGGCCCAAAGGGTAGGGAGGAGCAGAGGCAACAGCAGCAGTGCAGGCTACTTTTATTTCTGCTTCAAAATGCTTACACCAAGCAGCAAAACAGAAAGGGGTCCAAATGACTGGTCCTTACATGGGAATGTAATGAGATTTTGAAACCCATCATAGAAGTGTTTTCCAGTGGAATACGGCAGTGACACCTTGCTCATCGTGAGGGTGGCTGACATGTGCAGCACAGGAAGGAAAGAGTTTCAGAGTGTGACTGTGACACCTGTAATGAGATCGCCAAGGGGTGGCAGAGAGGAGGAACGGGCTTGTCAGCAGAAACTGGAACAACTACATGCTCCTGAGAGTGGGGCACGAACTAGGAACGTGGTTGCAAGAAGACAGGTGTCAAGGACAGGGTGATGCTTTTAACACTTCACTTTTTTGCTCTAGAAGCCACAAAAAAGTAAAGCTTAATTACACAGCAGCTGTGAAGGTTTATAAAGTATCTGTGAAACCAAGAAGAGAAAACATTAAACAGCTCCTCTATAGATTTGCCTCTACCAGCTCCCATATGGTGGGAGGACTATTGGAGGAGATCTTCCAGCTCTCTCCTGCAATTATTCCATGATGTAGAATATGAATATTGAGTGGAGGAGGTTAGATGAAGGATTTTCTTCTAGTTCCTATGTTTAAATATATTTTTTCCTGACAGTTGTTCTTTTCTCTACAAAAAAAAAGGGTTTACAGAATTATGCCAGGTGACTAATTCAGAATTATTCTAGAGAAAATAAAGATCCTTAATAATATATAGAACTGTTAAGAGAATAACTTTTATATTAAAAACCAAACAAACAACAACAAAAACCCACAAAACAAAACAAAACCACAACCTTGAACACTTTTTTAAACAGGGAAGACATAAACAGGGTTTGTGTACAAACTTAATAAACTCATGTGGAGATTATAAATTCCACAGGGACTCATGGCTGCTGCTGGAAGGGTGAAAATTGGGCCTAGGACACAGAACATTCCATGCCTCCCCATTCCTTTCTTTTCTCCACTTGTGAGTTTTATTACATTAAGGTTATTTTGAAATCCATAACCAAAGAAGAAACAAAACGAAAACAATATTCTTAATAAAAATCTTCCATCTACAGTAGCAACAGAGGTTATGTAAGAGACTTGAATAACTTAACTCTTAAATGGGAGAATGGAAAATGTTGGGCTGTTACCATTAGAATAATAAAAAAGTAATGGATGTGAATTTAAAGATTTTCCTGAAAGTTTCTGCAAATCGAACAATGAGAACCATGCAGCTCACACTCTTAAAGTTTAGAAATAGTCCCAGCACCAGTCTTAAGTCTGCTGCCAAGCAAAGGCCACAGCCACTCTTTAGCCACCTGCCAAGAACTCCAGGAAAAAAAAAAAAAAAAAAAAAAAGAAAAAAAGAAAAAAAAATCACAAAGATCCCTTATTGTTTGAATTTCGAGACCAGGAAATATGTTCAAAGCAGTGTTCAGAAACCACAATGCAAACTGTTTTCTACCTTTACCCAGTTGAAGACAGATTTCTCCAGCATCCTGTGGACTCCCAGCACAGACCAGATACTGCCTTACACCCTCCGTTCCCTATTAGCAGGGATTTCCCTGACCCAGCAAGAGCTCCTGTGCCATACAACTGGAAGCGGACTTTCTTATCCTGACAACAGGGAGAAGAATCAGGTGAAAAATTCAGGTATGCAGAGCAACCCATGCAATTAGCATTTTCTGATCACCTTTACATAAAAAGTGGCTCGTGCAGAATTTCAAGATGGGTTAAATTAATTCCACTTCTGAAGTTATGTGTGCTGCTGCTCTGGGGTTTCAGTCCTGTTTTCTGGCTTGTTTTAGTTATGTTCAAGTTAAAACAATAGTTCCCTTGAATGAAAGGACTTTGTCAGAGAAGGGAACAATGTGAAATAACAGTTGGAAACACAGCAAAGAGCCATGGCACTGCGTCTTGGCTCATGTATTGGATCAAGTGAGGTAAATTCACTGTAGTGTTTTGTGTTGCTCTTTTGAGCTGAATCCATTTCCAAACAACAGCTGGTGCGCAGCAAGTTTTCGGTATTGAATCACTTTTTCTTCTCCTGGTCATTAATAATTCTCCTAAAAAGGAAACAGGCCCCTTAATGCCCCTGGTTGCTCCTTGCAGGCTTTGCAGCCAGCACAGCACTGATGTCTCCCACCTGCCGCTGCCTTCCAGCACTGCCTGTGCTGGGAGCCAGGGTCCTCACGTCTGCCTACGCTGCTTCTGCTCTGCCAGTGCTTTAAAAAAAAATAAAAATAAAATTAAAATAAAAGGTAAAAGCAACATGATTTTAAATGCCTGATCAAACCAGCTGGCATCTGATTGGCTTTCTTGTGCTCAGGGGTGTTTTTCATGGCCACCTTTCTGCAGCACCCCAAGTGTCCTCTGGGGCATTGTGCAGCTCAGAAGGTTTTCACCGGCTTCAGGAGTTTCAGTGGGGCAGTGGTGGCCAGAGTCTGATGTTGAGTCCTGATAGGTCAAATCATTAATAAAACTTGTGCAAAAGCATTTCATGGAAAATGAAACCCACAGCACGACTGAATCATCCCATCACCGTGAGACCCTGAAGGAAGAGCACCCTTCTCCGACACCCGCTGGCAGAGCTGTCATTGCCACCAGAGACCAGCAGCAGAGCTGAGCAGGCAGCAGTTGTTGCCTGGTGCTGGTAGTTGTTCATGTGGCTGCTGTGGAGAAGAAAGAAGGTATCATTATTCTTGCTAACACAGAATGAAGTGTTTCAGTAATAACTCTGAAAAACAGACACTGGCAGGGAGTGACTGGTGTGCCTGAACATGCCCATTTAATGCCATTTCATGTGCCTCAGGTTATCTGAGCCCTCCTCGCTGGACTGTCAGATATGACTTGGACCTATGGGAAAGTAATCATGCCACTGGAAGTCAGACAGAAAATCAAGGGCAGCTCAGATGGTGCTAGGCACACATGTTCACGCACCTGAATTATTCCCAGAAGATCTGAATATGTGTCCTTCATTTTCTGTATTGTTTGAGCAATGTGCTCTGCAGCAAAAATAGACACAGAGGACATGTAAAGCAAAAGTTTAAAACTACTTAACACCAAAGAACAATTTTCACCTGTGCACTATGTGGTTTTTGGACTAGGAAAAAAGTCACCTACTTTACTGTCATTGTTAATACTCCCCATTATTACTGTTAGCCTTTCCAGCTCTACAGGCTCTTTCTCCCAATCTTGAGGCACTCTCAGATTAGTTAATCCTGTCCTCTTGCAGAACAGATAGCTATAATATTGCTAGGCACGTGGGTTGCCAGAAACAGTAAACTCAATGGCCATTATCCCATGGACATTCTGGGGCAGAGTCACAGAAGTAAATCCTGTTTCTCTATTTCTTGTGCAGGCTTGCAGCAGACACCTTCCACTGCACTAGCAAGTTCTTGGAAAGAAGAGTCAGTAGTGATGATTCCTCTCACTGTTTTTTTAAAGACAGATGTGTAAAGTCTCAGTGTGGAAAAACTCCCACATGGATTTTCTCGGGGCTGACACATCTTTTCTTTTCTCCAAGCTGAGTGGCAACCTCACCAGATCTTCCTTGCCCAAAACCTTTCCAACTTTTCATCTCCCCATTCCAGAGCAGGGCTTTACAACATTAAGACATGCTCAGTTTAGCATAGTCCAGCCACAGGGAAGCAGTTACAGCCAAAAGTTTGGGTCTCCTGGTGCTATAGAAAGGTGTAACGTATAGAGTTTCCCTTTGGTTTCCATCTCCTCTGTGTGGCAGTGGGTTTTTTGGAAGCTTCATCCAGATCTTAGTTGTTTTTAAGAAAAGACACCTTGTTTGTGTTCAGAGGCACTGCACACAGGCTCCCTCCCAAATGGCTCTTTGTTATGGGTATAGAGGAGCATTTAGGAAGGGCACCTGTGTCAGAGGATGCACAAAGCACAACACTTTCAGTGTGGCAGCTGAAGTCACTGAAAGCAGAATGGGAAAAACATTAAAAGCTGCTCAGAGACCCAGCATAGATATCGGGAGGTCAGGAAAGCCCTCCCTCTCACTTTTATAGCAGTCTCCATCGTGGTGCAATGTATTGCAGGTCCTGGCTTTAGCAGGAAAAATATCTTCCAGTTTCCATCCAGCTCAGTGACGAACATCAGGACATGGAGGTCTCCTAGCGAGAGGCACGTTGGTGCAGTTGAAGCTGCTGGATCTTGTGAGGTGGCTGACAAAGGAAAGGATTTGAAATGGCTGCTGCCACCACCACCCCACATTACTGCTTTCCCTGATGGGGGAAGCACCAGCAGAAACCAGACTGATGGGGTAGCTGTTTCTGAATGGCTGACATTTACTGTGTGGTATGTAAAAATGAATCTATGTTAAAGTGCTGAGCTGTAAGTGGAGGCACTCTGAAAAAAAGATGTGTGACCTGTTCATTTGCCTTTGCCGCTGGGGAGTTTGGGAAGAATGGGGCTTGGGGCTGCTCCAGCCATCCCTGCTTCAATCCACCACAGCAGGGGATCCGGCACCCTCACTGGTGATTTTTCAGAGGCTCTGAATTGTGTGTGGAAAGCTCCCCATTCCCCAAAAAATTCCATATGAAGGGGACTCTGATGTACCTCTTGTCACCCTGCCGCTCCTGCCCTTCCAGCAGACTGCTCTCAGTTCATTCCTCATTGCTCAAAGAGACTGAGAAACCCAAGCCCAACACTTTCCTTTCATTTCATTAGAGCCCTTTCTTCTCCTCTGCCCTTGGATGACCTTCTGGACCCTGTCACTTTTCTTGTGCAATATAGATTCCACATATTTTTGCACAGTACATAAGAATCTGTTTTGAACATTGTATTCTTGTCATGAAGAGAGAATGCTCCATCCAGGTTGCCCTTCTCCAAACTTCTTCAGTCCTTTAGTGAGATTTGTGGCTGTATCAGCATGATCAGCAACTCCAAACTCAAAACCTTTAGAAGCTTTGACCACCCAAGCTTTGGTTGTACTGGAGATTTCATGTGATGGACTCACTGCTCTCACAGTTCACTCAGTTCTCCTGATTCTGCAGTAAATATCCTCATGCTTCAGTTCTCTCCTACCAAATACAGTATCTATGAAGATGGGATTTTGCAGGCTGGAAACTTTGTTTTTTTAACTGTTGCTTTTGAAAGATAGTGGTAGGTCCCAGCAGATTCATCTTTCCCTCTTCTTTCAAAAATGTAAATAATTAATTGAATGGGGAATAAAACCTTCACAGATATCTGTGGATGGAAAAGGAAACTCCTGGTTCTCAAAACATGTGTTCAACAGATGGCAGTAAAAATGCACTAGTCTTTTTTTCTATTTAAGAAATAGTTTCTAATTCCTCATTTTTAAAGAAAACCAAGAGACAATTTTCTACTGTTGTCAAACTTGTGCCATTAAAAATAATTGTGCCAAAAGAGGTCCTAATTAATTTGCTGATTCCACAGTGTTTTCAAAACTCACAAAATTTTGGAATGTTTTCTCAAAGCTTGCAGAGTGGTCTAAATGGAGATCCAGTGTTAGCTATAGAGGCTCTTTGCCGCAAACCATTGCATCTGCTGGCTCTTTCTTTAGTGTTACAGTAGTAGAACAAAGACATTCCGTATGGCACACCTGCAACGCACAAACAGGGTTTTGCATCCCTTTTTTAACCACTGTGTATACACACTTATTAATATAGTTAGTCACATGCACATTCATATGAGAAGGCTACACCTACGCACAAAACTTGCTCACAGTTCCTCTGTCTTGTGCTAGCTTTCACAGTCAGCATTGCCAGAAGTTGATCCCAGTAAAACCCATCTCAAATGCCAGCCATTGCAATGAGAGCCCCATTATTGCCATTCTCTGGGTCCTACCTATTGACACAGAAGCTGCTCAAACGGCGGTGGCTGGAGAGTCAGAAAAGCAGCGTGCCCTCCCTGCTGCTCCCACTGGTCTTGGGTAAATTCCTTCTCTTCCCTATTTCCATTAAAGCTGATCTGCAGTGTTTAGACAGCAAGCTCTTTGGAGAGGACACATTTCTCATTATTTATTTACACAAGCGCACCAAGACCTCGTTCTCAGTGGCAGCAGATGCTGGTCTAACACTAGCATCCTGCTGATCAAACATTTTCACATAAAATTCTCCCCAAAAAGTGCCCATTATATTTTCTGATTTTGCTTATACAGCTTGAAGTTATTTCTAGTTTAAGAACTAACACCTCTCCTGCTCAACTTACTCGACTTGTCCAAGGCATCTCAGCAAAGATGATTTTTGAACTGGCTGCATTGTTACGCACAACCCAGGCAGACTATGCAGCAAATACCAATGTCTGCCATTGACATGGGCAATTTTGGTCTCCTACTAGAATTACGCAGATCTTCCAAAAAAGGAAGAGCTATGCATGCTTACAGCAAAAAGAACATGACACCATATGACAGCTGAGAGGGGATGGAAGTGCCTGGGGGAGATGTATCTGAGTAAAAGGAACAGCCAGGCAGAAATCACACTGGGTTTCTGCCAGTGTCCTCTCCATTCTGAAACTGTCCTTTGAAGGCTGTTGAATGTGAGGGAAAGAAAGCACCTTGTGCCACTTTTGTTTAATGCAAAACTGCAGATTGAAGTCATTGTGTGTGGCTGATGAGAAAACGATGAAAGAAACCTCAAGTCCTTTTTATTGGAAGCTTCTGCAATGCGGTGTGGAAGTTATCCACACCTTTTACTGAGCCAGTCCCTTAGAGGACAGACTGAATACTCGTGAATGGTAAAAGAGAAAAGAGACTTCTTTTTAATTACAATATTCAAATATTCCTTTCAGTATGTCTTGCAAAGAATCTGAAAAGATCAACTGTTTGCCACTGCAGCACACACAGCAGCGAACATTTTCATAGGTAGCATGACCGGAGGGATATTTAGAACATAAACGCATCTAAGAGAAGGTTGCAGCTGGAAATTTCCAAATGAATGCTTTTTTTTACCTCCTCCCTTTCTCTCTTGTCTGCCTGCATCACGAGCAGCCTACATTCCTGTTTGCCTACTGCTTCAGGGTGATGTCCTGTGAGGATTTTAGCTATTTCACCACTTTATACCCGTGGTTCAACAGTAACATTCCCAAGTCCTCAGGAGGCACTTTTCACTCAACATTATACATCCTCTCAATTACCTATACAAGGAGAGAGATTCATAACTAATGTAGTTGGTGTCACAAAATTCCACCGGCACAGCAGTCAATACGAAATGAGGCACTAATTACGGCCAGCACCTATCTGCTGAAATTACTGCTGAAATGCTAACTTTGGGAAAAGATATTTTTATGCATAAGCTTTTCTGCAAAAGAAATATTACTGGAAGTGAAACAGCCAGTCTTTCAGTTATGAGAATGAGCTCCGCTTTTGCCCTTGTTTCAGCTGCTTGCAAGAAGGAAAAAAAAATACGTCTTCTTGCTGATTTCCCTCTGAAGTTAATAAGAAGAAAAAAACAAATGGTCACGGTGATATTGAGTGAACAAAAAAAAAATCTAGATCCTGTTATTTTACAAAGCCAGTTTTGGTTGTTTTAGAAAACATATAAATTCATCAGATGACTTATAGGTAAAAAATGTAAAGTGAAAAGGATTCTCCTTTGCAAGACCTTTTAACAGGATCTCTCTATTTCATGTGGTATAGCACACAGAAAACTTACTTGGGATACAGAGAGAGATATTTTCCAAACACATGTCAGCAGGGACCAATTTTAGGATAGTTCTGTGCCATCTGCTTCTACCAAAATCCATGCATGTTTTTCTGCTTGTTCAAGAGGATCCGGCTTTTGTGGCCACCTCCAGCCCTGAGGATCTCTCAGCCTAATGAACAGCCGCCCTGGGCAGCAGTTTGGGGTCAGGATGAGGAGGTGCTTTTATCATTTGTCAGCGTGAAGCTCAGCACAGAACGATTCCCTGGGAACAAAACAACAGAGGATTTGGAGAGAATGGAGAAAGGATGCTGTTTGCACGAAAGGTGGTACAAAATAATTATCTTGATGACCGTGGTGTGATCGCAGACTCAAGCAAAATATTCCTTTCCAGAATAAGCCAATCCCTTGCAACCTGAAGATTGTACAAAATTTCCAGGGAGGAACAAAAAAATAGGAGAAAAAAAAAGAACTTCTCGATTCCAGGAAAATACCATTTTCGTAGTTTTTTCACTCCATAATGGACTGTTTGTTTTACAGACTGCCACCATTTGTTACAGCAAACTGTTCACTAGGATTTATTTCTTCTCTCACAAAAACCTCCCACCTGGAGTGGAGGAAGTGTTTTCAAATCATACTGCTGACCAGAATAGCTCCTTATTTCTCAGCATGTCATTTCTATCGTAGGTACATGTTTTCCCGCTGCACTTGAGAACTATTCAGTATCAAAACCCATCATGAATTATACACTGAGATCTCACTAACAAAATGTTCTCATGTTTACTCATCCTGCTATTTACTTCTCAAAAAGCTAGTTAAATTGCTATTAGATGTGGGCAGACTTTTCAAAGGGACATGAAACCTGTGTTCATTTTCCAAAAACAGGCAATCTGCTAAATCTGGGGTTTTTTGTTCTCATCTTTCATGAATTTCCTGAACTGCAGTTTTAGGTAAGTGCTCATCTTTTGCTACAGAATCAGTAGTAAAGTAGGTAAGGTGATGCACTGTGATACCAAAAATACCTATTCATCTTGCTCCAGACTCATGCTAAAACCTGCTCCCTGTTGACCCAGCTTAAAATAGGTATCTGGCTACAGGCACTGAAAAGTGATAAATGGCCAAATACTACACAAACTTTATATCTATATGCTCTAAAATTTACAATCGTTACAAAAAGCAAGAAATGTCCCCCAAGTTCTTAAAAAATATATATATAGTTCCCAGAGAAAAAAATGGCAGTTATTGGAAGCTGAAAGAAATCCCCTTTCACAATGCATATAAATGAAATAATGATGGGTTTTAGTATTGCTTCTGCCTCATTCATGTGCTATTCATTACCTGAGCAATCCAAGTTGAATGAAACCTCTACATTCACAATCATACAAGTGAAAAGCTGAGGCAACAAAAGTAAAGTTCAATTAGCAGTTACCTGGCAGCTCAATTAGCAGTTACCTTCAATTAATATCACCTAGGCTGTTATAGCCCAGTGACTCTGGTACATTTCAGCAGTAGCTAGCTATGTTATTCAGCTCTACACTTTATTATGAGAAATGGAAACAGTGCTAAAGTAATTATTCTTATTCTTCAAGACACAAGAAATATGAGTTTTTTAATTAATGAAACATGGAAAGTGCTGAAGCCTCCATTAATATTATCAATGTTTTTAATTTGTTAGATGATGAAGCATTAAGGTTTTTCTAGCAGCTGCTGGTTTCAGCTCGTAGGAATAGTGACCTTTTAGATTTTATTGTTCAAGTGACTGTATTCTGAAATGCTATTCTTGGGAGTTTTTAATAGGTTTAAATACAATTTTGTTTAAATTAGGTAAATAAATTATTTGAACTTGACATATTTTGAAGAACTGAGTACCATCTGTGCCTTTGTAACTACTTCTATTTCTGCTTGTTGGCTGGAATTTTTTTGTTAGGGAATAAAGGTTGAACTTCGAACAAACCTTGTTCAAACCAGCGTCAAACCAGTGAGAGGTAGGAGCATCCAAAGAAAGTAGTATTCGAGCAGCTGGGCCACAGATGGTCTCTGACTCTGAAGGCAGCACCATTTGAGCTATCGTATACCTCCTTCTGGTTCCTTCATTGCCAAAACGCAACCGTATATAAATAAAGCTTAAGTGAATGATGAAGGTTTTTTTCCCTTTGACAGACCAATATTCAGTCAGAAATTTTTCAGAAAGGATTCTACCTTTAACAGCAGATAATTCTAAAGAAACTTTCTGTCATCTCATCCACAAGCGCTCCCAAAAAGTGAGTTGATTTTGGCTGACTCAATCTAGTTAACCTACAAGTTGGCTCTGTCATGTCATGATTTTTAAAGACAGGAAAAGGAGCTGGTCGGAAATACGGGGAAATGACCTTCCTCTTCCCCCCCAGTGGAAAGAAACATTAAAAACATTCTCCAATCCAGAACCTGATGGGTGTAGCAGGTGACAGCCTGGAAGAGAGAATCACAGAATCAGAGTCCAATGGATGCTAGTGACTGTAATATAGCTGGAAATGGGATTTAATCCTCTGGTGGGATTAAAAATGTAATGGTAACTGTGGAGGTATTTTCTAGCCGTATTTCCCCTGAGACAAGATATTACAAGATATTCCTACAGAATCAGCAGTGCACTGTACCAATAACAGTGTCACATTAAATGGATTAAGATTGAGTTAATTAGTAGATCAAAAGTAGATGTGATTAGACAAAGGCCAAGCAACCAGCAGGGATGTTGTTAGAGGCCTAGATTTGTTCAGAACCTTTTCTGAACAAATGAAAGCCCCGATGGTCATAAAGTGTGCTGAAAAAAAAGAGCAGCACAAGGCCACCTCTCCCAAATCACCGGACTATCTTTTCTCCCCAACCCATCCTACAATGCCAATACCAGCTTTCTGAGCACAGCTGTTTCAGCTTCATATTTCAGTTTCTTTCTTCACTAAATGTTTTACTGTTTCTCAGTACAGCAATGCATATCAGGGCCCCCAGCCATGTTTTTTTCCTTCTGAGATCTGCCTCTCTGGCATCTCCATGCCCTGGCCACAGCTGGCACCCCAGATGCTGTTTTCCAGCATTGGGTCTTCAAAATCTGCTGCTCCAGAACCTGTTTCTAATCCCTTGTCTTTGACAAGCTGGACTTCTTCATCCTTGCTCAGCCAGACACCTCCACTTAACTTGGAATTTGCTCCGTTTTTCAGTGCCATTTATGTGGACAGCCAGCATTACACTGTTGCAGTGGTCAGAGAGGACACGGGGTAGGGAAATGTCCAACTGGTCAGCAGCTTGAATCCAAGATACTCAAGCTTTACCTCCCTTATACTGTATTTAACTGGTTCCATCTCATTTCTCAAGTACCTAAGTTTCTATCAGTCACAGTCTCAAGGTCTCAGCTACTTCAGTGGCTCAGCTAAAATAAACAGTTTGTGTTCTTTAGTCTTAATGTCTGTGCTTTAGGCTAGAGTAGGGTAGGGGTTTTTTTAATTACAGACCACAAGTGGTTGCACACCAGAGGTGTTTCTCTGTTCAGAAAGGTCACCATTACCCATCTAGTTACTAAAACTTTGATCCATGGTTTCACACAGCAGTGTGCATACACTGCATAGCCCTGCTACGGATTTAGTTGCAAAGACATTTCTAAAACTAATCCATGGTGTACTTATTGTATCCCAAAGCTACATTTGAGAGCAGCCAGGACCTCCTCCACATAAAATAGGCCTTTCTTTTTCATTTATTTTTCTGGGAATTGACCAGCATGCCCTGATCTGATCAGGTTCTATTTTAGCACCCATGTGCAGAGCTGGGAGATACATGGGCATGAAATGCACTGAAATATTTGCATTTATATATGCTGTACATTGTTAACTCTCTTATACTGCATGGCAGAGTACAGTACAGTTGCAGAGAGCTTGATCTCATGCTAACACAGTACTGCTCCACCATTTAGAGTACGCATGGACCCAACAGCAGTGGGTTTCCTTGCCATAGCGTAATTCTCAGCTGTCCTGTATAGGGCACAGAATTGGGTTTCCCAACTTTTTAATTGATTGTTCACAACATTTTTGGGCTATTGCATCATGAGCAACCACCAGCTGTAACTTAGCTGTCTGGAGAACTCTTGGACTACATGATAAAACTGATATAAGCAGGACACCAGGATTTTGGTAGAGAGGTGTATGTGTATGATGCACCTATCAGTATTGACACGGTACTGCCTAAGCTGCCAAAAACCAGCCATATTTAGGAAGGCATGCTGTAAAACATGAGGTTCACTCACACTTTTGACATTACATGGAGGAGACACCTGACATCCATACAAAACAGGTATGGTCGTCACTGGCTGATGTATAGTAGAGAAGGCTGCAGTTGGGAAATGCTGAGGTGTAAATGCCATTAGAGAGTGGTGACCCAGTCCACCCTGGTGTGGAGTGGGTGCAAATTTGTGTCTTCTGCAATTGCAGAGATTTATCTGGTGTCCCTGTCACTTCTCCTTTCCCCACCACTTCACCATAAATGGCCTCAACCTCTTGAAATGTCTCTGCAATGAGCAAGATCTGACCTTTCAGTCACCAGCCTATTGAATGTTATTGGGAACCATCAATATATCAGCCCCAGGGGTCTTCCTTGTTTACTTTTAATGGACAAATAATGTATTTAATTCGTGACTCCCTTCTACCGTGGTGGGATGCATACAGCATAGTATGACACTCTCCTTTTGAGCCACACAGTCTCTTCTAGAAACATATTTCCTATTATTTCAAACTCTTCTTTCATATTAATAACTCACTACATAATAATTAATCTCAGCTTCACCCCATTTCCAGTATAGTAAACATAATCTTTGATTTTACACATGGAGGAAATGGAGTTAGCTGTGCCCTGTTTCCACTACTCCCTACCCATATCATTATCATTTTCTCTCTTATACAAGTCACGCAGAGATACAAGACAGAGAAAAATGACCAGGACCAAAGCAGTTATGAAGCCCCCTGAAGCCCCTCTTGCCTTTTGTGGGGACACATCCCTCGAACTTACTCATCTCAACCTTTTCCACATGGAGCAGCCATGGTATTTCAGGAATCTCTTTCCACCTACCCCATCAGCCCCTCTGAGCTGCAGCAGGGGAGATCACCTTGGTGTGCAAGATGGTCCTTGTCCAGTGAAAAGAGAAGTCTGATACACATTAATTTATGCGTCACAGAAATTAAATTTGCCAGATGTCTTAATGAAGAGTAAATTTAGACACAGAAAGTAAACAGTAATTTTTTCTCATCTTAATTTTTTTATTGAAGTGCACAACCATGCAACTTTTAGAAACCATTCGAAAGTGCTAAAGATAGATCCTTGGTTACTAATTTTAGTGAGATCATCATGATTTTAGTAGTCTGTCTCGCCCACTCTCTGTCAGGAACACTAATTTCCCACTTAGCACTCTCCCTGCTTGATTTATGGGAAGATTTGCAATTGTGAAGGACCTGAACATTTTTTCCACTTGAAGAGCGAGTGTTAGGTGACAGTCCTTCAGGCTAGAGGGGCAGCCAAACCCCAGCCTATCTCCATGGCCACAGACCTCAGTCCCATATTACAGCAATTCTCAGCTGCTCGCTAAGGTTGCTTTGGTTTACAAGCATGTATGGCTTTTCTAGTGCAGATAGTTATTCCTACTTATCTTCAACCTTAACTCTTTCAGCTCCATGGACTAAGAGTGCTGCAGATTAATTTCAGTCTTTGCTGGCCAAATTGTTTCCCTCACAAGGTGAGAAGGTAAAAGTGAAATCTGTGGACTATGAAGTGAGTGATTTTCTCAAATGGGAGGCCAGCTTGTTACTCATGAAGCAGTGGGGATGTTTGTGGTTGGGAAAATAATTCAACTGCATTTAAACGGCATTTCATGTTCAGGACAGAAGACCTTTTTTTTGACCTTGAGTTGTGATCATGCTGGGTCAGTGTTGAAACCAGTCGACAGTCTGCAAATAGGCTCTCCTGTGACCCATACCACAGCTTCTTGCAGGATCAAAATGATTCAGTGTTTGGTGTTCTCAGATTATATTCACCAACATTTATTTAATCCCTTCCTCTCCGTATTCTCATCCTGTGAATGGAAAGACAAATGTAAGAACATTGAAATATGATGGTTTGAGATCAAGGATCTGGACGTGTGCTCTGTCTCACTTCAGCTTCTCTGTCTCTAGATCACACGTAAACTGTTCAGCTGCTCATTATATCATATCTAGTCTCGAAGTCTAGGCTCACTGCCCCCCAGCCTCTGAGACCCTGTGAGAAATATAAGCACAACTTCACACTCCATCTCAGCTGTTTTAAAAACCAAGAAACTATTGCAATAAAGAGAGGAAAAATGAGTTTAAAAGGAGAAAATAAATTGAATCTGTCAAACCAAATAGCAAGTGGGCTGGCTGGTTAGGTAAATAATTTTTATTGGCTTTTTCCAACTAATCTGCCTGCAGGATTTATTGGTCTTCTACTGTAACCTCAAATAAAGCAGCTGACTCTAGTTCCAGTTTATGCTTTATCCATTAATAATTTTGTACATCCTAGAGAGCATTTATATTATTTATTAATTTTATCTAACCATAATTACAATCATTGCGGCTGTTTAATGAGAAGTTACTCCAGGCCAACTTGCTAGAATTCAAATTGTATTTTTTCATTCTTACAGAGACAGCTTTTGGAACGTTTGGTTCCAAACCCAAGTATTTCCCTCTGGCCAAAAAGCATTATGAAGAGGGCTAACTAGAATGGATTGTGCTCTGACCCCATGCAAAAGATAAATGCTACCATGTCTTGTTATTCTATTAGCATAATTAAGTTAGAGTGTAACCACTCTTACTTGCACTGTTCAGATTTGCACTGACATCCACACACTCTTCTCATCGTGCCAAAACTGGGGCAAGAGAGAGGAGGCATAAAGCCACTTCATATCTCTCACCTCTCTGGTTTCTGCAGCAATGCTGAGATCAAAGCTTGTGTTTTCAAGGCTGTAGATGCACTCGCATCTCCACGGTCTATGATAATGAGCCAACAAGTACATCTTTATGCAGCCCACTTCTGGGTTCCTCCATGGCTGTGAAAATGAGAAGCTTGAGTTACATAAAAAGATGTCGTCTTTACTTTTCCCATAGTTTTCCTATGTGGATCTGTCAGTTTGCTGAAGAGCAGACAATACGTGGTTCTCAGTCTTCAAAGTCATTCCTTTGTACCATAGTTTTCAAAAAGCTGAGCACCTGCAAACCTCCAGCCACTCAGGAGATGGCACTGAATGAAATCTCCTCTGTTTTCATGAATCCTACACTTCATGATTTTGAAGTGGGCAGGAGGAAGTTTTTTCCATCCATGCTTGCCACAGAAAGGGTTTCAGTGAGTCAACATTTTGCAGAATAGAAATGACACCACTGAAGACTACAGGTTGGGGACAAATCCATGTGGTACTTTGGCTGCTTCTCCTTATTTCTTTATAAAAACTTACAAGTTGACCGGCCTGTTAGGTAAGAAATCTGACCCAGCTTATCTAAATGTGCACAATCTGCTTCAAAGAAGTTCACAAGGTATCTGTATGTGCCAGGTTCAATGCTCCATTAATATATCTCAGAGGAAATTTTCAACTAATAAAAGTCATACTAATCTGTCTAAGGTAACCAGATAACATTAACACACGATTGTCTTACTCTAATTCATATAAGCATTTGCTGTTGGTGAACAAGCTGACTTTCTGACCTTTGCCCATGTGAGGCCTTAATGATTTCTTATTTTTCAGTCAGCAGAGCTTCTACATTTTTCCAGTTTTTTAGCTTAAGTCCAGCATCAGTCTAAAGTGTTCCTACTTCTTCAGCAGTAAACTGTTCTCTATATCATAGCCTCCAGATATTTCTAATTACTCAGACATTTCCATGCATTAAGGCTTACAGAATGAATTAAGCTGAAGTTTAAATTTAAATGAAGTTTGAATTAAGTTTAATTATAAATTTAAATTTTTAATTTAGTCATTGAGGTTTCTATGAGGGTCTACAACCCTGAATGTCTAAACCAGGGACCTGGCCACATCATGCAACTGGTCTTACCTCCTAAAAATCCTCTGGGGTGCCAAAGGGTCTCTGCTCAACAGGAATGTGAAACACTGCCTGCTCCCAGACTAAGGGGCTGGGATATGCTCTGGGATTCCCGTATTTCCTCACAACACTTGATTTCAGCAGGTAAGGGTTGACACAGTCTTCTGAGAGACATAGAGAAGACAGTCAGACATTCAGCAGAGCCTAAAAAGGTCTTTGAAAATAATTGGGTAGAGTGTGCAGATATAGCCATTTTGAGAAGGATGGAGGAAACCAACAGATGAGGCCAAGGAAAAAGAACAAATAAGAAAATAAGTAGACATCAAAGGTGAACGAACCACGGTGTCTGACCTGGATGCTTGTGGGCAGATGCAAGATTTTGTCACTTGCTCTGAACTCCCAAGTGAAGTCTAGTGCATCAGTGCAAGTCCCTGGGGATTAGCTCAGCAGTCCGTCGTCCTCTGGGAGCAGGCAGTGATGCCAGAGCCCAAACGTACAGGACAGATGGGGTGCGATGGTGAGCGGAGGTGCCCAGACTGGACAAGATTCCCTGGAGGGCAGTGACAGGCCAGGGAGCAGAAAGCAAAGCTTTCCCATCCCAAATACAACTCTGTTTACAGGATCCTGCAGTCTGTCATCTTTTGCTCACTATAAACCTCGAAACGGTGAGCTCAAGAGCACGTGAGCTGTCGTGGCGGGTGTACATGTAGCTCGCAGTTATATGTCAGACAGCACAAACACAAGTCTTGGAAACTTGTGTGTCTCAAGTTTGCCTCACACTGCAGAGCAGCTGACATCGTAGGGTCGATGGCCACCTACAACATGTGAGGTTTGTGCACCCATCCATCAGTGGGGGCTGTGCTGGGCCAGGAGGGTCAACAGCAGAGACCCATGTGTCTCTGGGGCTGCTCAGGACAATGGTCCAGGCACAACCGCAGGCCAGAGAGCTCATGGGACAGAAAAGAAATAACAACACAAGTATGATGCGAAAGTAAATTATTTGGAGGAAGGAATGTGTGATGAGAGGCATTTTCACCATTGTTTTCCTTCTCTTTTCAAGAAAAGAAAAAAAAATTATTAATGATGCCAGTATTAAAATTGGAGAACAGAGGAGACACTAGCATATAAAAAAATAAAGCATGCATAAAAATTATAATAAAAGTGCCCAATTTCTATAACATTTGTCAAGTTATAGTTTCATTAATAAACCCTGTACTAAGGATTGTAACAGAACATTATAATTCGCTTGTGCTCTTAAATGTGCTCTCATTCTCATCTGTTTCGGTAATTCAGTTATCCTGATGAAATCAACAGGACTAAAGGCATGATCCTTTCTGTAAAATACTGCTTTTTTCACATGAGTACTCTGCATGAAATTGGAGATATTTAAAAATAAATATAAAATACACAAAGGAGTGTGATATATATTAACTCAAGTTATAATATAACAGCATAAATTCCATAACTGTTGTTATACCCTTAAGTAACTATTTTGCTAAATGAAAACAAAAAGCTATTGTTTTCTAGTTAAAACTAAAGAGCAGCTTGCAAACTAGCCATGATCTAAAGACAGCCATAAAATGTTAACTGTTAAAGCATCCAGACTCCATGCTTATTTACTCTAGAGGGGAGAGAATGCTGGATGAGTAGGAGAGAAATCCCAGGACATCTGATAGCCAGCAAGAGGCAGAGAGAAAGAGAGAGAAGAGAGCGGCTCTTATCTGGAAAAAGAAATAGCAGCTGACACAGCTGTGAACAGGCTTATACTATTTTATTTCCAATGTAGGACTGAAGTGCTTAGCAAACATTTCTTGAGATTTGAGGGGTCTATCTCCTGAGCATTGTGAGCAGGATGAGCATGGGTACCCACCACCACCCTCTGCATGTCAAGGTTATTAAAAGAATGAAGATGTAGGCATGGATTTAATACCATTGAAGCCTGTTCAGTCCACTGGACCGAATTGTACTGAGTCAGAGTGAGACCTCTAATTTTTTGCACAGGGACAGCCATTAAACATCATTAGCTTGTGGTCCCTACTAACTTCTACTGAAGTCAGAGCCGTGACCTGTCCCCAGAGACACCTAACCCCTAGCAGTTATTGCAGCACAGCTCTGGTATAAGCTTCTGGCTGGACTATTGCTGCAGTTTCAGTGATTCACACCAGGAGAGGATACTCCAAATTGAATCAATCACTAGAATTTGCCAATCTAAAATGGTTTATACAAAAGCCCTGGAAATGCTGCAGGCAGGACCCAAGGTGTCCAACAACAGGTGTTGCAGCCGACGAACACCACTGCTTCGAGCTGTACCATCATAATTACTCTCCTTTGTGTAACTGCTGCTTGGAGCGGCAAAGCCGATATTCCTCCCAGAGGGAGACACAGTGCTATGCCTGGGGCTAGTGTGGTGGAGCAGGGCCAGGAGCCTTCACAGACCCCCACGGACCCTCACAGAAGCCCAGCGGCCAGCAGACATGCCCCTGCCTGCCCGTGCCCCTGCCTCTCAGCGTGGTGGGGCTTAATGCTTGAAAAACATCAGAGACGAGCGCCCTGTCTATGGAAGAGGCTGGCTTTGAAGTTTAGATCTGACTGACAGCCATGAGCATGGCTGAAATACAAAATTAAAGAAGGACGACTGCTAATCTCTTTCAGGTCGCTCTAGCTATGAATTTTCATTTTCCAAAAAGCAGCTGCTGAAACACTTGACTCAGATGAGAAAAGGACAGGAAAGATGTCTTTACTTCTCTAAAGTGTATGCTTTTTCCTGTTTGTCATATGGCTAGGAATCATTGCTTGATCTTCTGTTTTTCCAGGAGAGACTGGGTACAGGAACTCCACATAGTGCAAAGGGCATTTTAGTCCTTGTAGATACCTACCTTCATTGTGGCTTACATTAAGTCTTTTTCTGAAACTTGGCTGCTGCTCTAATTCTTCATATGTGTCCTCACTTTCCCTTCTCTTCTCACAGACTTCTGTCAAGTCTTCCATTGTCCACCCTTTCCATCCACAGGTTTTCCTGCCCTCCATTGCACACCACTGTCATTTCCACAGTCCTTTACTTTTTTGCTGTGCCTTTTCCCTTCTCTTGTAGTTAGAGAGATATTCTATATACTTTTTTGCACTACAAGATTTTCCTCTTCCTCTTCTGCCAATACTCTTGTTCAGACACCCCTTCCCTGTTCCTCACTGATTTCCTGCTCATTACCCACAGTTTGTGTGCTCCCATCTCACACCACACACTTACCCTACTACACAGTCCCCCATTTAAATTGGAGCTGGACCCATCATTGCACTACTTAAACCCACACGTACAGTTTTGTTAAAACATTTCAAAGGACCCATAATGGCACCTTTAACTTGCACACTTGCAAACAGCCCACCCTCCCTTTCTCTTTGCCGAAATCACAAGCTTTCCTCTTCTTCTTTATCTGGCCTCTTTGCTGTTTTCTTCACTGCCTCCCAGATGATTTAATTTTTCATCTTTGTGTCCTGTCCTCTCACATAGTTTGGGATCTGATCTGACTCTCTTCTCAAAGAAAACCAGACTCAGGAAAAAAATACATTTTTGAAATCCATATTTCCCATTGCCATTTTACTGCATTTCTTCCTTGGGTCATGAAATTCACTGAAACCTCAGTTGTTACCCTAGTCTACAATTATCATTTCAAGCTTCAGCCTGGCCTCTTCCAAGCTGCTTTTTCTTTTCGCCAGTCTCCATGAATTGTTTTCAAGTTTTGTAGCCTCACCTTGGCTATATTCCAGGGCCTGAGAAGTCTCTTGATCTTTTTGCTGTTCTTGCACAGTCATATATGGCTTCTCCATCCTGTGCTGCCTCCCCCTGCCAGGCTGCCTGTCGCACAGTGTTTCATGGGTTTAGTCTGCCCCATTGCTCTATTCCCCTTTCCCATTGACTCTGGTGATGGCACTGGCCAGTCTTCTTGGTTTTCTCCTTCTCTCTCCAGCTTTCTGCTTGATCTAAGCCACACATGAGGCTTCAGCTATCACGCGTGTGTCCAGGACATTGCACTTCAATCTGGGCTCCTTCGCTCCAGCCTACAATCTCAAACTGTCTCTAAACCTCTCTGTTATCTGTCACTATTGACAGCCAGAGGGGAAATTAGGACAAATTAATGTAAAACAAAGTAGGCAGGAAATACATGTAAAAAGTGCTCTCTGCTCAGTCCCAGCTTCTTTGGTCTTACAATGCTGATTAGAGTCTACGGGCCTCACCGGGACAGTGAGGCACATGGCTGAATCACAGCTTCTGACACAAGTAGGGAGAAAACCTGGGGTGCAGAGTTAAGGACAGTGTTATACTCTGACACTTCTGAAGAGAAAAAACCAGTGGTAATCTGAAATGCTGTTTGTAGAGCAGGATACACCAAGTGAAAATGCTGATCACGTCCTCTTTTCCCATAGAAGCTATCTAACAATAGAATGGGAGAGAAAACAGTTGATGTGGGATACAAGTGAAAGCAACAGCAAACCTTGGTCTCTGATAATACTTCATGGCAATATATTGGTGGCAGGGAAGGATTAATTTATGGCAGAGAGCAATCCTGCTACACCAAGAGAGATTTTCTGTTGTGCCTTAAGGGAAGAGCTGAGATTTGCCTGTGGCACATCAGCCTGACAGGCACCAGGGTGTTCCTTGGGCATCGTCCACAGGTCACAGCAGAACTGACAAAGTGGAAACTAACATTTTTCTTACGTTGTGCAATTGATCCTTTTATTGCCAGGATTTTGGCAAGCATCCTCTGTAAAGGCCGAAACGGTAATGGAGGGCCAAGGGGGCAGCCCCATAGGAGCAGTCTATAGGCAATATCTAACATAAGCAAAAAATGTCCTGACAGCTCTGTTCTTTTTTGACTTAAATTCCAGTTTAAATGCAGAAAATACTGATAAACAGGATGGAGTGTTGTAAAAAAAAATAAAAGAATGAAATATTTTCCAGGAATATCTACATGATATGCTCTTTCCCCTCTTCTGGGAAAGAAGAAACACCCCAGGGACTTATCGACTCATAAAAATAAAGATTATCCTACTTAAGCATGTTGGAGGCACCCTTTCCAAGAAGCTAGGAGGTAGCAGACACTATCTGGAGTTTAGATAATATCCATTAACATTACAGATAAAAGGTCTAGAAGGAAGGAATGGCCACAGTCAAATATGCAGCTTCTTGACTGGGTAACATTGATTCCTTCCCCCTTTTCTTGTATTGAACATACAGTCTTCAATGACTGCAGCTTTTCCCCACAGCTTTTCACCAGCCCATTTTAGAGCACAGAGTGTCAGATGCATGGTGATTTTGTAACTATTTCAACTGTATTTTTGTTTAGATCACTGCCTTGTGGCCTCATCCCCAGTCCAGGACTGGATAAAGCTCAGCACTGCCTTCTCCAATGGTTTTTGCTCCCAACATCAATGCTTCTCAATATTCCACTCTCTTGTGCAAACCCGCACTCAGAAACAGCCTTCTCTCCAGGCAGTCTGAAATTTTTATGCAGTCTCGTATTTGCCTTTGTCTGGGCAAAAGTGACCAAGCACAGATTTCCAGGGGCAGCTGAAGACACTGCAGCCTCACCGGCTGCTCAGCTGGTGCAGCATGTGCTCCTGTGCCTCAGGAGATGGTGACACCCACACAGGGACCATTCCTGCAGGTATGTGCTTGTGTGTTGGAGTCTATGGTGATTCAGCCACCTGCTTTCATACCAAATTAGTTAACCTTATTTTAAATGAAGCATGCCATGCAAATCCACCAGCTGCAGTAAGTCTTAATGATAATAGTATTTTCCCTTTATTCCCCTGCCTTATTATTAGTAAAAAATGACGTGATTTGCTGAGACTATTCAGCCTAAAGTCTACAGATAGAGTGTGGGGAATTTCAGCTTGGATGGAATATTTCCAAAGCTACAAGCACCTGAAAACAGAGGTTTATGATGGAACCAGAATTTTAAGCAATGTAACTAAGACACCGCTATAGTTATGCAGTTTGGAGACAACCATTCATGCCGGGGGCAGTGTTTTAGGTGTACCTTGCTTGAGCATGAATAATTCTATCTGTGGCTCAAAATCAGGAGACCCACTTCTGTGATCAACCCGATAGCATCTGTGGGCAGATACAGTAGAGAGAAGGGAAGGTAAAGAACATTTACTTCCTTTATTCTGTATTCTGATCATCACTGTAGGACTTATTCTGCAAGATGAAGATATCCTAGAGAGGGGCTGGGGAAGCCCATGGGAGGAGCAGAGCCTCATTTGACACAGGGAGGTGCAGCCACAACTTCCTAATTTGGCTTGAGTTACTGTTGTGACACTCAAGCTGCTCCATTCCCTGAGGTGCAGGTGATATTTGTGTGGATGCAGATTTTAACCTTTTTAATCTTTACTTTGTTTCCATTTTCAAAAGGCCACAAGATTATTTGTATGATTAGTCAACTTGAGTAGACCAAAGAGCAGGCACACACCAAACAAGGAAAAACGAGGAGTTATCCCAGGACCATGTCTACCATCCTGTAACACTGTACAACAGCAGAATATGGAGGAAGGATGTGCAGGGAAACATTTATTTCTGATAAGATTGCTATGTTTCACAACACTGAATTCTCCTTTGCAAAGGAAAGGAAAGTACTAGTAAAAATAAATACTTCCTTACTAACCTTCCTCTCTGTCTCCTTGGTATAATCTCCTTCTGAGAAAAGCTAACCCGATTTGTGGATGAGGGAAAGGCTGTGGATGTTGTGTACTTAGACTTCAGTAAAGCTTTTGACACCGTCTCCCACAGCATTCTCCTGGAGAAAACAGCAGCTTATGGCTTGGACAACTGTGCTCTTCTCTGGGTTAAGAACTGGCTGGAGGGCCAGGCCCAAAGAGTTGTGGTGAATGGATTTAAATCCAGTTGGCGGCCTGTCCCAAGTGTTGTTTCCCAGGGATCAGTATTGCGGCCAGTTCTGTTTAATCTCTTTATCAATGATCTGGATGAGGGGATTGAGCGCACCCTTGGTAAATTTGCAGATGACACCAAATTGGGTGGGAGTGTTGATCTGCTGGAGGGTAGGAAGGCCATACAGAGGGATCTGGACTGGCTGAATCATTGGGCTGAGGCCAATTGTATGAGGTTCAGCAGGGCCAAGTGCCAGGTCCTGCACTTGGGTCACAACAACCCCAGGCAGCACTACAGGCTCGGGGAAGAGTGGCTGGAAAGCTGCCTGGCAGAGAGGGATCTGGGGGTGTTGGTCAACAGCTGACTGAACATGAGCCAGCCTGTGCCCAGGTGGCCAAAAAGGCCAACAGCATCCTGGCTTGTATCAGGAATAGGGTGGCCAGCAGGACTAGAGAAGTGATCATGCCCCTGTACCCAGTGCTGGCGAGGCTGCGCCTTGAATTGTTCAGTTCAGTTTTGGGCCCCTCACTACAAGAAAGACATTGAGGTGCTGGAGCAAGTTCAGAGAAGGGCAATGAAGCTGTTGAAAAGTCTGGAGCACAAGTCTTATGTGGAGCAGCTGCGGGAACTGGGGCTGTTCAGCCTGGAGAAAAGGAGGCTGAGGGGAGATCTTATCGCTGTCTACAACTACCTGAAAGGAGGTTGTAGCATGGAGGGTGTTGGTCTCTTCTCCCAAGTAGCAAGTGATAGGACAAGAGGAAAGGTCCTCAGGTTACACTAGGAAAGGTTTAGATTGGATATTAGGAAAAATTTCTTCATGGAAAGGGTCGTCAGGTATTGGAACAGGCTGCCCAGGGAAGTGGTGGAGTCACCATCCCTGGAGGTGCTTAAAAGATGTATAGGTGAGGCTCTTGGGGACATGGTTTAGTGCCAGAGTTAGGTTATGGTTGGTCTTGATGATCTTGATCAGGGTCTCTTCAAACCAAAATGATTCTATGATTCTATGGTTCTATGATTCTACAACCTTGATTGGTACTGTTACAATAGCAGGTTTGAAAAGAGGAGTGGACTTCCCTGTAAAGTTTCAGAGTTTCTGTATCTCTCCCATTATGAAAGAGGTCCTTGCAAAGTATGTATTTATATCAGTCTCAAAGAACTCTTAGACTTTTTGGCAGTGTTTTGCTCTTTTCAGTCTCTTTCTGACATTAAGAACTGTATCTCTCTACCAATAGTAGGTAACCCAACCACCTGTTCCCTGTGCAACACCTCCAGAAAGCCAACATCTCCAACAAAGTAAATTCCCCTAAATCCCATTATCCACCTGATTCCCCTCTTTTCCCATTTTGATGTACTTGCCTCTCAGATACCCATGAGGGAATGGGATTGTCAGTCTCTGCCTTGCGCCATGAAGTGAGGGCTGTGTGCCTGGCTTCTTGTCCTGATTGGCCAACACCAGAAAGGCTTTACAAAAGAGTAGGAAAGGGACCTACACCCTTTCGGTAGACAGACTGGAAAACACTGGATTGATGTGCACACTAACAGCTTTGACTCAGCAACACAGAGCAGGGCAGGAGCTCACTGGCAGGCAGGAATATGAGCAAAGCACACACAATTGATGGTGGGGAAAGAAAACATCATAATCCAAGGAGCATTAGTGTTCCCTCTGATCTGTAAGACTCAGAAATATATACTGCCTTTCCTGAATTAAGTATCTAAGGAACTACAGCTGCAGCCCTGATTTGCCTTTTTTGATTACCCTCAAAATACAGCAATCAGGGCTGCAGTTAAGAGACCTGTCACTCAGACTTGCTATAGTGGCCAAAATGGCCACAGGAGTGTGGGGACCAATGCAATGTATTTTGCTCAACTAGGAGGTGTGAGAACATTGCCACCACTCCACAGCTCCAATGAGTAAGTAAATGTGACTGCACTAGACCCAAATGCAAAGACCACAAGATCACTCACATTGGAAACTCAGGTTTCAGTGGCATTTATTCATGTGCTGACAACACTTCCAAAACTTCAGTTTCTTTTCCAAGACCAATGGTTTTCAATTCTAAAGTGACAGGCAGCTAAAAAGGAACAATATCCTTTAAAACAAAAGGATGCTTGAATCTGAAGCTCCCAGAGCAGTTGTGAATTTGCTGAACAGAAAACCATTGGGCTAGTCCAAGTGAAGGTCTTCTAAGAAACTTCTGCAGGAGCTGAGATTTTTTTTCTTTACAAATCAAGTAAGTCCTACTGAGGTTTTACAAATGAAAATATGAAACCACAGGCTGTCAAAACAGGAGATTAGGAATGCATAACCCTATATCAGTTCTGTTTGTTTGATAAGTGCATCAGCAGGATTTCTACCCTTCCCCTTTTTTTTTTTTTTTTTTTTCGCACAGCTCATAGCTAAGCACAGTAATTTAAATGCAGAGCTAATGCTGCCTCTGCCAGGATGTAGAGTGATGGAGATGGATAACAGAATGATGGAGTGCTGATTCACTTGAGGTTTTTTACAATCCTGAACACCCAGCAAAATGGTCCTATTGAGTAATGGCACCAAACATTCTTCAATCCATATTCATTTAATTGTAAAGTTGACAGTTTGGTTTGCATGCACTTGAGTGAAAAGCCAGAATATAAAGTACAAGCCAAAAAATGCTGGTCTCTTGCACCAAGCAGAATGGAGAAACAACGTTCCAGATTCCCACTGGCCTTATATCTCTTGTTTTCAATGGTGAATGAGTTTGAGCATTGTGTTAAAAACATTGAACTTGCAGACATTGTCTACTTTAGCCTTCTATTAACTGTTATCAACTTGACAAAATACATCTCATGCAACAGCTCCACATTCTTAACATTAAAAAGTAACAATAGCCAAAAGGCTTTTTTTCTTCATCGCCTCTCACTGAACTCACAGTGTCAAGTTAGAAACAGAACTGGTATCAAATAACATTCATTGTCACATACAGTAAAGTACATGTAACACACAGCACAGAAATGATGCTTCTACTCTGTAATTCTGCATGTATACACAGCAGAGTGTTGCTTCAGCCCATCCCAATGGGAACACACAAGCTTTGGCTGAATACAGATGACAGTCCCTGTGATTTAATTTCTTTGGCTATGCATCAGATTTCTGATGAGAATTAGGGATTCTTTCATAAACAGAGACTGTAGGAACAGCTTTACTCAGTCAGAAGAAGTCCATTGGGTTCGGTGTCTTGTATCTAAGAAGTGGGCAAAGGCAAATGCCTGGAACGTGAGAGTACCAAAAAAAAGCACATCCAATTCGTTCCCTCAGCCGCACCCCCATCCTTCAATTGCTTGAAGATCCAGGACTTTCAGACTGGTCGTATTTGGTATATCTCTTCTGTGATCTTGTCCTACTTTCAGTGTGAATTCCTTATATTTCTTCTACTACTTGATTAAACACAGAACCAACTCATTGGTTTTTCTTGCTCCTAGCTCCTACTACCTTTGTCTCATGCCTTCTCATTCCTTATAGTGACATTTTCTGTTCATCTATATCCACCCATCCTCCATGAAGCCTCTTGCATTTTTACAGACCTCTGTCATATTGCTCTTCAGCTGTCTGTTTTCCACGTTGACAAGTCCTCTCTCACTTAGCCACTCTTCACACAGAAGCTGTGTTGATCGCTCTCCTCTCAAGCCCTTCTAGTCCCCCTGCAGCCCTCCTGAGCCAGGGTATCAAAACAACACATAGCACTAAAGACGTGCAAATCACAGGCGATGTCAGTGGCACAGTGCTGTTCTCCCTTCCTTGTCTCCTCTCTAACCTAGCTGTGATTTAGGACATGTTTTGAAGCTTTCCATCCCATGATCATTTCCCTGTTTGTGTCACGTTAATCACAGCACACAGAGCAATGAACATTTCTACTCGAAGTTCCCGTGCTGCTCCCTCCAGCACAAATACTGTCAGCCCTTCAGTCATGTGGTTGTGGCAAGGACTCTGTCTTACTCGGTTTCTCAGGGCAGCGCACTTTCAGACTCAGGTCATGTCACTGCCCTATAAATAGTGTTTCCACACTTCAGCAGCTTAACAGTGCACAGGACAAACGGAGTTCATGGAGCATCCAGTTCACCACTTTACAAAGCCATTCCTGAATTCCCAGCTCAAAATGCACCATAATAAAAAGATTTTACAGCTGTTTTTCAAACACTTGTCATGGCATTGATGTTGAAAGCTTCAGAGAGCAATTCAAGACCACTTCTCAGGGCTGCCTGCAGTGGGTTTGCTATTCGGGGCCGTATAGCGGTTAAGTATCTCTCTCTGGCAATGCAAAGCCCCCTGTCTCCTTTGCCAGCACCAGGCTCTGGCAGTCTGAGCTGCTCACTCTTCTCAGCTATGCACTGGGTGAACAAGACCACGTTAGACCCCCTGGAAGAAATGCAAACCCACCTTTAGCCAAGCAAAGTGTTTCCCTCCACCATGACCATCGTATTCCCTCGGCAGCAGTGGGAAGCTGGAGAAAGCCAAGCCCTGTGCTCCTATAAGCAGCAGTGCCCTCTTGTCATCCTGCCACAAACTGCCTGTAAAGCATTTTAAATAAAAAATGAATGATGGTGTTAGTGCTCTGCGTGAGCAATTCTGTGGACTCAGTGCTTTAATAAATCACCTGCATGCAGGGTGAGGGCAATGTTTAGGAAGTGCAGGGAGGTTTGTAGACTGAGGAGAGAATGAGGTTTTCTGAGGTATTAAATCCCTTTCTGGGAATGAAGGGGGGGTGTGAGGGAAACAAGAAGAATAATTATAGGCCCTACATCTCTTTGATAAAGGAGGAGATTTTCAATATTTCAGCCATACCTGCGTTAATTAGAAACATACTGGTAGCAGAGAATTGAAGCAGATTTGTAACTAACCAGTCGATGTAGGCATCATAGCATGAAATCATGCTACAAGCCCAAAAATGTGTTTTGCTAACCATCCATTAAATCTTAATCTCAAGTTTTGCAAGCCATTAAAATTGTAGAGAAACTTTCCACTGCAGCCGAGTAAATCAGAAGCAACACAGCTTCTGTGCTTGCAGAGAAAGCCCTAGGAAAGGCAATCAGCTCAGAAATGAACATAAGCTTCTCCTCCCTTCTCAAGTCTCATATCAATATGTTTATTTTGGTTTGAATATAACTCTTATGAAAAGTGTTGGACTGGAAGAGCCAGAAACAAATCTCACAAGTCATTAAATGCTGTTTTCAACTTTACAGGACCCATTTATTAACCTCTCTCAACAGACCCTTGACCTGACTTGAAGCAGCAACACCTCATACTGAAGTAACTCAATTTTCCAGCTTTCTTAAGTCTTACTTTCCCTTCTGAGATTACTGGTATTACCTTAGCACAGATGGACCAGACAGGTAGCAAAAAATGTAATTTTGTTTCTCACCAGCTCTCAAGTCCAGGGAAAGTATTCTGGCTTTTGGATAAAAATTCAGCCACTGTGATAATGACACTGTGATACTGCCTTTGCTTCTGTAGAGACTCAGCCGAATTGAGCACCACCAGCTTATAAGTGGTACTGGATGAATCAGTCTCAGAGAACAAGATTCTTTTTTTTTAAAAGGTACCCTAAGCCTACCTCTGGATGCATGTGAGCAGCTGAATTTTTCCAAGTTCTGAACATACTGCAGCTTCTGCAGAGCTGGGGGTCTAACTTTTTAAGCACTCATTTTTGAAAGCTTTTGCCAGGAATCTGTTCCACACCCACCTCCATTGCCTTCAGTTAGCAAAGTGTGAGAACCTGACATGTAAATGACAACAGAGCTGAGCTACGGCTGAATCAATTCCTTTAATTCACTGACATTTCTGGGACAGTGAAACTAAAAATGTCTGAACATTCAGAAGAAGAGCTTTTGTTTCATACAGTAATAGTTCCTCTTGTTCTGCTTATGTAATTGTTATCATTTATTCTGATTCCCAGCCCAGCAGTTTGGGGTGTCAAGCGAATACCAGGAAAGGTGAGGCTTACAAGAGCTGCCCTTTTCCCTGCTCTTAAAAGAAAAAGAAACATAGGTACTGGCTGCAGCCCCTCCAGTGCTTGCCTCCCCAAACTGAGCACCCATTTCTGTTGATGCCGTGCTGACAAGGCCATCAGTTTTTTGCTGTGAGCCTGTCACAGCAGAGAGGGGAGCTGGAGAGCAGAATTGCCTGAGCAGGTCCCCTCTGCCAGCAGCCTCTCCCCATTGCTCCTTGCAGCACTCATGGGTCTTGCTGCAGTGATTCATCTGAGACACCTGCCACAGCATCCACTGCTGCACGTGGAAATAAGCTGACCTCTCTGTGTGGTTCAGGTCCCATGAACCTACAAAGTTAACTGATGAAAAGAAAACCCAAATTCCAAACTACATCTGTGAGCTGCTCTCCCAAAATCCAGTTATATAGGCTTGCACATAAACACAAAAAAGTTCCAAGACTTCCATGCAAAATGAGAATATTGTAGGAAATGCTTCTAGAAATGTATGACTTAAAGAAGAAAGGGAAAACAGAATCCAAAGATGTAATTTATGTTTTATTTTAAACCTTACTTATGCTACAGACACAGAGAAATAGGTGGGCAACTTGTAATGGGAGATATTTTGTTTGGAGAAGGCAAGGGTTTTACCATTTACCTTCCCAAACATGGAAATCATGTAGTTATGGGTTGTGTGCAGGAATACCTCTTCCTGTCCTCAGTGATGCTGAACAGGGAAGCTATTTGTCCTTACTTTTAAATGCCAGAGCCACTTTCTACCAACACTTTCCAGCCTAAAGGCCTGGATTTCTGGCTTTGCAGAGCCTTTCACCTCCTCATATTCCTTGAAATTTCTGTTGATAACACTATCTGCTTTACCCTGGGCTAGTACATTTGATTAAAGGCCTGTCCTCACCTGCACATACGTTGTCTCCCTCCGTTGCTGAAATAGATGTCCCACCACCCGGTTTCTGTGCTCTCACAGCAGAACCAGTCCCATGCCTGCAACACGGCAGGGGTGAGGACAGAGGTCCTGGGCCACCACAGCATCACAACTACCCAGCCTCAGCATGGGATACGATGCCTGTGCCGGACCCTGAGTGAGGAGTAGGAGAGGACACCCACAGTGAGCCCCACACACTGTGGCACCTTGGCTGATATCCCCACTCAAGCCAGGCGCTCTACTGCTTCCTTGCATATCAGCTTTACCAGCCATAGTCACAATCTTTTGACCTTCATCCTACGATCAGGGAATATATATGGAGTCAAAACTCAAGAAGTTAGAGAAAAACAGAATCTCTTACTGAAGATGCTTTACTGCAACTTTAATTTGCAACACACAGTTTAAAATTAGAAAAAAACCTCAACATTTCTCTCTTTGGCCCAATAACTTGAACACGAGCAATGTGGAAACTAAAAATATTCCCCAATGTGCTTCAAGCCCAGACTAAATCACAGTCAGGTTGGCCCATGGGGTACAGCTGGCTTTTCACCAGCTCTGCCTGCGCTGTGGAGTCCCCCTGAGACATCACACCTTCCCACTCACGTCACACAACTGCAGAAGCAGCTCTGTGGATTTCTCAAAAATAGCTTAGTCATTAATTGTCAATGACCATAAAACTTAATTTTCCTAAACAAGTTTGGTTCTGTGGTGGGAATCAGCTATTCATTAAGCTTTTAGCCCATGCTCACAATTACTCTTGGTAATTTAGCACACATTCTGCTCCAACTGACAAAAGATCTCACAGATTCATTAGCAATTTTGGATTCCTTTCAAAGTGAGCCAGAAATGTTTAGCTCAATGCGTGTGAGAGAGATTTGGTAAAGGTGCAGTATATGAAACACTTAAGGCAGTACAGCTGTCACGCCACAAGCACTAATAAATACAACTGACTTCAAATTGAAGGATTTATGCTATCTAGTTTTGTGTACCATGCCACATTCGCGTGTGCATGACCAGCAACTCAGATGACCTGCAGAGACTTTAGAAAAGTATGTCCCCAGCTGCATCTGGGAGGCTGGGGTGGGCAATTAGAGGCACAGGAACACAGCAGTAGAGGAAGCAAGACAGGGGATCTGGGTTAGGAGTCTACAGGGATAGCGAGAGATATACATACTTTTATTTATATTACTGAAGCACATGGCCCTTATTGTTGCTCTACCACTGAGGGGGTAGCTAGCAGACAACCCCTGGGGAATGCACAGGAGAATAACGGGGGGAGTGTGTATATTTAGAAGGTGACCCAGAAAAACATAATTCATGGTTTCCGTTGTCCTGAAAGTGAATCAGGGTAAATGCTTGTCCTCTCTTCCTTACTGCAGATCAAATGAATGTCTGGTTCATAAGGGCTCTTTTGCAGATGTGTATAATTGCACAATTCCAATTAAAAGCTCCAAACTTATTACTTGCTTGTGCAAACCACCTGAACAGCCTCGAGACAAGAGGCTTGTAGTTGAATCGTGTTAAATTTCATAGCGGTTACCCTTTTTGTAAAAACAATACTAGTGAAAGACCACTAACTGGGTCTTAGCACCCTGCCTTTGACGAAAGGTGTCAAAGATGTGCCCTGCTCCAGAGAACAGCTGCATCCTTCACCAAAGACTGCTCCAGGAGTCTCCCCCTTGATGCTGCCTGAGCAGTTGACATCTGAGGAATGTGTTTCTCAGATTAAACACACACAACATATTTGATGTTGCATATGATGTTTAGAGATGCAAACTAATGAGTTTATTTTGCCATGGGAACATGTTAGACATGTAATTGGAATATTGGTAACAATTGCTAAAGAAAAAAGAAGAACATGAAGAAAAAGAGATGAGGAAATAAAAGAACGCTGTAGGGAATGCCATTAAAAATTGGACACTTCAGGCTTAATTCTCCATCTTCCCCTTGTAAAAGGTGTCTGGTCTTTTTTGAGGGTAAGGGGAGGCAGGCAGCAGATATGGACCCAGGGGTCTAATTCCCTTTCCCTTCCCGGGTTTGACTACCCTGTGCTAGTTATCCTTTCCTTATCAGTGCTTACCTTTTTAGTCCCTCTGACCTAGTACAAAAGCAATATATAGTAGAGCAGGTTCTCATCCAGTAGAAATTAAACTTCCATTTAGGTCTCCTACTTGCTATATCTTCACTGTTGGCTTGGATTTTTCCTGCTGCAGCTTTAGAAAAAAATTCTGCAAAACCTTCAAAATCACAAAACATGAAAAACAAGAAAATCATAGTCATTTTAGCAGGCTTAAATTATTATTGCCAAAACAATAGCATCTGGTGCATACATGCACATGAAGTGTAGATTTTTCCAATCTGAAAATTTTTTATTTATCCACTAGGTTAGCAATGGTGGAAATTCAGAAGTTGTGATCAAGATCTGCATTTCAAGTTTATTACACAGGTAGTAATATTGAAGATGATGTGATCTGTGATAAAAAATTGAGTTACTTTATAAGAAATAAATCATGCTAGAAATCTGACTGTTATGCTCAATGGAATTATGAAAATAGATGGAAAATAGGAATAAGGTAGATGGGTTATTTTGATTTTGCAAAGCATGTGAAAAAGTGGTATTAAATCTGCAAAAAGATTACATCAGAGTTGGCTAGAAGATGAACAAATGGTTTGCAAAGAGATTAAAGAACCGTAACAAAGGATAACAAATAGTTTTCATGATAAAATTTCAGGAGCTGGATGATGAGTTACAGAAAAATAACTGTTGAGTATTACAATATTTGTAAGAAAGCATGAGTCCTTTAGAAGTCTAGTTTTTGATCCTCTTTAGGGAGCAAAAGCAAAGAAAATCTCAGGAGACATCTTTGAATCTATGGGCAGAATAATCACATTTCAAATCCAATGGGATTAGAGCTGGCTTTGAGAAGGAAAATGTAGGAGTTTAAAACTAATCAGAAAGTCAGTTTTATTTCCTAGTCACTCAAACACCTCTGTAAATATTACCAATGCCCTGTAAAGAATTTTCATTTGTGATCCAGAATGCATTACATGTATAGGTAATGCTAAGATGAGAGGCTAGCAAAACCATGCAATGCTGAAATGATCATATAATGAGGACCAGAAAGATAAGTGCATAGATATTAACCAAATGAAATCTATGTGGGAAAAAAACAGCTACCTTAAAGCAAGCAAGATAAGAATTTATAAACCATACAGAGAGCTAGAAGAACAGTGAATTAAAGCAGGAAAGGACTGGTGTGAGCTGGGGCTGTGCTCGCAGGTACGCGCAGATTGGGGTGGGCTGGGACTGTGCACACAAGCTGTACAGTTCTGAAACTCAGCAATTGCATGGTATCCACAAGCACAATGAAGCCCTGGAAAGAGCAACAGGGGCAATAATTTTAAGATATTAAATAAAAACTACATATAAGGAGCCAAAACCTAAGGCAGTGTCCATAGAGTAGCAGAGGGTCTGTACTTCCATCAGCCAGCCATGTAACCCAGCCTATAACTTCAAGGAACGAGCTCCCTTTTCCCATGGTTTTTTAGTATTTTTATGTCCAGGCTACAAATACTTCCCTTATACCACTTGAGAAATGTTTTAATGCTTTTCCTTGCATTTCTTGCCCATAACAAGGGCATGCAGAAAAACAAAGCAGGAAAATGGATGAGAAAAAGTTGACTAAGTCTTCCCAAAACTCAAGACAGGCTTCATCTGAGAAGAGGGCAAGGTTCTCGCTCTATTTTTATTTTAGTTGGAAAACTCTGCTCACCCTTAATTGTGATACTGATAAAAACAGACAAGAATGACCTGTTGAACACAATTGGCCCTATAGTATTTTCCAGGTCCTGCAATTAATAATATGTCAAACAATGAGATATTGGTGCATAAAGAGGAGATGCAAACAGTATTACAGTAGGTGACTGCCTACAGGCTGATTTCATTTACAGAATTGAGATGATGACACTTGTCAAAACTTGGTTGCAATTAGAATAACTTCTACCCAGATCATCAGAAAAATGCCCTGTTCAAGACAAAGAATGCCCCTCAGGCATGGATATAAAAATAATAGATATCTACTGGTATGCTGTCATGGGGTTTGGAGTTAAGTTAGGGCCTTACTGGCACTAGGAAGAAGTATTCAGTTTTCAAACAGAGGCAACAGGGTCTTTCACATTCATAACTGCATGGAAGTGAGGAGCATGGAGACTTTCAGCAGGAGCTGGGGAGCAGGAGACTGAGAAAACACAAGACTGTCTGAAAGGTCAGATGATTTGTATGGGATACCTGGAGAGCACTGGACTCTGGGGGATCTTACCAGTTCAAAGCCATCTTGAAAGGGTAACAGTTTCTCCTTATTTCCAGTCCTGCTCACCTCGATATCCATTTTAGCCACCTTTTTTTTCATGCAGAAAGTGTGGCTGTAATTAGCTTATTAAGTAAGCTTTACTCTGTAAAGATGTTGATTAGTGTTTATGGACACAAAAATACAAGCTGGAAGAATGACATTCCATGGGTTAGCTTCCACATATCAATACTCACAAATGCTCAATTCATTTTTCTCAAGCCTCATTGCAGCCCCTGGATGCGAACATCTTTCATAACGTGTAATGAGCCCAAGAACGGGAGGACCTTTTGCTCACCCCTGTGACCACTGTCCCTCTGATTGTTGTATCTCAGAGCGTCACCAACTGCCACAGCAGACCACAGACACAATTTGCCCTCCTGCGTGTCACGAATCAGCTTCAGAGACAAAGCTGATGCCTTGTCATGTCTTTTTATCCTCCACTGGCAAAAGACATGACTTTAAGTATCAGTCTCATACTGCCCTTCCTAAACTAACCAGGCTACTAAATAACCTCCTCTGCTCCCTGCCACATTGCAAACTGCTGGTCATTCTCTGCAGAGATTAGGAAAGCTGTACATACATCAAGGAAGGTGCCTTCACCTATGGCAAATGTCGTGAATCTCACTTGAGACCCACTTGAAGGTAAGAGCAGCACTTTGGTGTGACATGAGGGTGAGTTTTTCCTCTTTTCTGTCAAACGCAAGAAGACAGGGTTTTCCAAAAGTGGCTGTTTGCTTTCCATTGGAAACATACATGTGTCTTCAAATAAAGAAGAAAGTGGTGCTTAGATGAGTAAAGGGGAGATTGAACTCTCCTGAATCATATACCACATACATAAGTTGCACAGGCAATTCTCAGCCAGACATTTTAAATACCAGATTGTTCAAATGGATAATGTGTACATTGCAGTTACTCATCAGCCTTTCTTGAAGAGGGTAAGATGAGCCATGCAATAACTTTAAAGTCTCAAATGTCCATTAGCAAAGGAAAAGTAGATTCTGGGTTTGCCAGTTGTTTTTCAAGTAAATAAACACCATTGTTATACCTTTGGAAAATTCTCAAAGTAAGCCTGTTGATAAAAATATTCACTAGAAAATATACTTAGACTTGGAAAATAAAGCTATATTTTTGCTACCAAATGCAGTATGTGATTTTCCAGTCCTTGGTGCCCTCTGGCATGGCATGGGTCTATGCTATCACCTCTGAACCAGGGGGGTGCATTTAACCTTCCTGTGGAGGATGATCCTTGGACCATGCTGACACCCCAGACGTGCAACATGACATTATATACTCTATGTAAGAGAAAAATATAATCTAAGAATTAACTGTAGAAAAGTACTTTTCTGCTTTTTTTAAAATATTATATAAATGCAATTACCAGCAAGTTAAATTACATTAATTCCTCAGTGACAAATGGCATATTTCATTGCTAAGACACTGCCTGATTCCTTTATTTATTCTTCCCTCAAGTCTTCATAAATTTATTTTAGATTAAACAGCTCTTAAGCTTCCAGTACTAATATATAGGAGTTCAATAATTAAATTATCTACAGGATGATTCATACAAATCAAACACTTATAAATCCTACTCTTAATGCCAATATATATAACAAGACCTTACATGTTTTATGGTGATACAGAGTTGTAGACCTGTGCATAGTTGTGATGGCAGCATTCACAATAAGACAGGGAACGTAAGCCTAATATTTTATAGATCCAAGGGACCCATTAAATAATCTTGGCTTATTTCTCAAACAGCTGTTAATAAGAAGTACTTAACTTGTTAATTAAAAATCTGCCACTAATTACAGCTGCAACTTCCTACCCAGCATGACTGAAATGGCAACTGATAATTAATTATTTGAATGTGAAAACAACTGCCATGGTCATTCAGGAGCACAGAAGGGTGCAGTGCCACTATTGCTGATGTTTCTGCAGTTGGCCTTGGTGAAAAAAGTGAATGACCCTGAGCATTTTGGCAAATTCATTCCCATCTGGTAATACACACAGGACTCGATAGCTGCAATTCCAATTACTGCTGCTATGTCCCCTGACCAGGCACCTACCCCACCTCCTGCACCTGCCTGGGCAACTCAGGAAGCTATTTCAAATATTCAACAGCACTAGCTTCTTTTTAAACAAAGTACAACACGAGACAATATTATTTCCTTGTTCTATTTTAAAGAAATTGCATATAGGTAAGTCTTCTACTAGTTTATTGTCTATTGGAACAAGGAAGTGTCTTCAGACTCAGTCTAAGTGATATGATTAGGAGAGGCCACTGGAAAAATAATGATTGGTGAATAAAAACCAAGCAGTAATCAAAGTATCGTGTGTATTAGACATTAGACCACATTCATACTCATGAAGTCTGCCATATGGTGAGGTGTTCTTTTTTAAAAAAAAATTTTAAAAAACCCCACACACACTCAAAAAAAACCCCCACAAAACAAAACAAAAAACCCACACAACAAGGAAGACCTAAAGACCAAAACTGTCAGTCTTTTAGATGTTATCAAAGATGAGGCAAAGATATAGGGAAACATCCAAGATACATGGTAGCTGCTGTTACTCATGTCATTTGTGACAGGTTCTGTTTCTTTTAAGACAAAAACCCACAAAAAGAGAAGAGCAGCAAAAATCAACATCAAAGACAGAAACGTGCTTCTCCATATTGGAGGATTTGTCTTACCAGAGGAAGACTTACTGCTGGAGAAAGACAAGCCCAGGAATCAGCCTGCTGTCTCTTCTGAGCCCAGGCAACGTCATGTCAGCCCTAGGACATAGAATCATAGAATTATAGAACCATTTTGATCAGAAAAAACTTTCAAGATCATAGAGTCCAACTGTTAACCTAACACTGCGAAGTCCACCTCTAAACCATGTCCCTAAGAACCTCATCTATGCATCTTTTAAACACCTCCAGGGATGGTGACTCCACCACTTCCCCGGGCAGCCTGTTCCAATACCCAACAACCCTTTTAGTGAAGAAATTTCTTCCTAATATCCAATCTAAACTTCCCTTGGTGCAACTTGAGGCCATTTCCTCTTGTCCTACATAAGAAGACTCCGTTTTTAGTGACTGTCCTAGTCATAACATTCACTGCAGTGTTGCAAAAGATAGCAGACTGGTCAGCTACACCTTTTGAAACAGAGACCAAAAGCAGAGGAGATTTGTAACTTGTCAAACAAAAGGAACGAGAGTCTCTTTCAGCCCCAACTTGGTGACTGCCACCTAAATTCTTCTCTGGCTCAGAGACGTCTCTTAAACAGGCCTTCAGGAGGGAGGGGAGACCCCACGACATGGCTGACCAAGCAACTATGATGTCACTGTTCCCTCCTTTTGGGGTCAGTTCAGGCAGGTTGAGTTTCTTCGTGTTGTTTGATTCACTGCTTAACACCATATTTATTCATTTCTGGCTCCTCACTCCTGTTTATTAGACGTGAGTTTAGCATAGTTCCCAAGTTTAGTGATGGGGAGTTTCTTGTTTGGAGTCATTAGTTCTTAATTAACTTCTGCTGAAATATATAAATCATTTTATAACATGGCCAGAGCTACTTTCAACAGGTCAAGCAAGTGCAGGTCTCCATCTGACCAGTGACCTAAACTGAATATTCACAAAGAAGCAAATGTTACTGAGAAATCTGCTTGTGGCTTAGATGATTGCTGCTTACCAAAGAAACACAACTGTGGGGAACTGAAAATCTCTTTTTTTTTTTAATTTGTGCCAAGATAAAAGACTTTTGTTTGTTCCTTTGAGGTGGTCATCTTATTTCATTCTCTCTGGTACCTGGCAGAGTGTGGTTGAGAAGTGAAGGTGCCATTCTGAGGTAGAAAATGTACTGGGTAAAAGGGATGCTACAAAAGCTCTGTTGTTTTAAGAATTTTATTTTGCAGGTTGGCTAACTAGATGCCAGTGAAGAGAATAAATAATTATGGAGTAAGTGTAAGGGACATCACACATTCTGAAATGGTACAGGTGCAATATACTTTTAAGTTATACAGCAGCATAATCAGCCAGATGGGAACCCCCACTAAAAGTCCCTATCTCAAGAGGTGACTCAAGGCACAGTCATAAGATAGATCCTAACACAAAAAGGGTATTGTGTGGTCCTCCAAAACTGTCTTTTGGGAAGAGACATTTCATAACTGAATGGCTATTTTACCTGATACTTTTCACTTTAATTGGTTGGAGATATCACTGTAGTACCGTTATGGGAATTTTTATCTCAAAAAGGTGGTGATGAGTCACCTGGTCGATTTAGCACAAATGAGAATTCACTGGAGGCTTTCTGAATGGGTAATGTCTTCCTAAACTCAGAGCTCAATTAAGGAACTAAAGAGTTATTCCCTTTAGGAGAGCTTAGGCACAGGGGGAGGAAACATTGTTTGGGTAGGAAATTCCAGCCCAGAAATTGTATTGCTGTTTTTATATACTGAAAATTAATAGAAAGTTTCAACATCATTTTCAGAGACAAATTGTCCAAAACTCCCTCCAGGAGAGCTCCTGCCTGTTACAGGGCTATATTTTGTTGTGAAGGGAGGTGGGAGTTCATACACTCATCCTGCCTCATGTCAGTCTCTTGTCCCAAACCAGCCCATTGCCTCTCCAGTCCTGACAAGTATCTGGGCAGACAGAGGGAATCATGGCCAGGTGCTCTGGCTATGTATGCCCACAGCTCTGCTGCAGTTGTAGCCACAGGACAGGGAAATTCATCCTTCTGCATGAGGCCAGAAAAACAGCTCTGACAGTGCTCCTGTGATTCCTTTCCCTGTTTGCAATCCTCTGACGTTTCACCATCAGCCAGTTCAGAGCAAAGCCAGTGTCACACTGCATTAGCTCTCCCCGCACCAGCATCTACTACCACCCAGCTCTGCAGCAAGGGGTTTGCAGCCTTTCCTGGGAGCAGCTCCCACTGAGCTCTCATCCCATCCCAGCCACTGCTGCCCTGTGACAACTCAGAGCAGGGGACATCACACAAGGAATCTCATGTCTTCCATGATAACAAATGCAGAGGCATGGGAGTGTTCTTAGTGCACTCTCTTCAATTAAGTAAAACCTTTTTAAAAAGATTTTTTGAAACATTGGGTTTGTCTTCTAAATGGGCTGTGCTGAGGCTATGGATACCCATGCAAAATGTTTTGAGGACATCCAGGTTTCAATCACATTTAAAAAGAGATATTTATGCAATATTTTCTGACCAGTTTTTGGAAGATTTATCAAACTTGCTAGCTTTAAAGATCCACTCGCAAAATTAACTTTCTCTTGCTTCTCATTTTCTTCGTTTATGTCACTTGGATGGAATCATACTGTCTATAAAATGTAGTGATTGCTGCTATTTCCAAGCAGGGCACAGACAACTTATGGAAAAATCAGTTCTGGAGGTGCAAGAAGAGAACTAGCAGCTGGTTACCAGATTAGCAGAAAAAATACCTGGCAGATGAGAGGTCAACCTTAAAAATCTGTCCTTGTTCTGCCAAAAACTAGGCTGTATGACAAAAGAGGCAAAGATCAAGACTGAAAAAGAAATTAATCCTTGACACTTACCTTTCGGGAATAGTATATTCCCTGATGTCACTATCTTTGCATTCAGGTTCATTTCTAAAAAGATTCAGTATTATTATCATACATTGTCACTTTTGGAAAATGCTAAAACACGGTCTCACAAGAGCCGCAGAATGTGTGCCTGATTCGATTTTGAAGAAGAGACTTTGGGCAGCCAAAGTGTGAATCTTAGACTGAGGGACAACTTTGATGCAGCTAACCTCAGGAGGGAATTGCATTCCCACAGCATTCATTAGGTGTGATGGAAGTGGAAACATTGGTTAGAAAGAATGAAGAGACTAAAATAGAGTGTGAGAATGGGGGGTTATTTTTACACTCCAGTGCACATGGAGTGCCCATTAATTTTAATAGGAACTTTGCACTGCAATTATTAATGGAAGAACGTGCCCCGTTGTATTATTTTATGGGACTCTGGCCATATTCAGTGACATTGCAAAGGAAGGCTAAAAGCACTGTCAGTGCAGGGGGAATAGAGAAAGGAAGAATGATGTGGTTGTAGTAAAGAGGATCCTACAGTTTAGAACAAGAATACTTAAGAAATGGGAGTAGGGTTGAGGTCAGACTCTCTCACAAGATATTGACCCTGAGGAAAGAAGGTCAGGGTAGGGGAATCTACTGCTGCAAGTTACTATGAAAAGCCCCAGCAACTTTTCTAGAAACACCAGAGTAATACATGTGAAGAGATCATCCAGCTACAACTCGAGTACCTGACTGTGTTCACTTGACCTTAAGGCTACTGGAAATGTTCAGAAACCTCCAAGTGAAGGATTAATGGGTACGCTGGGATGCATTGCAACACTATCATGATGTATGCTGTGTAGCACAAACCATGTCTCTATATCAGTCTGCTGGAAGGGTCAGGCAGAGTCTCAGGTGGCTAAACTCTGCCCTGATCCTCCAAAGTCAGGAGACGCTCTCGGATGTCACGTTGGGAAACTGTCTCACTCTGCCGCACGTCCTATATATAAGCATTACACCTAATGTTTATGGAGTACCATGATGGCATGATCAGGGACTATGAGCTTATACAGCTACATGCAAAAAACAATCCCAAAAAGACAAAAATATTAGATGAGTAGAGACAAGATAATGCGGAATAGAACAAGTGAACCCATGCATCAGGCTGTGGCCATACCACACTGCTAACGTAACCATTGTCAAGGCCTTTCTTACACATTATGAAACATCAACACTTACACAATGTTATAATCCTGGCTTTATTTTATGGAGATATTTTTAATTAAATTAAATGCTTACAAACATCAGCTTCATTTTCCTTCATTACAGATGTTTTCCTTACTATAATAGAGACCTAAAGGAACATAAAAAGTAAATAATTTCGAAAATCCTGGCCCTTTTACACCCATTAACATTGGCTTTTGTGATTCAGAGAGTAGAAGTTAAGATTTATTGAGTGACATCTGGTTAATTAAATGTCTATTTCCTATGGCGTGTTAAAGGAATCATAATGCAGAAAGTCAACATTGAGAGAGTAATTAAAGTGCACCTAAAGAGCAGAACTAACCTTGTAGTTCACTGTAATTAGAAACAAAATGGGAACAATATGTTCAGAGAATTACCTCCTTTATTAGGTTGCCATCGACAGAAACCTGTTTATGTATCTGAAATCTCATTTTCCAAGCTTCCATTTTACTTTTACCCATCTGTGCAACTTAATACCTCAGCATGGATGGCTATCTCAGGAGTAAGCAGAGCTCAGTTCTCTTTCAAAACATATGCTAGTTCAGTGGCACTGCAGTTACTTGGGAGCACAGCAACTCTTTCTAGGTTTTGGTACATTTTCTTTGCCAGCATCGGCTGCAGAAGACTTAGAAAGTTAACAATAGCATTGCAGTCACTGGTAAATGTCTGTTAGAAAGTGTAAAGTTAGCATATCACCAAAATCTACACTGGCTTTTTCCCTGGGTTTCTATCAGGTTGTGCTTGTGAAGCCTCAGCTGCTTTTTCTGAACTCAAATTTCCAACTGCATCTGGGTGCAAGAGGGAAGGGGACCTGGGGTGGTACGGAAGAAATGAGATCAAGCAGGTCAGGAAATTTTCTGTGGTGTGATAAAGCAGTCGTACCCCTGAATTAGAGACAGGTGGTCTGTACTGACCGTCGTATCTCAGCCCTATTCAGTTTGCAGGTGTGGAGGTGGTCTTCTGGCCCTTTCATATCAGGTCTCATCACCCACCTGAGCCCTTCACTCAGAGCAGTGTCCCTGCTAGCCCAGGGCACCAAATCCTCTGCCAGGGAGGGGAATCTGGACCCTCATTTTCGGTATAGCTGACCTGAAGGAATACAATTAAAATCTTCAACTGCGATCCACCAAATACAAAGAGTGACCAAAGCAAAGCTGGTCCAAGCACTCTTGAGTCATAGCTGGCTTTTAATGTGCACGAAATGGCCAATGGTTAAATCATGTTTCAAAGCTTTGCGTTTAGAGAACAACTGTTCAAAGTAAAAAACCAAACCAAAACAAAAAGTTAGAACCTAAATCTAAAATTCATTTGCAATCTCAAGGAAAACCGTGAGATTCTTTTACTTTATTTTCATCAATGAAGATAAATTTATTAAAGATACGTGCTTTGAGCCTTCTGCTTAGGCTACCTAATGTCATAATTCCCTTTGGCTCATCAGGCCAGTTACAAAAGGAACAACTACAGTGTATAATACTAAAGCTTTAAGGAAAGACGATCAGGATTGAGTAAATATTTAAATATATAAACTGCATTTTTATGTCAATGAGTGAGAAGAATTTTCTTTTGTTTGTAAAGAACAGGATTATAACAAGAAAGATAACACAAGGCAGAGCTTTATGTATGCACATGGTGTACAGCGACCTGGAAAGGTGAGTGTGATCAGGACTGGCACGGCATTGCTGGCAAGAGCTCCCATCTGGTGTGACTACCGCAGCTACAGTGATGACTGCAGGGCAGAAACACCCTGAGCATCAGCTACTGAACTGAGCCGCATCTGGAAGAGGAGAAATGAGGCAAATACAAACATCTCAGCAGCCCAGATTCACCTCACTTCAGTGCCTACCTGAATAAAGAAAAACCCTCAAGTTGAAGACAGGCAAAGTGGAGGTATTTTCCCTATCCCAGCTACTGCCACCATGGCATATGTTCTCTCACAAGAGCTCCAAGGATTCAGACACCAGGTTGTGCTTCAGGAGAGCATCCATGCCTTTATTTTTACCCTTTAATCCCTTTTCAGAATGGCTCATTCCCTCTCCAATGAGATTTTTAGAAGTCTTTGTGACAATTCCTCCATCACTCTCCCCCTCGGCCTCCTGCATCAACTTGTCATGGCTCCGAACTCATCTGAACCTAAGGCTTTATTATGTGAAGTAACACTGTGTGCTTAATTTTATATCACAAGTCTCAACTCATTTTTCCAGGTTGGCTCTCTCCTTGTTACGTATCAGCTTCAGGTTTTCCATGGTCTCTCTTTCCTGATTTTTGCTAATCATGAAAGATTCCTTATTTTTTTTAAACTATTGTGATATAATTAAAAAAGAAAAAAGAACAAACAAACAAACAAACAACAAAACTAACAAAAAAAAACACCAACAAAAAAAAACCAACAAAACCCAGCATAGCCTTTTTGTGCCAGAACTGGAGGAATGCTGTGAGTTTGCTCACAACTGACGTTAGATTTGCAGGGTCCATATGCAGAGGCTAAGTTATGGCCATATGCTTTTTAGCCATGCACAGGTTGTCTTTTCCTATTCCCCATTTTAACCTTGCAAAACTCTTCTGTTGCTTTTGGAGGCAATTGTGCTGGTTTGCTCGCCCTAAATCAAGTACCAGTACCAGCTTCAAAGAGCTCTTTTAAATAAATTAGTCCCACAATAACTTTCTTTGTAAATCATTAGCATTCCCATTTCAGGTAGAAGATAATATATGCAACACATTAACGCTCTTTACAGAACCTTTGTGTTTCTTTTAAACGGAACAGACCTGAGAATACATCGAGTTTTCTCCCAGCTCTTGCATTCTAATAACTTACTTAGCACACTATTACCATATTGTACATTACTTTTATATTACCTTTTTTTGCAATTTTGTTTTCAAAATTGCCATTCTGCCCTTTTCTGATTTCTCATAAATGCTTTGCACTATGCTAGGAATTTATTCAAGTAAACATTAGCGCTGATCCAAGCACCTTTTTATTTTACTTTTCTCTTCAGCAAATATAGAAAAAGGTATATGAAACCAATAAGGTTTACTCTCAGTCTTTCACACCTTTTCAAGTATAGCAGACTTTCTCACCACCTCACAGCCCATGACAAAACAAGCGGTTTATAAGCTTCTCTGGCTCTGGGCTCCACCTTGTTCCAATGCTGCACTAGTTCTCCTCTTTTACATTCCAAATTTTACATTTTCTACAAAATTTTTGAGACAACATACACATGATGTGAAAGGTCTCAGGAGGCTTTTAACAGCTTCTTCATGTCTAATCTCTTTCAGGATATGATCATCAGCACAAAGTCTGCTTTTCTCCATGGCAGAGTACTATGAAGAAACCACGGGGGTAGAAGAAGCCAGGAATCCATACAGGAGGGCTGAGAATGAGCTGTTGCCTTGAGTAGCTTCTGGCTGATCACATACAGTGAGTACTGGGGAGAGAGCTCAAAGCCAAAAGGATAAAACAAAGTCCTTTCATGCTGCAATTGAGCTCATTATTAACTAAAACATCCATTGCATCATCCTAAAACATCCTCAGATCTGCTGAGGTCATTTTGTGCTTACCTGGCACAGCAACTTGAAGCATCAGGATCTGAAGCTCTTGGACAATTTACTCCACACGCAGATTTCTCTTCTTATGGTACAGTCTCAATGTAAAGATTTGGAGTGGCACAAATCCACCACATACTTTGGGACATTTGACCAGGCAACTACATCCCTGCACCTCATTTCTAGTCAGAACATATTTAGGTGTCATGTCTACCCATTCTATGCATTGTCCTGCTAACTTAAAGAGCTTTCTGCCCTGAGAAGTCTTGCCATGGAATGAGGAGCGAAGCTGCACTGTGCTGGGTGACCACCAGTTACAGTCACTCCTGTTTCCTCTGTTGTGGCTCTCCTTGAAAGGCCAGCAGCACTTTGATGTGCAAGTATTTCTCACTTCTTCGCTGCCCTTTAGTCAACTGTAGATTTATTAGACTTCAAAGCAAGTCCTTAACCAGGAGACTGGTTCCATCTGGTTTCTCAATACACTCCAGGAAGGCAGACTCAGTGCCACCTTTGTGATGCAAATTTTTCCTTCCGAAAAACTGGGGAAATACCTGAAAGTCAGATGAGTTCGATGTGAGGCCCCAGAACCGTCTTCTGGCTTTTTAATCGTGGTCTAATGTAAATGCATATACATTTTGCCTGTAGATGTTTGCCTACCCCGACCAACTGGCTAAATTAGGCTTGCTCACGTTGCCTCTCCGAACTTGTCCCTCGACTGCTTCATTTCCAGATGTGTGATGCTCCAAATGCCAAACGAGTTTGAAAAGGTGCCTCACTCAAGATACATAGGGGGCATCTGGATGAAGACATAGGTTCAATCCTCCTTACAGTTAAATGCTTCAGCTGCTTAGGTGCTTTGCAGAAGGCAGGGAAGGATCTTGCCGTAATCATGTCTGCAAGTGACATATGTGAATTGTAAGAAAACTCAAAGTCAAGGGTGATTTAAGTGGCTTTAGCTCCATTTTGATACTCATCAAGTGCTTTCAGCAATAATGTTTAAAACACAACAAACATTTCCAATTCATTTAACTTCACAGTTTTATTTTCATTCAGTAATAGGCAATGAAGATCAAACATGAAGTTTGGGAAGGGGTGTTGTTTTCTCTTTATTCTTTATTCTTCCCCTGTTTCCCCTTTCTCTGTCACCAAGTGCCTGTTGTTTTCTAATTTTACTTCCTTTTTTCAGTTTCTCTGAACTTCTGGAAACTTTCTCAAGCTTGAGTAGCAGTTTTAAGAGTGCTAAAGTGGCAATTAACCCAATCTTTAATTTCTCTTTCTTCCGCTAAGACTTTCCAAAAGTGGGAGAAATGTTGAAAAGTTACAAACTGAAAAAGAGAGTAAGAAAAAAATAAATAAATCCTTCTGTATCTAATTTGTTTTATTACACTCTGAAAAAAAATGTCAACACAGTTCGAAGTCGTGTTGAATAAGATGGAGAGAAATTAAAATAATATTGATTTTAAAAGATTTGGTGAAAAGTAGCACCTAGGGGAACTATATCCTAGTAGAAGGCGTAAACAGAAACAGATATTCTGAAGCCATCCTTGAATTGTTCATTTTAATTTGGATTTTGTGAAAAAAAGTCTCAAAGGGAATAAAAGACTCATAAAAATAGCCATTTAGGGAAAAAGAAAAGGGAAGGGAGGGGAGGAAAGGAGAGGAGAGATAAATGTGTATGCACGATCACTGAACCTCCCTCTTGGAGCTGTTATGTTTCATACATCTCAAGGTTTGTTTGCATTTACATTCTACGCAAAACATCAGATTTTAAAGGCAAGTCTACTTCTAAATGAATAATCTAAATGAATAAACTCCTATGCTGAGACAGTAAACAAGGTTATAGACCCTGTTGCAAAGCTAGAATATCTGCTCAGTACAACTGACAGATGATAAAAAAATTAATTAATTGAATTGTGCTGATTTAAATCACCTTAAAGGAAAATAAATCATTGCAACATCATAACTAAAGGTTATTCCGCCTACAAATCCCAGTGGTTCGGCTTTCTAGGAAGGGATTACATGATTCAAGAGGTACTATGAGAAAAGTACAGTGGTGTGAGGGTAACAATGAGTTAAAGTGAAATCTCTTTAATTAGGAAGGTAAGCAGACCGCATGATAAATTGTTGCTCTAATGTAAAAGAGAATGAGCAAGAAGCAAAGCAAATAATTCCAGGAAGAGCTCAGTGTGTTTTGTATTTTAAATACTTGCAAGCTAAAAACTCATCTTTTATGCTTTAAAGATCTTTTGTAACCCATGAAACATCATCATTCATATAATTTGTCTGGAAGAAATCTATCCCTATATGCATTGCTCTTTACAGTAGTCACAGGGCTAGGTGGAAACCTTGGGTTTTGACACCCTTTATACATAGATGGCATACGGTAGCAGCGCCTTGCATTATTTATTTGTAATTCTGGGTGCATAATTTGCACTCTGACCTTGAGGAGCTGTGTACTGACTGGTTTCACTGGCTAATCTCATGCCAATAAAATTCCTACTGGTGCTGTTGTGCCCATGAAAACCTTGTGTGACTGCTCACGGGGATGTGAGTGCTTATTCCTCAGATTCAGTGAAAGTCTTTCAGTTAACTTCAGTGGATGACAAAGCCCAATAAAAATGATGTCATATTCACACCACTACACACTAAGGGCAGAAACAATTAGCATAGCACCAGTTGATTACTGTTTCTCACTTGACCATAAACTTCTCTCTCTCCTTCCCTCCTACTCTCATAATACAGACACATCTCTATAATTTATCTAAATCAAATTAAGTAAACCAGTAAATTAATTAATTGATATATTTTAAGAGCAGAAGGGACCTCTGTCATGATGTATTCTGGTCTTCATAATGAGGATGCGGAATGTAATCCAGTTATTGCTGAGTCGCTGTTATCAGTGTCATGAGGCGACACCAGCGTGTGTCTTCCAGATGGACACAGGCTTGATTAAAGACTTCAGGCCATGGCAATCCACAGCAGCAGAGGACATTGTGTACCATTTGGTTGACTACAGCGTGTTAGAAACAAACATCTCATTTCCACTTGGATTTTGTGCTGATTTGGCTCAAGGCACTTATGAAATCTTTCACTGCCAAACCAAAGGGACACCAAACCCCTTTCTGCCAGTGTACATAGGTTTAGACTATGATGATGTGGCCCCCTCAGTGAAAAGAACAAGCAAAGAGCTGTGGATTTCCTGACGACAAGAATTAGCATCTATCAACCCTAAATTAGAGGGAGAAATTAGTACAAACATAATAGCTTGCATGAAGCCAAACACTGCTATGTTTTAATGGGAAAAATCATTCCTCCTGCTATTTTGTATGTACCACAATTTGTTGAATATTAAAATATTTAGATGTTAAATTCCTGTTCCCCCCACAAGGCATTATACAGTAATATATATGCAAAATATGAAAACAAAAATAGATTTGCCTACACATCAGCATTTAAAACACTCATTAATGCCAGGACAAACAAAACACTGTGTTCCATTCCTCTCTACATCATCTGTCATTTGGATATGCTGAGTATAATGAGGCAGAACCTTAATGTTTGTGGGGGGGAAAAGAAAAAGAACATGATACAAAAGCCCACGTGTGGGTTACAAGGTAAGGACCCTGGCAGAAAGCTCCAGACCTGGATAATGAGGATATAGATCCAGAACATAGATGCCCCCAAGAAGTTACTTTTTCCATATATTCACCAATACTTTCTGGTGGTTCTGCCACTGCTCTTCGTTCATCTCCTTTCTGTATCATGTTCACTCTTCTTGGCTTCAGACCAAGACACTCAGGCGTCTGTTGTTCTTTAAAAGCTAACCTGGACATATTTGTGTGGATGCTCCAGTGCCAGAAAAAATTAATTTATTTTACCCGTGTTTTTCAATGTTAGGCAGTGAATCTATTTATGTACTGTAAGCACAGTCATGTAGACTGAGGCCAGTGGAGATCACCAGTCAGTGACCAGATTTAGTCGAAGTGCGGCTTTGAGAAACTTAGTGTTAGATGTATCTGGACAGTACACAACAGTGAAGACAAGCTGCATTCGAAGGAGTAGAATGCTCCTCAAGAACATGGACATTTTGTTTTCACATGTTAAAGTAGCTTTTGCTAGAAAATATGGGGGCATGGTCCCTTTAAGTGTACGGTTACAGTAACTAATAAATTTAGTAACTAATAATAATACTGCTGGGCTTGCCAGTACAAAAGAAATATGGAACTACAGGAGACAATCCAGCAAAGGGCCACAAATATGATGAAGGGACTGGAACATCTCTCCTATGAGGAAAGGCTGAGAGAGCTGGGACTGTTTAGCCTGGAGAAAACTCGAGCGGGATCTCAACAGTGTATATATATACCTGAGGGGAGGGTACAAAGAAGATGGAGCCAGGCTCTTTTCAGTGGTGCCCAGTGCCAGGACCAGAGGCAACGGGCACAAACTGGAACACCAGCGGTTTGCTCGGAACGTCGATACACTTTTTCACTGTGAGGGTGACCAACCACTGTCACAGGTTGACCAGCGAGGTTGTGGAGTCTCCATCCTTGAGATATTCAAAAGCCACCTGGGCATGGTCCTGGGCAGCCTACTCTAGGTGACCCTGAGTGTCACACCTGGGGTGAGCATGGGGGCTGGACCTGATGACCTCCAGAGGTCCCTTCCAATCTCAACCATTCTGTGATCCTGTGAATTTAATTTAAATTATGTAACCAATTACTGGTCTGTATAAGAAAAATAGATTAAGCATGTTTATGAAAAGTAGAATTCACCAGCCACTTCATTTCTCAACTGTCGTGAGTATTCTGACTAATGACAGGTGGAAAAATTTGAAAAGCAATACCACAATGTATGCTGACATTATTTCAGGTTACTCTTTGTGAGGAAGATTCTGACGGGACAAGATAGGATCAGATGATAAAATATTCCAGAAACCCTGATTCTAACCTAAACTATATATTTTGTGAGACCAGATGTCACACCAAATAATCAATTCACTGCTGTCCTCATCTTTTCCAAAGTAATTCCCGGGAGAGTTCTGTTATGACAAAGTACTCTGTTAGAAAGGTGTGACATTTTCCATTTATTTTGTGTTAGAATAAGCTATGTAAAGAAAAAAATGGAGTACAAAACATCATCCAAAAATGAGAGGCTGTTTTTTTTAAGAAAAAAATAACAATGCTGGGACATAAGTTTCCAACTGCAAAAGCAACCAACTAAAGAGAACTGGATGTAGAATATTAGAGTAATTTACAGCAAATTAGTTTTAAAATATGTAATTAAATGACATCTTCTTGCTTTTCAGAGGCACCTGGAATACTTTACGTGAGGTGCTTTACTTTTTTGATTCTTTTATTTTGTTGTAAGAGTGAATTTTTTAATGCTGCTGCTTGATATCAGGAAAAATTAGAACAGAATAAATAGTCTTATAAAAATTTCAGGTCAGTAATAAATGCATTGGAAAATTTTATATTCTTTCTTTTCTTTCTTCTCCAAGATCTTGAGCAACTTTTAAAGCCTTTTGTAGTTTTCCTGGTTTTTTTCCTATCTCATCTATTTAAGAGATTGGATCTGCTTTGAAATCTGAAAGCCATCTGAAAGGTTCAGCAACATATTACAAATTAAAAAAAAATATATGTGCCATTGAAGCATTCCCCCACACAAGATGCCAGGCAGATGTATATAAAACTGAAAGTCAAGTGTGTGTAGCTACTGCTCTGATTTGTAACATTTTCTTCATGCTTCATTCCTGTAAATTATTAAGCAAGGTATCAGTCACCAGAAAATATCACCTCCTTCTTCTTAGATCTTTGTCATTCTCCAAGTGCCATCAGCAGATGGTGTTTAACTCAAGACAGAATAATTTTTAACTTGCAGGCATGACAACATAGTGATACAGGCATGAAGACAACCTGTTTGCCACAAACACCATATGAACTGACAAGTCTTATGCTGACTAACGTGCAGCTCAAGCAGTGGCCAAAGATGATATTCATACATGTCAGAGATCTGCCAGGAGCATAAGGGGCAGCTGTGTTTGGCTGGTGCACTGCCATTTCCCTGGGCATATATACAGAGGAGTAAGATTTCTTCTTGACTTCTGAATTTTTGCTAATTTATGCCCTTTTTTATCCAGACCTACTTTCCTTGTTGACCATGCATGAGTGTCTTTTCCTTGTGTGTACCCTAAACAAAACTGAGATGTACTATAAAGAACAAATCCCCTGAACTCACTATGTACCCATCGCATACATGCTGGGACTCTGGGAAAGCTCCAGTCCCTGAGGATGCTTTGCAGCTCCAGCACACCTAAACAGCACTCACTGAAAGGACTTTTTTCTGGTTTTCACCCAGAGAGAACCCCACTGAATTCCACGCTGCCATCATCAGCCTTCACGGGAGTTTGTTCCTCACATCAGCAACATCAGTCTTCCTTTCACCCTTATGAAAAATCAAGGTGAGCCTCAGAGCAACTGGGTCTCCCTTTTGGCGAGGGAGGCAGCCAGTGTCACTATCAGGATCACCCTTTTGGACACGGCAGCACAGGAGGTTGATGTCATTTGTTGTCACCACCAATTAAAGAACGGAGAATCACAACCTTTAAGCCACGTGGTATCAAAAAGCAAACTGAAAACCAGTCCCTTCATAATCTAGAGGTTTTCAAAGCTTTGTTGAAATAAGCAGCCTGCTTTCATGAAGGCATCATGTTTCCTCCAGCACTATTTCTTTTCTGTCACACGAGGCCCCACGTATACAATGCAACTTATGCTGGTTGTACTTGGCTTGGTGAAATCTGGATTGCATCTTGCTTAGAAATTCCCCCATTTGTTTCCCTTTTCCCTTTTTTCCTGTCCAGCCCTTCTCACTCTGTGTATTATCTCTGCTATTCATTGATTTTTTAAATTCAGAATCTGTCTGCTGAAAAAATATAGATGGCTTTAGCCTCTCAATCCACACCTCTCCACTCACAGGAGTCACAACAACCAGAAACAGGCCTTAGTGCAGAAAATAAAATGCCAACATCTGATTAGTTTAATGAAACCACTGAAAAATTCATGGCTAATTAGTACAAATTCTACATGGCCATAACGATATGCTGTCAAATGGTAAGGAAAAGCATCCTAGTTTAAAATAAACCTGTTTTTCCTTCTTTAAACTCTGAAAGAGGAAACATGATTTGCAAAGACTATAACTTGTGCTTATGCAAAAAATGGGTCTACCATGACACAATAGACACACCTTATTTCTCTGGAAAATTCAAATATAATTTTCTTCTCTTTTTATCCGTATGCTCTTGCACAGATTAATGGGGCCTAATATGAGTAAGAATCAGGCCCTTGGTTGCCCTTTCATGCTGCAGTGCCTCTGTACCCCTCTTGCAAAATCAAGTAAAACACATCGCTTAACGAAGTCCTGGGGCACAACACTGGGTGATAGGTTCATTCAGTGACTTTTATAGTTATGTAGTTTTAGGTCAGAGATCTAATACAGCTTTAAATCTGATAATTGTAAACCTATTTTAATAGAATAAGGTCCCTTATTCTAGCCATTTAAGGCTACATCCACAAAGACTTGCATCCTATAATTAGAATTTCTTCTCTAGGAACTGCAAGCATAACAGACTGGGTCAAACAAAGGACAAATCTGTGGTCTGCTTGGGATAAAGCTGAACAAGAACATGTTTATGCCAGGATACAGAATGAATGGAGTACAATATGACAAAACAACTATGCTGCTCACACTTGGCAAGAACCAGACAATAAAGTTATTGCAGAGCTTGTGATGGTGGAGTTGGCAATGTAGTTCATTTTAATAAATCGTGTTTAATCTGTGTAAAACAAGTCAGGATTCTTTCCAGTGAGCTATATCATATCCTTCTAATGTCCAAGAATAGGCAGTAGAAAGCGTTATATACCTACACACATACATACAAGCACACACACATCTATACTTTATAGAAGCAGCAGTTGGCAGATAGTTGGGATGCCACCTGTGTATGTAGAAGCTTTTCTTCCACTCCTCCTCCTTGCTCATCATTCCAGCTATCTGCCAAATCCTGCTTCTATACCACTTATCTAAGTATGTAAGCTCTTCTTTGTATGTAAATATATTTAGATGCCTTAATCCTTAGGATTCCAGCTCTCTGTCAACTACTGCTTCCATTGCTAAATATAAAGAAATACATCTTGTTCAAGGCTATTGTTTGTTCTGCATTATGAATATCAAATATTCACAACAACTTTGGCTCTTACTAGGTACTTGTTAATATATGGCAGGTAGTCACAATGTGCTAGGTAGATATAATTAAATGTAAAAACAAACAAACAAAAATTAATTCTATTTTGGAAAAATGGGAGAGGGAGGAAAAAATAGAATATGGCATTTTTTTTCAAAGATTTAACAAAACCCAAATATCATTCATAATTTTGCAACTTTTTTCCTTCTGGTAAGGAAACAGAAGTCTAAACTATTAATATAGATGAATGAATTTGGCACCCAACTGGCTTCTGCCAAAAAAGTTGCAATAGCTGAAAAATGAAAACAAAAATAATGTTATAATGAATGCAAATTAGTAATCCCCCTTCTGGAAAAGTACCCCCTTGGTAAATATGAAAAGATGACTTAGACATTAAGAGCCCATTTCAGAAGAGTGCAAGCACTTTGCTGCATTACTTGTGCACTGCGGCACCCTATATCCTGGGGCCTGAGGAGCAGAGCTGGGCTGGTGGGACAGAGTGTGGTGGACTGATCCTATCTGAGTAGGTCAGATGTATGATATGAGGGAGCCAGTACTGAAACTTGTCTGTAGAATGACATACTGTTGATTCATGAACACGAAAAGACTGTAGCAAGTCAGATCAAAGACCATCTAGCCCAATAACCTCCATCTGACAGTGGCTGTGGGCAGGAACAATGCCTGAAACTGGAACATGTATATCCTTTCCTGCTTTAGCAGTCAATGACTTACAGACAACCTGACCCAGGGATTGCAAGTGGGCTGTTGTGTTCAGTCACTACCAACAACCCTATCCTGAATGCGATTGCCTTGCCCTTTTTGCTTCGTGCTAATCTGCATCATGAGAAATATTGAGTAGTAGCTGCTTTTTCAGTTCTTCATTCCAGTCACAATTTGTTAGACCTTTTAGTCATGACCACAATCATCTCTAAAGTCAACAGCAACCTCTGCAGCCTTTCATCCCATTTAAACTGGAAAATTCATCCAGCTCAAAACACTGGATTTCACATGATGCATCCATAGTACAATGGAGTGGGATTTCACATGGTATTATACATTGGATTTCATATTTTACATCCTCTTTTCCACTTGAGACTGACCATAGAACCCACACCTTACATTACGTATTTGGAATCCTCAATACCTTAATATTAAATTTTCTAATAAATTTTTGGCAGACACAAGGAGGCAGTGCATCCACTCTAGCCATTAGAGTTAAATTCTATTAACTCAAACTTTTCTGCTTCTGACATCTTCCTCTGAAAACCTGGTACTTCACTAGTGCCTTGATCCAAGACAAACAATTGCCTTGAAAAACACCAATTGTCTCTTCCTAAAATTTCTGACTTTCTGATCTTGGCCATGAGCCTTCGTTTGTATAAACTATTGTACCAGCCACTGGAAACCAGTTGATGAAGTCTGCTGGTACCCTAGTCAGTAAAGTCAGAGGTAGTTTGACCTTCATCAATTTAGAAAGTGACCCGCTCAAGTTCAGTTGCATTCAGCTCTTTTTCAATCGAACAAATGGACCTAAATATAATGTGTGTATTCAGACTGATATCATGCACTCCATGTATAAATTTAACCCTGTACATATATGCAATCCATTGTTTGTTGGCAGAGAACATGTCACTTATCACATGAAGTATTGAGTTTGGAAGCAGCCATGAAACAGAGGTAACAAGCGCTGCCTCTGCCATAGAACATCACCAAATATGCTAAGTAGTCTAGCTGAGGTTGTAGAAAGCCAGATCTGCCCAACCATCCATAAAGAGCAGGATAAATTCTCCAGCAAGACAGAAGCAAGGAGAGAAAGATGTTAGCTGTGAAAAAGGGGTGATTTTTAGCTTAGGTAAGAGCAAGGATGGAAAATAAAGACAGAGCAACTACAGTTTTCTGGTACTTCACATAAACATTGTTTGAAAATCAGTTGTTGCTCATACTGTTTCTGCTGGTGTCTAGTTAAAGTATTAGCAGCAGAGACAAGTCTTAGCAGAAACACTGGAGCTACTTGCTTTGATTTCTCAGAGATAAATTTACGACACTAAATTATAGGAGAAATTCAAAAAAGAGGAGGTGAATTTCTGCTGAAAAACTTTCCTTTGAGGAGAGAAAAGCCTGGTCAAACACTTCAGTATCAAGAGAGAGGGAAATTTGGGAGAGACAAATAAGCCAATAAAAGCCAATAAAAGCCAAAAAATGCCATTGATGAGACAAATTGACTTCTGTCAATCATGAAAAATAAAATCCAGGTTAGTAAAAACCTGGGCACAGAGGAACCATCTTAGAGATTTGTTTGTTTGTTAGGCAATAACTTTTAAAGTAGTATCAAAGTTTCTGATCCTCCAATGCTTCTAAAGATTACCTCCTTTCATTGTTTATTGTCATATGTGTGATTATAATAAAGGCTTGAAGGATCTGGGACTTAGCGCACTAAACTTAGACTTGAGAGGCAAGAATGCCTGCTCAGACATATTCTTCCCATACAGTCCAAAGCACATCCCACTGGCCCCTCCAGCATCCACTACCTTGGCCCAGCAGCTGGCTTTGCACAAGACATATGCTGCAAAAAAGCCACCAGACAAGGGGACAATGAAGTTCTCACCTGGGGCACCTCACAGTCAGGCTGTGAAAAAGCCCTGGCCATGCACCTGGCCAGCACAGTGGACAACCCTTTGCATGGGAGGCAAGAGAAGGCAGACATGCAGGTGGACACCGTGCTCCTCATTAAAGATTTAACAGGTCAGGAGAGCCTGCAACTGTCAGAAGGGCTTGACATGGCATCACGGATGCTGGTGGCTGCTGTGAGTCCTCACACCCACACTTTGCTGAAAAAGATATGTAATTCCCCAGAGCCCCAGCTGGATGGCAAAGCAGGAGCAGAACTAATTACTGCTCAGGGAGGAACATGATAGAAATGTCTACATAACATAGTGCTTAACTTTCTTTTTTTCAATAGATGGGCTATTAAAGAAGATGTTTTGTACGTCGTTGAGAGTTCCAACTCTACATCTGAGTTTCAGCTTGGTTTTCCTTTCAATTAGGGCTATTAAAGTCATCTCGACATTTGAGAAGCTAAGATGATTTACGGAATATTTAAGTTTGAGCTCAGTAGATAAAAGAAGCTGTTTTTTCTTTGTGAGCCTTATGGGTTTGATACTAAAAAAAGGCAGTGTGTCCTTCTCAAATACTCCATGTTACAATACCAGATGGGAATCTGGCACTAGAAGCTGGAGCTGGCAATAGGCAGGAGCCCTGATTTGTAATGTGAAAGGCTAAATAATACTCAGAAATAACTGTCAATCACTGATAGAGATGGAACCATTTTAGTAAAATGAAGTCTAAGTAGCACATCTGAATAATTTATTGTGGCAGCATAATCTGCAGATTTCAGCTGTGATTACAATATAAGACTCTATTAAAGACTAAAAAGTACAGAGAATAAAGCTCAGAATAAATCAGAATCGTAAAGCCACTGCCAGCAAGAGGAGAGAAAAATTTCTCAATAGAAGCTGGCTAGAGCTGTGAGCTGCAGAAGTCAGTTCAGGAGTTGCTGGGAATTTGGTACATGAATTCAGATGACAAGCTAGACATCTAACTAGTGTCCTGGGTTTGTTGGTTTGTTTGTTTGTTTGTTTGTTTGTTTCAGAAAGATGTTGAAATTTCTTGTGAAATTAATGCGAATTGTGGACATCAATGTTTCTACTAATTCAGGTACTTAAGAATACAGCTTTCAGTTTGTCTTCCACGAAATCCAGCACTTGAACAGTGTCACAAAACCCTTGGGTATTTCTGAGGAAATTTGTCATCTCTACAGGTTTTTGGGGTTTTGACAGGCAAGACTAGCACAGTAAGCTGTACTCCTCCTTCTGCCTCTAAACTCTATTATCAGTATGAAATTAAGTTAGATAATAAATAAAATACTGAAAACACTGGGCTTTATAAATGGAGCATAGTCAGCCAGCTGGACTTAACACCTTTTCCCTAACGAGACAGGAGAGTTCTGCATTCCCATCTCTGCAACTACGTTGTGACATAAGTCTTAACATACCCTGAAATGCTTTTTATTAATTGGACTGTTAGATAGAGCATATTGGTTTTTTTCTTAGGCTTTTGGAAGTACAAGTTCTTTCAAATCCACCTCCAAAATACAGCATTAGAGATAGCAGCTGTCTCTTTCCTCTCATACAGAGGGATCTCAGTCAATGACAGTGGCTTTTAGGCAGTTTATGATGAGTACAAATAAAGAAGTTGGAGCTTGCTGCATAGGGTTTGAGAAGCATGGGACTGAAGGGAAAATGAAAAAGGTAGGGGTCCAGACTAAAATCTGATGGATAGAAATGTGGCAGTGATGTTTGCACAGATGTCTCCCAGTGGAACCTGTCTTCAGTCTCTCCCTGATAAGGTTGTGATGAATGACATGGAAGGAACAAAGACTGTGCTGTAGATTCAGCAAGGAGAGGATGTAACCTTACTTTAAAATTAAAGCAAAGTCAAAAAATGCGCTTTCCTCAGAAAAAAAAAAGTGATAACTAAATTAAACCTCCCACTGAGAACAGCTCTAAGCAGTGGGAAGGGAGCTGTAAACAAAGTGGGTTCCAGCAATTGTATTTGTATCTTCTGGCCATTACTGAATCTCTAAAGACTTATAAGAAAGAGAAGATCCCAATACAGATGAAGGAAAGTGAAAGATAATGCAGGCAAGTTTGAGCGTGTAAGTTCAAACTACCTCACTGGATTTCTTAACTAGGCATATTCACTAAGCATGTGAACTTATAGGCAAAACAAAAACAATAAAACAAATAATAAAATATCTCTATGCTGTAGTTCACAGCAATAGAAACACGTGTAAAAATAATGCTTGCAAGTAAACAGCTGAACTTCAGAGTAACCCCCTACATTTTTGGAAGTGAGTTTTTCTACCACATGCACTTTCAGACTTTTTTTAATTCTCAGCCCGAATTACGTTTGTCTTGTTCCCTCCACCCCGAGCTCCGTGGTGACATACCAGAGCTTCCTGTGCTGGCATCCATGGCAGAAGCAGCAGCTTTGTGTTTTCCACATTTTAAGGACTTAGTGCACTGCTGGGTTAGACCAGCAGTCTGTACCGCCCCATATTCAGTCTCAACGGTGGCAATAGAAGAGGCTATTTATGGCAGAATACGAGCCTCAACACTTTCTCGTACTCTTGTTTTATTAGATCCCTGCCTATTCCTGCTAGTATCTGTTCATATACTTGTTGGCCATAAATGTGTTTAATCCCTTTTTCAACCCTCTGTCATATCCTGAAGCACAATCAGTAGCGCCAGGCTCCAGAAGCTCACCACCTGCTTTCAGAACAGCTTTTCTTGCATCTATTTTAAACCATTCTGCTTGTTTCAGTCAGTGCCATGGTGTGGGATATTTGATGACTACTGGTACCACAGGCAAGCATACATGGGATCTCCGTGCTTCTCAAAAACCCCAGTGAAATCCCCCTCCAGCTTTCTCCTCCCTACCCCAGGAGGTGACTTCCCAGAAGGTACGGCTGCTTTAGAAATACAGTTTTCGTTAATCAAATGCTATTCTTCAAAACTGACAATGATTACATAGTAACGAGAGTCCTTGGAAAGTACAGCAGTCAGCGATATGAAGTGGCATTTACCAACAATAATTTCTATATTTCTGTCCCTGTGCTTAGGTAAAGAAAATAGCTGTGACAATAGTTGGCAAACCAAGTCCTCGTGATATATTCCATTCCACCAGCAAGCCTGTGCTTATTTTGGTTAGTTCCCTTGCCCTTGACTGCACAGCACAAGTAAAACCTGCTCTAGTGTGTAACAGTTTGTAATTTATCTATCAAAGGTATTTATAGAGCACTAGTCACCAGAATATTCAGGCTCCAGCCCCACTGACACATTAGAAGAGAGGCAAAAAGGCTTATTACAAGGGACTTTTTAAGCATTTTTCTCTGACAAAAGGCTTGGAGAAGCTGCATTTATAGACCTTCCTTTGAAAAGCTGAAGGTTTTAGGAAAATATTGTTAAAAGAAAACCTGCAGCCTGAATGCAAAAAAGGGTGAAGAAAAGGAGATATCCTAAGTTGTACAAAAATGTTCTATTTGAAGTAAAAATGTAAATAAAGTTCAGAAACCAATAAATGTTTTCATATGCTGAGAAAGTTCTTTCATATCGCTTCATTTATTTCACAGTTTTTTCAGTTTCAAACCTGACCAAAGCACCAAGGTCCCAAGCAACCAAGGTCATACGTATTAAAAAGTCATCCTGATGAATAAAAATTAGGTTTTCAGTGGCAACACTGTTTGTAAGATGAGGTCTCCTACAACAGTGACACAGGTTGTGGGCCTTGAGGTCTAGTGAAGGGGCATGAAAAGCTTTTAGGATTTCCCCCCCTTGGCAGTGCTTTTCACCTATCATGGCAATATTCATCTTTTTTGAAAGAGATGGAAAAGAGAGAAGCATGCCAAACCACGCAGGGCTGTAAAAACTCTGCTTTTAGACTTCTCATCTCCAGACACAACAAGACGAATGAAGAAATGGGTGTCTCAATATCTCACGGTGTGATTTATGCGCTGCTTCGAGTTCAACCTGACACTAGCAAAAATGGCTCAATGGGAGTTGAAGTCTAACCCAGACATGAGGTTAATGCTGTACATCAGCTCCATTAACGCTCAGAAATATTACATGCAAAGAAGATATATGAAGGCTGTTAGCTAGACTACAAGGGCTATGCCTACACATGACAGGGTTTAAGCACTGTCTTGGTACAGGGTGAAGAACTGCAGCCTGCCAGCCCCATGTTACTCCTGTTAGCACATCGAGCCCATCCAAACAGCTGGAGATGTTGCAGACACCCCCCTTCCCTCTCCCTTCTGTCTCCAGAGGGAATTGTCGAGAAGTCTTCCTGGCGGCACTTTAAAAGCAGATGAGATCAAGTATGCTTTTAAGAATAAATATATTTAAAACAACAAGCCCTCAAAAATTAAACCCCATCTGTTGCTGCAGAATATAAATTCAAATACTACTCATACACGCTTTAACTCACTGCTCATGTGAAGAAAAAAAAGAACAAAAAGATGAAATTATTTGATTATTTCCTTGACAATGCAGTGCTCATGTGGCATGTCCCTCCTTGGGACTAAAAAGCTGGCTATTTTTCATGGCTGCACAGCACAAAGTGGCTCACTGTAAGGCAGACTCTACTACAACCACCAGGCCAGAAAACATGAAGGGTTTGAAGGCTGGACGTTGAAAGTATTGGGACAGGGAGAGACTCAAACATGGCATGTGAAGAAGAGACAAAAGACCACGCTCAGCTGTTACTGGTAGAAAGAAACGGGAGCTCCTTTAGGGAAAAGGATGTCTTCCAAATTAGGAGACCCAGGAGTGGCAAGTGGACTCACAGCATCCTCCTCAGCCTTGTCGGACGAGGCAAGCAGAGTTTTACCTTCTGCAGGTGAGGGCTGGGAGGTGGAAGTGCCCGGTGTGGGCACTGTCTGGCAGGGAACGGAGCAAGAGAGATGCCACCGTCCCACGGAGCCAGCTGGGAGGTGCACAGTAGGCAGCTCAGCAAAAAAATAACTTCAGTTCACCAAAGGCTTTCTGTCTACCATCACTCCAGTAGTCCATGGCTTTTCTTTTGTAAGTGCTGGAGAGGGTCTGGGAAGTTCCCCATACCAAATCAGACTGGCTTCTCTCTCCTCCATGACCACACAAGGTCCTTGATGGTGGCCCCAGGACAGGCTGGCAGAGACCAAAGCTCTGGGTTTGCTCTTACCTGCCCCTCTCTTGGCTGCCCAGCTCCTGGTGGCACTGGTGACAGCAGCAGCATGCTGGTGCTCAAGGACTGCCTGTTATTAGTTTGATGTGATGTCGAGGCTTTCCAGAGGAGTACCAGCAAAAGAAAGGAATGGCAGTTTAACAACCTGTATCTCATCTGAGTATAAATTAATTTTCATGGGCAGAAGTGGAGAGGAAAAAGGATTGTCTACCCCACACTGGTCTTCAGCTGAAAATCTCAAAAGCCTGATACACATAATGGAGGGTGTTAGATTTCCTTATAAAAAGGCTCCAAGAACTTTTATAATAGCACACAATAACCTAAATATAGGGTTAGTACTGGCTTTCCTATATAAAGACAAGTATAACACAAGTTGTACTTGACCTGAAAAAATTGAATATTTAAATTGCATATTACAAAGAATTTTCCTCCCCTATGATCTTTCTGTTTAGTTAATAGAAAGCAAAATACAAATGGATGCAATGCTGGGCATTATTTTGGGTCAGACCGCTTCCTATGATTTCATTTTCTGTCTTGTAAGCATTTTATGGACAAACAAACAAAACACACACAACCAAAACAACCAAAACAAAACAAAAACAACAGCAAAACCCACCAACTCTGAATTAGAAAAACCCCTAAAAGAAACCATTGCAAGTGTGGCTCTTGGAAAAAAAAAATCAGAAAGGAACAAGAAGGGCAGTAGTAATCCCAAGATTAAAAGAAATGAGTTATGAGAACAAGTTAGAAAACTATGTTCCTAAGTAGGGATTTAATAGAATTGACCAAAATCATAAATAACTGAGATAACAGAAGCTTCTTTTTTAGCTTCAGTGCAGAAGATTGGATAAGGAGAACACAAATGGAAGTCAAAGAAAAATAAATTTAAAGTAAGCATTAAAAAAATCACTTTTCATCTCTGATAGCACTAAGCAGGTTAAATGACCTGCAGCTCAAAGTTGTGAGGTGGCAACCTTGGGATTACTCAAGAAGGAGACTGGCCTAGAAAGTGTTGTAAAAATAAGCAAACTGCACCAAGCAAAATATCTGTTACTTGCTGATACCCACATGTTCTGCTCTTATAAATGTTTCTCCTTTAAATATCATCTACCTGAGCTGGTAAATCTAGCATTCTACACCGTGTTTACGCAAACTTGTAAAAATATTAACTATTTATTACATCAAGAAAGTTGAAAGTTTCTGTAAGAACTGAAGATCTAAGTAACATGCAGCATCTCAGCATCGTTCGGATGTTTTAGGTGCGTGAGAAAACAAACACTGCTAATGTCTGAACACATAACAAGTGTAACCATGCTAATGAACTGGAATCATAACCCAATGTAAATGTTGAGAAACAGACCCATCATGTATATTCCATTACATTTGTGCTAAAAGAGAAGCTTCCTTCAAGCTGAAAACACTATAGGAAAAGCTCTTCTATACTGTCAGCATTACATGAGAGCCTGGAAAGATCACCGTGCACTAGCATCTCGTTGGCGCACTAGGAGTCACTCACACCCTGCATGAAGCAGGTGTGTCCTCACTCTGGTTTCCTGGAGAGCCATGTGGTAGCCATGAAGGACCGAAGGCAAGGCTGATTTAGGTTTAGCCCTTCCACTTTCTTGCCTGCCATATTAATTCAAGCTTGGATTCAGAAAGCTGCTCTGGCTCACGACTTCAACAAGGCACACAGGAAGGCAAGTCTGCAATCCTGCTGAAAAGAAGTCTGAGTCACTGCTCCAGAGCCCAGTAAAATCAATGCCTTCCTTGGATTTTGGATCAGAGCAATTTCTCAAGTAAAAGCTGGTGTGTTTATTTTTTTCTACTTTCCCCCTATTATATTGCACTAACCTATAGCCTAGCATCTGAAGTGGAACAAAAGGACCTGAGCAACTGGGGAAGGAGTAAGTAGACCAGAACTTACTGAGAAATTGAGAAGGAAGATAAGTTTCACTCTTGCCTTTAGCTCTCAATCTGAGTTTAGGCTGGTGTGATTCACAGCCCATCAGCTTGACTCTAAGTGCAAGAGTCACACTATACCAACCTCTAGGGGAGAGGAACATCCCTGGCAGGAGGGCACGGGAGCAGCGCACTGCCTGTTGCAAAGTGCTTTTAAAAGGAGGGAAAAGCTGATCTTCATGGAGACTAGTGTGATGGATAGGAAACATGCCTCAAATGTATGTGGAAATGGAAAGGCCGTGTTGAATCCTAATTACACAAATTTCTCTCACACTGCAGCAGGGCTTTGGATCATGGTTTGCTAAAAAGGAAACCCAGAAGCACAAACACCTGTTTCCCAAATGCACACAGTTCTCGCTGTGCAGCTAAAGCAGTCTGAACACTGGAATGGTGATATAGGTCCTTAGCAGATGGTCTGTTATATCATCAGGGATTGCTAGAAATAGTGTTGATGTAGTACTGACATGCCGCAGCCATGGTCTACAAGTTCATCATGAGTGGTTTTTTACAAACATTAAATGAAAAACCAGTAGATACTGTTTGGTATGCATAGACCAAAGCACTCCTGTACACCCTAAATGAACATAAGAATAGAAGTATATTCCACATTGGGATTAGTGAAAGACTTTCTTCATTATTTATTTAAGTTAATTTCTACCGTAACACAACTTTCTGCTACAGTAAGAGAGTTGAATTTTGACCGTGCAGCAAAAATGGATAGCAGCTACTTATACTAAACTTTTGATATCAGTAGAGTCTAAAGAATTAAGCAACCCACTGCAGTAATATGCCACCATAGGAAAAAAATTCCATAGCACACAGTAAGTTTGAGTTTCAGAACAGTTTTTTTTTTTCTCACAAAGCTATTTCATGTATTAGGTCTTACAAATGAAACTTGTGTGGAGACTGATCTCATAAAACCCAAAGAATCTTAGTTAGAGAATTTTAAGAAAAATGTTTTTCACAAAATTAAGGCTTGTTCCATTTTAGTAAAACTGCAAAGATTACTTATCTAATTTGCTTTGAATTGACTCCATCTTTGGGCAAATAATGAGAATTTAGTGATGAGGGGAGAGACCTCCAGGAGCTGCTCCACCAGCAGAGGCTCCCTTGCCCTTCTTTCCTCTCCACCCCATCAGCTTCATCCAGGCATCTTGATGCTCTTCACAAAGATTAGGCAAGTCATTCTCCCTTATGAGCCATGTCTAGATGCTGCAGAAACTAAGTCAGTGTTCTTTAGCCATGAGAGCTAACAAGCACTGACAGGAATAAAGCATGATTTGATAGCATGCATCCACATGCACCAGTCTTCAAAACAGAAAGTGAATTAATATTTCCCAAAGTGAAATTTGGCTGTTATAATGCAATGCTGCAAGCAGAATAAATTTAAAAGTAAAAAGTTCTTAAGATTTTCCAAGTTTTTGAGGGGGATCTTTTGGTTTTGTCTTTTTCGGGGCGGGGGGGGGCGTTTGTAGATGTGCTATAATAAAGATTATTTTATTCAAACTGTCTTCCTCTCTCTCATTATTGCAATAGTAGATACATATTGGTAAAAGATTGGTAAGAAGTACAGAGGTGATGGTTGGCAAACAGAACAGCTCATGTGGATGCCTGCAAACACAACCTAAGCCTTAATATTCCACTGGTTTCTTTCACAATGACCTTAAAAAGTTTGAAATACCTTTAGTCAAAACCATCAGAATGACCTAGGAATAAGCAAGATTTTTAGAGCAAGATTTAATCACCTATCTCCTAAAGAAGAGACAGAATTGTACTTGTGTTCGGGATTATTTTACATTCCTTTCTAATTGCACGTCCCGAAAAGATATCTTTTTCAACAAAGTTCTATCCACAGCCTTGATTTAATTATGCAGATAATAAATGGCTGTGAAGCAGAGGTATTCTGCTCTTCCTTTGATCCACTATTAGAAGTATCTTTATTGACAGTACTTTGATCATCGATTTGAAAATAAATTCAGGACACAAAGCATTTAAAAAAAGATAGGTCCCTTATATTTTCTTGAAACAGTCAAGATACAATCTATTAAATTTTTTCTGCAATATAAAAAGTTCTTAAGACCCATTTATTATAAGTAGCTCAGACAGTTCTGCAGTTTGTATCAAGGAGAGGGTAAGGTATCCCGATTGAGATGCTGGCTCAGCACTTGTTCAGATCCTTTGAATGGCTCCTCAGAGATGCTTTCCTCTTTCCACATGCAGAAACACTGATGGATTTGCCCTGCTGATGTCTGTCCTTCTGAGTCTCTGGAAGCAATGTATAAAGGAGAAAAAATGCTGATCCGTGGGTATGGCCTTGCACAGAAAGGAAGCATGGCAGGGCAGTGTTGTCCTCCCTGTCCAACACTCCCTACTGACTTACTCCACCAGCTCAGTGTCTAAAGGGAAATTGGCTGGTAGGGGCACACAAGACTGCACCATTCTTTTACATGTCTTGCATGGTATGTGGCTTTGTCTCAGGCCTTTTGAAAGTCCTCCTTCTTTGAGAGCTGGCACCTTCCTATTTTCATAGGAAAATTTTTGTTTAAAGAGTGACATGTGAGCAGTCCATGAAATTTCTCATTGCTTCAAACATTTTTTATAACTTCCTAAAGAAAGAATTACTACCCCATAATTACCAAAGCCATTACTATTGTGGGTTTTTTTGTTTGTGCTTTCTTTTTAAATTAATAAGTATTAGGCATTTGCCAGTCCCCTGGTGTGTAATATTAAAGTCTCTACCAGCTTGCTAGGAACACTCTTAAAGCTTGGATTAGCACAGTCCAGAAAATAGATAGAAAGTGTATGTCAAATTCAATGGTTTGATAAGCACATTTTCTTTTGACGTCTTTAATTTCTAACAGTGGGTCAGTTCTTCTTTCCAAAAGGAAAAAGACTGGGCAAGCTTCTTTGTGGCATCTCCTGGTGAAAATGGAGGCAAAGAAATCACTTTGCGCCTGTGCTGTGGTCATATCACCTTTGACCGTCTCATTTGCTCTCAGACTATGCAGCTGATCTCATCATTTTTTGATTTCTGCTTCCAATTTTCAGAAAAATCCTGTCCACAGAGGTTGCTGAGTTTTTACAGGACCTTGGTCACCCAAATGTGAACAACCCAGTGTTTCAAAAATAATCATTGTGTACTGTAAGCCAGGCATGTGGGAAACAGCAGGAGGAGAGAAACTCCCTCATGCAGGTGCAGGGAGGAAAGCACCCAGTTCTCTATAATCACAATTATGTAACTGCAAGTCGCATCCTGAACCATTTGCTTTTGCCAAATAGATAAGATTCTGCTTTCTCGTGACTGATAATAATAATAACTAAGTAATTCTGTTTTCTTGTTCAAATAGAAAAATAGATGTAACCTTGTAAGTTGTGACCTAAAAATAGTATGTAGAAGTATAAATATTTCTGTGTGACTAACAATAAATGGCTCATGATGATCATATTGATCGTGTCATGAAGTCCGTACCCTCGCGTCACACAGAGGCAAGCAGGGGACTGGTAATAAGCTGTCCATGCAGATCTTAAGACCTGCAGTTTTGCTATCACACCAAAGTGTTTAAAAAAACAGAGAATGTAGTTAGTAATACATGTTACTGCATGCAGGCTATTTAAGAGGAAGGTAAAGACATTTTAGTTTACGCTTTGGCTGATAAAACTTCAAAAATTATTAATGATGTCCACATTAATAATCACCCTGGCTGAAGTGACATCTGAATTGATTTTGCCTTGAATTTTTCAGACATGGGAATGTATATTTTTAGCAGCTCAGTCTGTAAACAATCAAGGGGAAAAAAGGTACTTCATGCTAGCTCAAAGGCTGTGTTACCACTCTCCCCTGCTTGTTTCATGGCTGTGTCAGTGGGGAAGGCTTGCTGTGCTCTGCTTTTTGCCTTCTCAGTGACCAGTCGTTGCAGCTCCACCAGCTGCATCTGCTACCAATCAAACCCAACAAGTACAGAGGGCACAGTCCTCTCCTCATCTTTCCCTTTTCTCCTCCTGTTTCAATTTTTCCAGCTCGTTTTCACCATCAAACTGCTTTGGAGTGATTCTGATAAAGATCTTTTCAGTGTTCCCTGGTCTGGCTCAGTGTCAGGCTCATCTGCTCTGGGTCAAATTCCAAATTCCTCATTCAGACAGGACACTTGTGGACTGCAATGGGTGCCCTGCCCTCCAAAGCATGGGATGGACACGTCCAAGGGACTGTATTGACCTCACCAGCTTGCCTGGAAGTTACTTGCTGCATTTCCCGTTGCATCATGTGCTTGCCTCAGTACTGCCCTTCATCCCTCTGCAGCAGGACCTGAGGACATCCCCCTCCCCACCTTGCCAGGGGGGCCACAGGTTGTGCTCCCCACAGCAGCTGCTGCTGCCCCTCCTGCCGTAGGAGGGTAGAAAACGGAGAGCTGGAAAGGAGCCCCTCTGGACTTGCTCTTAGACCTGCTCCCAAAGAGGAAGAGTGAAAAGGAAGAGTGAAAAGAAAGTGTGAAAAGATCATTAGGTCATACCTGTTCTGTTGCACCTCTAGAAGTCTTCATATTTTAAATTACCAGTCTAAATGAGAATACATCAAATATAAATCTTGACAGATGCTTACTAATGTTGTATTTATTCCTCTGTATTAAAGTACTATAAACACTTCAATCTGATGGCTTTTTTTCTTTTTCTTTTCCCTGAAAAATTAGTTCTTCCTGTTTGTTCACAGCAATAAAGAAATTACATACATACACATAATCTGCAGCGATTTAAATATTTAAATATAGAAGCATATGGATACACGAAGGGAAATATTCCCATATGTGCCTATTTCTGTATTTCAGTGGGTGTTTAGGTTACTCTGATGGCATTACATTAGAAAGAGAGCACATATATAGATTTTTGCCAATTCTAATGCAGTTACTTGACTTGTATAATAGTGCATGATTATGTAATTGGGGTAAATATAATTAGTACTTACAATATGCAACTACCTGGCAAAATGCTATTCAGAAATGTCAGTACATTGTCGTGTCATTTACTGGCTAGTTGAAATAAGGTAATCACAAAAGTTCTTCTTTGTCCCATTTCTCACATGAAATTCCCTTTTGCTGACTGCACTGCACTTTCACACTTGCCCTTGCTGAGTTGCTTATATCCATGTTTACATTTCTTTCATATGCACTGGTATCTTCGTATGTGTTTAATTACTAATTATTTTCCTCTGTCAGGAAGTAAGACATCAGAAATCTGCTGGCATTTCTGAGCTTGTCTAACCATGCACCACTTCTTATCTAACCGTGCACAGTGAGCCTTCCATTTTCCAAGGGTTTCCATTAATTTTCTGGCTGACCATTCAGCATGAGATGAGAAATCAAAACCAGTGCCGACTTCTGGCCCTGGTCTCAGTTCAATAAAGCACAAAAATTGCCCTTTCACTGCAAAGGAGTTACATTGGATGCCGGTGACAAGGCGTTGGGGGACAAATGGCCAGGACCTGCTCCGTGCTGGGCACAGACATTTCTGTGGCAGAGAGGAGCAGTTATGGGTGGATCACGACCCCCCATTCTCCATCCCCCTGCACTGTTTGGTGGGGGTAGAGGATCAGGAGTGAAACAGTGAAGCAAAGCATGGAAAAGGGTGCGGAAAGGTACTGGTTTAATATTTGTCCTTTTGTTTCTCACTACTCTAATCTATTTTAATCAGGAATAAATTAAAACTGATCTTCCCCAAGTCAAGTCTGCTTTGCCCAAATCAGTAGTTGGTAGGCAATCTCCCGTCTTTATCTCAACCCACAAGCTCTCTCGTTCATTTTTTTATCCTATTTTCTTCTCCCATCCCCTGGAGGGGGTGAAGTGAGCGGCTGGGTGGGAGTGTGGCTGTTAGCCAGGGCTAAGCCTCTGCAAAAAGATTTTGTTTGGATGTTTTTGTTCTAAATCTCTCAGATCTAAGAGATTTTTCATCCAGCCCGAAATTTCAAAACTGAGACTCATGCCCTGCCTGGTCTCTGCTCTCCTCTTATTCCAGTTCAGTCAAGCATGTCAGCAAACCATTTAGATGCTTTTTAAGTTTTAACACAGTTGTTATTAAGCAAAGCACTCCAGCAGGATTTAGGCATTAGTGATTAGAAACCTTCTCCATTTTTACAGCTGAAATACTGATTCAGTTCTCTTTCTGCCAGTTGCTGGAAGGTCTCCAGAAGTGCACCACATTATTCTTACTTAGCTTTTTTTCCTCAGAGCACTAAACTGGCCCGTATTTCCAACTAATGCACAGCACTTTTTATCTCAGCACATTCCTTCTTATCCGAGGAGTGCAAAAAATTCAGACTTACATAAGGCAGACCCTGTTCTTTTCCTATCACACAGCATAGTACCACATTTCGAGCAACTAAAAGTTACAAGTCCAAAAAGTCTGCACATTCCAAATTCACATTTGAAACACATCTTCTATTTTCAGGAAAAAAAAAAAAACAACAAAAAAGATAATTTAGAGCACATCAAAAAAGAGAGAATAAGGGGTGGGCTAGGCTTCTTAGCAGCTGCAATCAGCTGCAATGACATACATAAAATTTGTGATACATTTTGATATATTTGAGGTATGAGGGCTAATTTGTCTCTCAGGGTGTTCACAGTGTAACTTCCCCACTTCTCCTCCATATCCTCACTAGGCAGATGCCAGGGGACATGTGTGATGCAGGGCACTGGGAGGTCAGCATCCTACCTTACTGTCCTCCCAGACTTTCTCCAGGTATTTCCAAAGAGAGGAGGAAGGTAAGTGCTCAGACACACACACACACAAACAGGAGAAATCTACAGTGCGACATAATTAACCATTGAACAGCTGCTAATGGGAACCATTTATTGGAAGATTTAAGACCAGTTTTCACGTGCAAGAAGTGCTACTGCTGCACTTCCAGGGACTGCTGCTCTTCTCGGAGATCCGGGCTCCTAGATCTCCAGTTTGGGGCCCTTATTTCTGAAAAATCGTAGGTTTAAATTCAACACAGTGTTCTGTAACTAATTAGGAATCTCATTAAGGGAAAACAAGGCTTTTTTAAATAATAAAATTTTGAAAGGAGTGTGCCATGCGACAGGGAGTGACTTTTTAAAGGGAACATGATCACCCTTGCTCTGAGAATCAGAAAGTTGCTCTTTAACACTGCGAGCACAGAGGGAGAGCTAAAATCTGTATTTCTTTATCAGCTTCTGCTGTGGACAATCCTGCACCTGCAGATTTTTACAATGTAATACATTAATTTTCTCAGTATTTTCCTAACTGAGATGCCCCAGTGTCCTTTTAAGATCTGGAGATATTCTTGAAAAGGATGTCATTACCAAATCTGGCAGATTCATGAAGCAAGCATGCACTGAGTACATTTTAATACAAACATTGTTAATTTGACTTTGTCAAATACAAGTGATCATTAGGAAGAGGTACATGATGCAAAAAAATAACTGTCATTTTAGATCAGTTTCATATTGTAGTTATATAGATTTCTAATATACATTTAATTACAGTGATTACAAGCCCTCATAAATTATCAGCTAGGTCTTTGGGAATATCACTCCCTTTATTTCACTCTGCTTTAATTTATTGTTCCTAAATAGAGGACAATTATCATTTGCAGTCAGCTGCTCCTCAAACACACTAGAGAAAAGGGATTTGCTTCTGAAGCTCTTTTTCAGTTGTTTCACCTTTTATATTTTTTACACTAATACATTTCATGTGCTTTCTCTTTTAGGCCAACAGACAGACCATTCTTATGGACTCCCAGGGCTGGACACTAAAAGTTTTTGAGTTTAGAAGGCTTTTTGGTGGATGCCAGGGACATGTCCATGAGGACACAGGTGGCCAGCTATGCCATGGCCTCCACCTGGAAACCTGAGCCAAGGTCTGCCCAGGACGGTAGCTGGAGTATGAAACTGTGAGACCCTTGCACTCATCAAGTCGAGCAGAAGAGGCCCCTACAACTGAGCCAAGGAAAATGTGAATGGGAATTAAATGAAGTGACGACATGTCAGAGAGAACAAAAAAAGAGTTGCTTACTTGTCTTTGTTATTAGTCAATATTCTGGTCTGTTCTGCTGTAATAAAACAGCCAGTAATAACATGTCTATATATGTATATGTTTCATCAGTTCTGTATTTAATCAAAAGGGAGAGATTTAGATGCAGAGTCCCAAAAGCTGCAAAGCTCAACTGCAGGAAATTCCTCTCCAAAATTGTAGGTGACATGGGGGCATCACAGCCTCACCTGGGCCAAGAGCTGGGCATGGTGCAAAGAGGTTCAGCATGGTGAGCTGCACCCAACAGGGCAATGCAAACCATGGCATGAGCCTTATGTGAGCCATGGGCCAATGCCTGACAGGGAGCATACCGAAATCATTGGAGAGGCGCAGTGGGATGTCATGATGGGCAGAGGCACTGGCAGTCGGTACTGACACACAGCTATAATGACCCTCAGAGCTGGTGACAAGGGCAGCACTGTCACACAGATGTCCGACACTGTGTAGCATCCGTTCTGGCACCATCACACACTGGAGACAAGCCACTGCCCAAAGTTCGCTGCTGGGACCAGCTGGAACCAGCATCACTGACTCCTTGGAGAGACGAGAGGGGCAAGTCTCAGTTGATGGGGGTACCTGATTGTGTGAAAAGCTGTTTCTGGCAGAGCCTGCCCCTTGCTGAATTAGACTGAGCTTTGTAGCATCATGTTGTCTGGTGTGCCTTTTCCTCTCCCTGGCATTAGGTAAAGCACGACATGAAGATTTGCAAACTTGGAATATTCATCAGCAAAAAGACACACAACTATTTTATCTTTGTGCTAGGACCAATCCTAACAAAAAAAGCTACTGAAAATTTCATACTACCGTTTTAAACCTAAATCAGCACAAAGGAGCAGAAAGAAAGCTGGAATAGTTGTAGATAAAATCTTATTTAGAAAAACAGGGCCATGGTACAAGGAACACAGCTCTCAGTCCCCCTCAGGGTAGGAGGCAATGCTTTTCATGAAGTTTTGTTGACATAAACAGGACTGCTGTGAGTGAAATAAGGAGAGTGGTAATGAATCAAGCTTAATGTAGCATTATAAATTTCATTGCTCTGTAAGAATTAGAGGTAGGTAGCAGACAGCAGGACTGTGACAAGTGTCTGTACGGCTCTTTAAAGACGCCTTTGGTAGAGGACAGATAAAAGAGCACTGTAAAATACTGCACTTTTAACAATGTATTAAAATCCATGGTTGCTTTTGGGTAGAACATATTGCTTCCTTTTGCTTCCAGTTAACGTTGGTCAGCTAACCAATGGATGCTTGATTGAATTTATTCCTTTGTTAAATGCACAGGAAATTGTGCAGACAACCCAAATGGACTTTATTAGCAGAGTCTTAATAATTCAACTCTGCATTAGGGAAAAGAGAGAAAGGTATAAGGCATCATTTTCTCACAAATATACAAGATAATCATGCAGCAGAAAGCTGGGTTGACTTTTTCCCTTTAGTTTTTGATGTTCCCCTCTACCCCCTGCCCTTTTGCAAGTGGATATCTGAAACAATAGCTAGTAAAGCTACTGCTAAGGGAAAAACCTAACCATTTCAAGATGTTTTTTAACCTCAAGCTCTTACCTGGGAGACCATGTCCTGTGACCACTAGTGCTTATCAATGTGCTATCAGGTTACTTAGCAGTACAAATATGATCCAGAACAGGCACAGGCAGATGGTCATATTTCTGTTGAATAACTTCCACAACCACCGTGGAATTTATTCCAGCTTTATACAATCAGGAACACTGACTGAAGAAGACAGCCGAAAACTGATCTTGTGTAAAGCTTCTCAGTACAAAGTTAGCCCATCCAACTTTTCTAGTACAAAACTGAATCCGCAGAGTGAGTTCATACCATGTCAATCCACTGCATCATTTTGGGTCTAGTATGAGGAGACCTGCAGCCAGATTTACCATGCCATGCAACTACAGCTTTGGACCCAAAGTCCAAGGAAGTCCCTTTGCAGTCCCATTCACTCATGCCTGAACTCTTTAGAGAGGGTGTTGTCCATTGACTCCAGGCTAACTAGATCAACACCAACCAAGGCTTAGTCAAAAGTTAAAGAGGTTTCTGATATATTAGCACTAAAACAACCAAGATTTCTGATATATGTTATGCAGTATCAGTATTGCATGCAACTCTGACTTTACGTAACCAGCAACAACAGCAAAGACTTAGCAGTCTGGACAGAAACATGAGCCACGGTGTCCTCTGCATCCTCATACTGTGACCCCCTGGCTAAGTACACAGCTCAGGTCGAGGTCTTGCAAGTCTCCACTGCTCTTTCATTGTACACTTGCCTGTGCCCGTAGTTACATGTGGCAGTGTGCTGGTTCAGGGTCACTGGCCACAAGGGAACCTGCTGCAGTTGCCCAAGCCTAAAACATCACTTTTAATGCTGAATTACAACGTTTTGGTAAACACCACTCTTGCTTTCAGTGGCCTTTCATGGACTTCTGCTTTTGGATTGGTAGCATGTATCTGAATTTGCCTTGGCCTTTTCATCACGGGATGATGCAGGTTTGCTTGAGGGATATATTCCATTATACTTGTACATATCTGGGGAGAAATACACTTAGCACAATGCCTCAGAATAGCATATATTTCTCTATAACCCAAATCTGCTCATTTTAAGAACACAACAGAGACATAAATGCCGCATAATGCCCATGCTAGTGTGATTTTCATCACTCTCTCGTAGAAGATCTAAGCTGCGCAGCAAACATTTCGCAACTCTCTCTAACAACAAACCCAAGTCAGTCCTTTACATTTTGCTTTACTTTCCTCGTTGCCTTCTTTCAGTAGGCTTTTTCCTGGCTCCAGGGAGAGCAGAGATCAATAACACAAACCTAATATTAGAAACGTCTTCGGAAAAGCAGCATCCGTGGTCGGGCTCCTCGCACGCCACGGCCCCCCTGGCAGCAGCAGCAGCACCCGGGGCACAGTGCTGGCCCATTCAAAGTCATGCACCGGGGGGATGTGAACACCCCGACACTCACTCCCTGCTACCGATAACTGTATCCCTTGCAAGTAATTTGGAAGATGGAAAGGTGTATAATAACTTTTACGTTATTACTTTCAGTTGCTGGTATCTTAAAGGCAGATTAAAATCATTCTCAGGGTTGAGAATAATATTTCTGTATTGTTACAAGGCCTAAGGAGCTACAGTGACTTCAAAATAAGCTAGATATTACTTTTTCTTGAGTATTGGGCTCATCTGCCAGACAGTAAACAAGTCTGATGATAGGAGGCTGCGGTTTGCTACACAGCCGTGGAATTGTATAGGTCTCATGGAGGGTGTTTCGAGCAGTAACATTACCAGCACTCTCGTCTTATGGTACATGGCTGGGTACATTTAGAATTTTGCAGGTTTAATATCCAGCCCCACAAGTCACTGAGAGAAGATTTATGTTCCTGTCTACAGGCATCTCACTACTGCCAAGATCTAGAGAACTGTATTTGCAAGACCTTTTGTTAATGAAATGTAAAGATGGCTAAAAATTTGTTTCTCTCACCTCTTGTTTCACAGTAGGAACAACAGTATATGGTTCTGTAATAGCTATCTAATGCCATGACAAAACCAGTATCCAGATGTAGCAAGGTTATTTTTTATTTTATCCAGTTTTCTATGACACAGTATCTTCAATCAGCACCTTTCTTAACTTCTTAGCATCACAACAATGTCTTTGCATCTTGTTCAGCTCTACTTCTAATGCTTAAGTATGATTTGATAAAAATAACTGTTTCAGAAACCACACAATAACACTTCAAATCAAGTAAGCAGAGTTTGACTTAAGGTGAAATGGCTAATAAAATTATATCCAGTACTGTCTGGTAAACAAGAACAAATTGAGAGAAGAGTCATCTCTTCGGGTGCTGGTCAGCACCAAGTATTGCTGCTTCCAGAGGAGGCTGGCAAGAGTGGAAAATAAAAAATCTTCCCTTCTCATACACCAGTTTAAACCCAGAATGCCAAGGACGCTCCATAAAGACCATCTCAATACCTCCGATACTGGAAGTTGGTGCTGAGGAAGTGGGGTTGGAATCTGACCTCAAGTGCCATTTTCAATATAAAATTGACATATAACTTACAAAAATAATAGGATCTGACTTGTTTCTAAGAGTAATACCTCCATTTACTGAAAGGATACTGACTGAAAAGCCATTTTCTAAAAAACAGATGCTAGAACTGGCAGGGAGTTCAAATGAAAGTGGTGTCATGACTAGCCAATTCAGCCAAGGAGAGGCTAATTCCTCCCTTCCCATCCCCATTTGAAGAAGGCAGGAATGACAGACAAGTTCAGAGAACTAAAGTACAATTGGAACAATCTCAAGGAAGACTTAAAGGCCAATAAACCTACTGTCTCCTCAGCAGCATCTAACATGAGACGGGAGGAGTAAAAATTAAAAAAACCGTCAATAACATATTCCAAACTTACATAAGGTGAGAGGAGAAACCTCTATGAGACTGAAATCTGCATCTCCCTTATGTCCACCAACTTGCACACGGAATGGATATATTAATCTCAATTTACTGTATTTTTTCATCAGATACACAGAGGGTGGGACAAATAATGCCTTTTTTAATAAATCAGATAACACCCAGTAGCACAGGCAGAGTCTTGGAATATACTGGAATACATTTGATTTCCAAAATCCCTGTTACAGTTGCAATAAAATTACAGGAAAGAGAGGCAGAATTGGCTGTATGCAAATAAATGCCTAGCAAAATTGGAAGCTTTTAAAATTCATTTCTGAAATGCAGAGCAATAAACCTATGCTCACATTATCATCACCACTGAGGCATTTAAAGATTTGCTAGACGTGTTTGCCACGCCTGCATCCTTCTCTTTTTTTCTCCAGTACAATCTCATTAAACGAACAGTAAGATAACATTTCCAAAATGTATGCATAACAACACGGGGAAATATGTTAGTCCTTATTCTTGGGCTGTTACTCCCAGTGTAAATATTGTCCATCTTTGGTTTCTCATCTCTGTTTTTAAGAGGATGGATAGGAAGAAAATACACACAATGGATCTCCTTCAGTTCGCATACCTAAAATTATAATATAAGAAGGACACAATATAAAACATACACCAGTACTGGAGCACAGTACACATGGAAGCTGAAGGAGTCTTCCAGTTCAGACAACACCTTTGGAAAGGCTGCAGAGTAAACCAGGGACCTTACCCAAAAGACAAGCAGGCTGGCCAAGAAGGAGAAAATGGTGAAGAGCAAGCCGGAGGAGGACACTGACATTGCCAATGTCCCTTGCCTGTGCTCCAGCTGTTCAAAGGCTGTTCCTCAGCCAGGCTGAGGGATCTGGTGCATGTTGGCCCAGCCTTGAGTGGGGTGTTGGAGCTGGATGACCCCCAAAGTGCTCTCCAACCTATGTGATCCTGTAGGTCTAGGATGATGATCACTATGTTTTGTTACTGTTTCGTTGGGTTTTGGAGAGGATGCGGTGGGACAGAGAGGCAGAGTAAGCTTTGTGCCCTGGAATGGGCTGGCTGATAATTGTAGGCAGAGCGGATCCCCTAATCCTGCCAGCGTAACTGGGCAGTGGCCTCTTCACCTGAGGCCACACTGCATTTTTCACGTTGTTGCTCTTCCTATTCGGCCGTACATTTCCAGCCAGTGCACTTGGGGACAGGTACCTCTGTCAGACAGACCAACATGCACTGAGGTAAACACAACCTCAGCTGCAGAAGGGTGGCCACTTTCATTCTCTTTGTGCCACTATTACTGTCTCAAAGAGCACTCTCCAGTAAAGGGATTCTCCTGACATACAGCACATTCCAATGGGATTACAGAAAGCTTCACAGGGGGTGAATAATGCTGTTGTTCTACAAACAGCATACAGAGGTGTGGGAAAATGGCAGTCACGTAGCAGATCCCTGTTCCCCTGATTTCTAATTCGCAGTTTTATCCAACTCACTTTCTTCAGCAAGCTGCTCCTCTTAGTCTGCACTGTGTCAGAGCCACCAACCCTTGAGGGTCCATATCCCCAGCGAAAAATAAGCTGCAGCCCAGAGGTGCCCTCGAGCTTTAAACCATACAAGCTGAGCTCCTGACTCACCTTCTGGGAAACCTGCCAATAATCAATGTGCAACACCTTTGTGTGAGATTCACCATCAGCTTGGGATATTATTGAATTCCTAATAATATTAAAGAATTTATATTACTAGCACTGTATTTAAAAAAAAAAAAGTTTCTTTAACTTTCAGAAAAATCACTTCTGCTAGAGAGAACATCATCATAACTGCCATAGGGAGGGAAATCAAGATGAAGATTAGACAGCAGATAGTGTCTGTAGGTAGTTCCTATGGATGAGGAGGGGAACAAGGTCATTTTAATTCTAGAAGCAATTTCATTGTTGAAGCTTCTATTCATTTACATTTAAGCGGTTATTCCATCCTGCTTATGCACTTATGTCCATTGTTTAACTTCAGTCTCCCAGATAGTCCATAGACAGCCTTTACACTTTTTTAATCAAAGACTTCTGGAACATTTCCCCTATATTGTCTGTCCTATAACTTAAGCTTCAGTGTTACGTATCAGTTCAGAAGCCCTATTTCCTGCTGACTGGATTTTTTCAAGTCTTTCTGTCACATCTTTTTTCAGCCTTTCAAGAAAATGGCCAGCTTTCATTTTAAAGGGTTCTGAAATCTTTCATGGGAGTCCAAAAAAGAGGGAGTTTCTCTCTTCTTTGCAGTACAAAAACATTAGACATTTTTTCGTCAGTCTTCTACAGGGTGAATGTCCCGAAACAAAACTAAAGTTATTTTCCTTAACAGCCTTACAAGCCTAACATCAATGCTTTCTGTGAAACAGTTCTCACTGGAGGAGATTTGTATAATCCTCAGGCCTCAAAAAGATCTCTTGCAATTACAGCAAATCTTTTGTGAGAAACTCAGGAAGTTTTAGTGCATCGCTGAGCAGTTAACATCTGTGATTTCCTACTGAGTTCTGAGGTTTAAATCAATTAGCAGTAATTGGGACTGTTTACAGTGGCCTTTCATGTGGAACAAGCATATGCTGGAATTTTAAACTAAATATTATTTTCCTGCACCAAGTGCCCATACTGCAAATTTTTAAAAATATTTTGACCCTATGTTGTGTTGTTAGCTTAGCTAGTAACTCATGGTTCTTAGCAAAAGCTATTTCTAGTCTTTTAAACACAACCGAAATCATAAAGTTTGAAGAAAAAAATGAGTTTCATTTTATTTTTATGTTCTCCATTTCTCAACATCTAACTGTTTATGCTGCACTACAATCACATGAACGTGAATTAATTAAATGTAACAAAACAGCTAATTTTGCATTGAGTGGTCTTGAAAATTTTATCCTGCCTATTAAGGTAATAAACCTACCGCATCTAATTACACCCAGAAGTGCCATATGCAGTTTTTGTAAGGGATCGAAGCCACTGACAAGGGTAGTTAGTTGTGCAGAATTCTATTGCGCAGTTTTAAATAAACCTGCTGATCTTTCGGTATGGAGAAGGTATCAGATCAAGAAGTTAGCTGGAAGTTTGCTATGGTGTTTCCCTGCACACCTGGAAGTTAATTCCACGATTAGCCCCTGGCTAGTGCACCAGGACAAGGGAAGGAGCAGTATGCCCCCCAAATTTCCATGGTTTAAGAGCTTCCCATTGCTTCAAGTAAGAAAGAAAAGTGGGTTGATTTCTTAGAGCTTGCAAGTTCTCAGTGCCTTTAAATTGATTTACCAGTGCTGGCACTTCTGAAAACTGTCTTCATGGATGAGACTGAAAGTAGGTGCCAACCCATTGCAGATGCCTCAGCACCTGCAGAGGAAGGGAGATGCTATTTATCCCAGTTTAGCAAATGGGAACAAGGAGCTACTGAGAAGTTGTGACACAGAGAAGCTGAGAAATACATCATTTGCACTAGTGATGATGAGGAGTTCTTCCACTGCTACACTGAAGTGAAAGCTAGACAGTGGCTGTTGATGTAAAAATGACTATTGCATATTGGAACTGAAGCAGGAAGGATTAGTACAAATGCTTATTTCCACACTGTTATGTTGCCAGGGAAATCTATAACAAATACAATCATTATTGGAGAAAGCCAGTTCAATGGAGAAATGCTTTTAAAAATTGAAAATTGAAAGGAGACACAATTACATTTTGTTCAGGTCAATAAGCACTTTCACTTAAGAGGACGATCATTGAATAGCAAACAAGAAGATGCAAAGCCATCATTACTCTGTAATGAACTAAGCCTGGAGCTGGTTTAGAAACTATAACCTGAGAACAACACCATCAGCCATTTGCCAGTGATTTTTCACAGCTAAATAAATGTTTACATGGAGAAAAGCAGGGGAGGGTGGAAGGGCACACAACTTCTTTGTGAATATACATCAGAATATTTGAAAAGTGCTCTCTGTCCCCATTGCTCCCTTTGCAAGTCTTCTTCCCTGGGGCCAGGAGTAGACATGAGCGCCTGGAAAGCCACTGATCCCCAAGATGCTGTTGCAAAAGAGCAAGTGTTGACCAGTGGCAGGCTACAGCAGGGCCACCAGGCACTTCGCTTTCTATTGCCACCCAAGACATTTTTACAGCTTCTTGTCACAGTCATGTTTACTCCTTTTCCAAAGGTAAGAGCCTCTGAACTTTCTGTTCTCCAGACAGAACATTCCCAGCTCCGGTGAGATGCTCTGGTTTCTTTGTCATCTTCATGGTCCTTTGCTGAACTGTCTCCATTAGCTTTAGTCTCTCTTGTTCTGGGGAGCCCAGAACTGGACACGCACTGCAGGTGTGGCCTCACCACTGCTGAGTAAAGGGGAAGGATCACCTCCCCCAAACTGCTGGCAAACCCTTCCTAATGCAGCCCAGGACACTATTCGCCGTCTTGGTGGCAAGGGCACATTGCTGGCTCATGGACAACTTGGTGTCCACCAGGACTCCCAGGCCCTTTTCTGCCAAGGTGCTTTCCAGCTGGGTGGCCTCAGCCTGTCGTGGTGCCTGGGGTTGTTCCTCCTCAGAGCCAGGACTTTGCATTTTCCTGTATTGAACTTCATAAGGTTCCTTTCAGCCCATTTCTCCAGCTTGTCCAGGTCCTTCCAAACGGCAGCACAACCCTCTGGCCTATCAGGCACTCCTCCTAGTCTTATGTCCTTCAGAAAGCCGCGTCTCTGACCCACCAGTGACCTGATAGTGACTATTTATTTTACCCTGAGTAACTTGAAGCATTTAAATCCTGCCTGCACTGCGCAGCATGTGGATGAAGGCTGTTTGTGTAATTATCTTCCCGTAACCTAATTCTGCAGAACGTGGTTCTCATCTACATCATGTGTCTCCTTTCCACCACTCTGACATTGCAAAAAAGGGACAGGCAGTTAAATCCACTTCAAAAACCTTTGATCCAGCAAATACAGCGAAGAAAAGGAAAATGAGGTTTACAGCCTTCCAGAAGTCTGACTGCATGCATTTTCCTTAATTGCAGAAGTTGTTCCTTGTTCTTTCTTCATGTGCATCACCTTTGTGATTGCTGCTTTTTTTTTTTTTTTTTGGTCCTAGCTGATCTCATATCTCTCTCAACAAGCTTTCTGGATGCAAGGCAAGTGATGCAAATGTAGAAATTTGTCCTTCCAAAATTTGTCATGGTCCAATTCTTTCACTATGTTTTCCCTTTCAAAGCCAAAATATCTCTAATTTAAGGAGCTGAGCAGTCTGCAATGATTAGGGTGATAACAGACCAGGACAACTGATATATTTTTTTTCTGACATCTCAACCCATTCTGATTTCAGAAAAATGTTCAAATTGCTTTTAAATATATACTTTGGTATTCAGGCTTCAGTGTCTTTATATTAATATAGTGATATTGCAATGCTTTACAATAACTTCTAAGTCTTTGTTTTCCATTGAACAACACTGGCCTCATATTAAACGGTTTCAAGTGTATTTGAGAGACAAAAGGTGACAGAACTGGTAATTACCTCATTTCTCATTAAAGATGACTTAGAACCCCAGGGACCCATATTAGAATAAATATTCTATCTCCTGTTTATTAACCTTTGTTCTTTAAAATGGTGAATGAGTGCTGATAAAGCTATCGTTACTGTGACTGCCTCAGGAGCTGATGATGTTTCCCCAGCTCCTAATATGATTTGGAGTCACCTTACCAAAAATAAACAGAACTTGACTCTATTATGCTCCAGACTGTCTGTATTTCTAACACATATTTTCAACCTAAATACACAGGCAATATCAGCTGATGTCCCACCATCTAATATGAATGAAACCTACTACGTACCTCATGCGTAGTTTTCTATATGCTATGCTCTAGTGAAGCAAGTGCAGAAATACATGGAGTCCCTAAGTTTCCCTGGCAAAAGTTTATTTTGGAGGGTGAGGTCTTTTTGGCAAGGAATACAAACTTTCCTATGTTGCATGAGAACTGTCATCTGTTTTGTTTCCAACAGTAGCCAGAGCAAGCTGCTTCAAAAGGAAATTCCCAAAACCCTAAATTTGGCTGTTATAGAGCAATTTATTTGCTCAAACCCAAGATAAATGTCCTGAAGCAGGAGAGTTTATACTGTTTCGGAAACTGTTAATTTTAGATCTGGCAATTTCCCCTTAATGCTAGTACTAATTAAGTATTATTGTTTTGACTGCAGAACCTTAAAAGAAATAGAACAGACAATGAGGAAATAGAATAAGCATTGATTAAATAAAAAAAATAAAAGGGACTGTGCCTTGATGGAGAATAGGCAGCTGCAGTCAAGAAAAAAAGTGAAATATCTGGGTGCTACCGTATGATTCTGGACAAATTTGGTAGGAATAAGTTCAGTAAGTATAAGAAATAAGGTAACTGGAATCAAGAGGACTAAACTCTCAAAGGACTCAATCACCATCTTCGAATTAACTTGGTAGTATTTGTTACCCTTTTGCATATTAATATCTTGGGGCTCTGTGACCAGACAACAAAAATATGTTCCTTCATAGTTCTATCGTATTTGTCTTGTCTTTGCACAAAACTTTTTTTTTTTTTTCCCTGATCCAAAAAACTGACAAATCGGATGCCCTGTAAGAATTTCGGAGCTACCAAAGAGATTTACGGCTGATTTCAAACATCTTGCTATGGATGCCTGTCACGGACAATGAAACTATTTTAGTCATTGCCTGTCTAATAAGCCATGACCATGGACCTCAGATAGTAGATGCTCTGAATCACTCATTAACTTTCTAAACAGTGCATGGGGGGATGGACAGAATATGGTTCTCAAACGTGCAGGCTCCACCAGCACGAATGGATCTGGGCAGCAGCAAGTTTTCACTGACATTAAAACATATCTGGAGAAAAAAATCCAGCATTTATATGGCCTCTTTATTTTTTCCTATAAAGAACCCCAAGAATGATTGCAACCATTTTTGATAAGAACTACAAGATACACCTAAAAGTCAGCTACACTGATTGCCTTGTTACCTTTTAACTTCTCTGCCTGATGGTCACACTGACAGGTTTGACACTTTATTTAGTGGGGATCAGTTGTAAAGTTTTCTTGGCTAGACATTTGACGCCGACCTTACCTTGTAATTTTCCTGTGCATTTCCTCCAGGGCCTGATTTATTTCAGTAGTATTTGTTGCAAGCAGAACCCATCAGAGCACAAAGTGACAGATGAGAATATGAAGAGGTCCAGTTACCCAGCTCAGTACTCATAAGCGATACAGGGAGCCACACCATAGGCAGGTAACCAGCACGTTTGCTGAAGTCCCTGAAAATTGTATGTGTTATTGAGTTTGGAAGGGAACATTCAGCTTTCCTAGTTTGCTTGCTAACTGAAGATCAAACAATGTGAATCAAAACACAATCAATCCTCCATTTCTCTGCTTGAGAGATGTAGCCAATTCCTCACTTCTCTTGGACTGCAGAATCCCAGTCTTACCGTGTACGACAGGTATACAGCTGAAATGAAGCTCAGTATGATTTCAAATGGAAAAAAAATTGCAGCGGGAAATACATGGTGAGAGGAGATATTTGGTGCCTCATGTTTCTTAGATGAGCATCTCTACTATGGGCTTTCTCAAGCTCAGAGAATATTTTACAGTTCTGTGAGATGCTGAGCAGCTTTAACAGTTGAGATTGTGAGTGGTACAGCCGGGTCAGTCATTGATGCTCTTCAGCACGTTTGCCCTCCTCTTTTCTCCCCTTCCAGAAGAAAATAAACCAACAAAACCAAGGTGAATGTCTTCTGCTTAGTGAATCGTAGGAGTCTGCTGTGTGGCCAGGAAGCCACCGAAGCTGGCACAGAGAAAAGGGCAGGACTACAGGGCTGGCACAGCAGAGCCACACGTGTCACTGAGCCATTAGATGATCCCACTGAGCCAGCCCCATATCTGGAAAGAGCACTATCTTAGAGACCCCATGTCCTGGTGGTTAGTCTATCACACACTGATGGTCAGATCTCCTCAGGCAAAGGTGGGATCTGAATCTGAGCCTTCTACAGACAAGGTAAGTGCTCTGCCCGCTTGGTTAGCATTTAAAACTGGGAATCTTGCTCCTCCTTTCCTCTTAAAAAGGAAGTCTAATATTGACCACTCTCTTTTTTTTAATTATTGTTAGTATTATTGCCAAAAAAAGAAAGGATATAGTGCTTCACATGGGGAAAGGGTTCAGAGTTGTTAAGACAGGGGAGCCTGTCTCCTCAGCACCTCCTGCTCACTAGTTCAGGTGGCTGCTTGCACTTTTCCCATCCCTGTGAGCTCCAGGGATGCAGCCCAGTGGGGCTGTGCACAGCGTGGGCTTGATAATTCCACTGGGCCGCTCCGCCAGTCACACATGCTGCAGCATCTCACTTTCATTTGTCAAGCTTGCTTTCAGCATGCCCTCAGCCCTAAAATGGTTGCTAGGGAGTGCTGCTTTTTGCTTAGGAAAACAAAAAGAGGAATGTGAAAAGAACTGGGTAAATACTTTGGGGTGCACGTTATTAAATCTCTGCCTTTGTTGCCTTGCTTAAGAGATGGCACAATAATTCCCTTTGCTGCTTTAAGTCTTAAAAGTGGGAGTATGATGCTAACAAATGTTCTGACATGATTGCTGGTAAACCACTTGCAACCCATCAAACAAGGAGCTGCTCATGAACAAAGGAAGAAATGGAGAAAGATAATCTCACCCTCAACACAGAGGTTCACTCTTTCAGAGGGGAATAAAAACACAGCATGACTCAATAGCAGAGGTGACAAACTCCCTCAGGACCACTGGGATTCGGTTATGCCCACCAGCACCCTGTTAAAGAGCCTCCGTAGTGATCCCTCACTGCAGGAAGAGGTGACTTTCCCTCCGCACCCCTGGGACACTGTCTCCCCAGCTGCCTGTTAGGGCTGCGGCAGCCTTCGGCAAGGAACATCTTGTTTTTAACCAAGTGCTTTAACTCCAGCTGGGTTAAAGCAAAAGCCAAGAGGCAGTATTTATTTACAGCATCCAAAACAGACACCACAGTAACAAAGGGGGTTTTAAGGCATAAGAAAGAGGCCTGCTTACAAAAGAAAGTGCAAAAGGTCCTTTTTATTCCGTATCCTGCTCATTTGTTGCAGGTGCTCTCTTGACGTGTCAGAGATGATGTCTCCCCGTGTGTCGTGTGTCACAGGCTGCACTTGTTAGAGAAAAACGTTTCCTCCACATCAACGTCTATAACTAATCTCCTTTCCAGGGGCTCTGAGCAGATTTAATTTTTCCTCTTGAAACTTTCTTTCCATCTGAAACTTACTTCTAACTTACTCAGCAGATGATCTTGACACTTCTCCAGTTAAATTAAGAAAGTCTCACTTGTCTGGAGCTGCAAATGTCACTTTGTCAGACCAGCTGTCATCCCCTGTACTTTACTAGCCAACAAGCACCTTCTTGACTGAGTGCTGCTTTACCTGCTGACCCCGTCCTTCCCCGCTATAGTGACTCAATTGCTTTCACTGTGAAGGTGCTCCAGGCACTAAAGTTTGTATTTAAAATCAGCTAGAACTTTCATAAACACCCTTGGCACAAACATCTAATGCAACAAGTGAACTCAATCATTATCATCCCTTGAATGAGATGGTAACGCTGGGATTAAAGCAACTGAAGGAGACATAGGGGAAAACCTTTCTTCCGAATGTGCCATGAAAATATCAGAAACCATTGACAGCAGAACAATATTTGGCATCTATAACATATTTTCCTGAAAAATATCATATGTTCAACCCACATTAACTCCCTATGGAACAAAAGGCAAATCAGGTACAAATAACAATGGAAGGGAAATGTCCAACCCATTTTGCATGTTTGTTTGAATAAGGGTCAATTTTATTTCAAGACTTTAGTCTTGGGATGACGTGTTTCCTTTCTATATCTTTCTGGACAGGATGACAAGCAAATGACAGCAGAGCTGACAGGTCTATTAGCTGCAGAAATAGGACGGGTGAGCACTTCCTTGTATCACCTCTGGATAATGAGCTGGAGTTCCGACTGCAACCCAGATTCTTGCAGGACAAGCAGCGATGTGGCAGGTTAGTGATAGATGAAGCAACACAACCTGAGGACTTATTTTATATCCAGAGCCTTTACTAACATACCTACAATATACAGTGCCAAGAAGGCAGGAAAAGTCATACATAAGAGCTCTAGGCTCAGCAGAAAGCAGATTTCGGTTACCTGCAAAAGGTTTCCCAGACAAGCCTTTGAGCAAGGTGCTGCGGTTGTAATCATCCCAATGTTTTCCCCTGGTAGCCCTCCATCCTAACATTTATACAGGTCAGGTTGCTTATTCCTCACCTTTTCCTTCCCATTCGCAACACAGCTCAGGGGACTGGAGTTAGAGGCTGTAGGGGTGCAGGGAGGGACATTGTTCCAGTTTCTACTCCAGGACATTTCTGTTCTCTCATTATTAATAAAGAAAAACAAGACAGAAGTCCCAGGGAGTAGCCAGGCTGTGTTCCTACATCTTGGCATGCTGCAGGGATTTAAATGCATTTATAACACAGCATCTAAGTCAGAGGTGGTCTACCTACAGCTGGGAAGCTCTCTGGGAATTACTGGCATTCAGTGCATTCAAACCAACGTTGTTTTTCCCCTGTTAAAACATGCACTTGAAACATAACAAGCTGTCTAGATGTGGGCTGTTTCTAGGCTTGCCTAAAACATCAGCAGTTGCACTTTTTTGTCACATCTTGCTTGGTTAGCTGTTGTAGAAACCTGCTTCTCTTCCAAGTTTTTCCAGAGAAATGCTACTGTGGGGAGATTTCTTCCCTCATCTTCTCTTTCTTTGCTTGTGAAAAAACTTGTCAATAAGAAGGATTTAAAAGAAGAGGAAGAATCAAAAAATAAAAGAAAAAAAAATCAACATATTTGTTTCTATCTGAGGTGGTATTGAAAACATGGTTTACTGAAAAAAAAAGTTAAAAATGTCCAAGAGAGTTAACAAATTTCAAAAGATAGTTAGCCTTTTATATTTGTGGAAAAAAATGGGGGGGTTTGAAAGGTTTTGAACCTCTTTTATTAGATATTTAATATATGGCAAAAGCCAAGAAGGGGACGGAAAACGCCTTCCTATTCTGTGGAAGCATGGAGATAGACACACAATAGGCACAGGGACAATATTTTTTGTCATATTTCTAACTCAGATCCTTGTCGGTGCTGCAAGAGAGTGAAAATCCTTGTAGGATTCTTTACATTCTTTTCTATAACATCTCTCAGAACCCATTGTCTCCCTGCATTAACACAATTCACAACATGTTCGACCACAAAAAGTTATTTCCCTTGTTTAGTTTATAACTTAAGTCCAAGAGATGCAGAAGAGCCTCCACTTGTGAAATAGTGACAATAAATTTAATGGGGAAGTGGGAGGTCCTGCCGGTTACCTTTCAACTATTCTCTTGTTAGATGTACTAAAGATACTTCTCAAAAGTACTTTCAGATGGAAAGTACTGGAATTGCTGTATCCCTGTGAAGAAAGAAAAGGAAGAAGTTGCTTGTTGATCCAAGAAAAGCAGATACAGAAGGTGATCTGTGGGACTAAAGTGTGACAAGAAACTCAGAAACTGCAAGACATTAATGAGATGTATTGATTTAATTAGCCAGTGTAACATAATTTATCATGCTAACCACAAAAGACGTGTCCATAAAAGCTAGTGTTTGAAGGTCACAGTCATAGGTAACATGCCTGCTATGCTACACAAACGTCCAGCTGTAGAGATCTGTTTTACTTAGACTTGGAAAGAAGTTATTGAAAGGCAATTCTGAAAAGTTTCCATATGAACCACACAGTGCTATATGTTGTAATCGGGTCCATTCATCCTCTTAATAATCTGCAGTCTCTGGATTCCCAGTGTTTAGTGGATTTAAATGTCAGAAGTAAACCACTACTTATATAGTGGTATCTGTAACAAGGTCAAAATCCTCAAGTTTCAGGACAATTTATTGTTTTATAATGGTAGGTTCATGCCTGTCAGTCTTTTCTCTCTCCTGCCTCTGCCTGTTCATTATTCAGGAAAAAACTTAAATAATGATAAGGCTCCAAAAGAATTCTTAGTAGCAAAAAGCTTCTTAAGGACCCATTTATGGTCTCAGCTACATATGGGTAAGACTCAAGTACCCTGACAAAGTGAAAAGAGTTCCTGGGGATACATGCCAGCATAAATGAGAGTTTAATTTGACCTTAAATTAGAAACTCTTTGTCCTCTGGGGTCTCAGATATCCTACAGCATTCAGGGCTGCCCCTCTGACACAGAGTATTTTCACGTCTCATTGGAATGTCTTTACCTTAGTGTGAAATTATTAATTTATTTTTTAAATTAAGCTTTTTATGCCATCTTGTTTTTCATTTTCTGACTTACCAAGCTTATGAAAAGTGTTTATATTTGTTTCAGGTTTTAAGTAGTGCAGGGACCTGTTATGCTTTCTTAAGCATGTATTTCTTTAATTGAAACTCCTACTTAATAGCACAACTTTGTCCCTGATTACATGAATATTTGGCCAGGGGCATCTCAGATAGACTGCAAGAACACAAAACTTTGCAAAGCAAAAGCCCTCTTGCATTTCGGGGGGTGGGAATTTGTTCAACACTAACACCTGCACAAGTGACAATCAACACAAGTGTAGGCTCGACTGCAGTGGCTTCTGCTTGTGCACATTCCAGATGCCTCAGAGTTAAACAAGGATGTTGGAAACTAGAGCCCACTCACGACTTTTTCTGTAAGTCTGTTTCTGCTGTATTTAGATTTCCTTTACAGTGGCTGCACAGGAGAGCCAATCTAAAGGATGTTTTCTGCTTACAGAGAGAAAGGAGCTTTATGTTGTTTTGGCTCCAATACATGCAGAACATGGAGAGCTGAAGTCTTAATATAGTTCTTCTCTCTTTGTTCCCTTCATCCTTGCTTGTTACCTTTTAAAGTTTCCTTCAGGGTAACTTCAAACATTTTTTTTTTAAGTTAGTGCAGTACTAAAGGACCGTTTCTAGCAAAAAATGGCCAAAGTAATTGCTCAGGGAAGCTGGTGCTACTTTCAGAGGTTAGAGGGCTATGTCCTACTGACATAAGAGATACAGGTTGCACAGACATAGGAGTATTTGCATGGTGCATTCGCAGCATGAAAGGAAAAAGCCTGGCTAGTAGGTTTTTAGTGAGAATGCAAGCAGCCATAAGGCTTCTCTGAAAGAGTCCAGCCTTTGGCTTTGTAGCTCATTTAATGTAATATTTGCTTTATGACCCCGCCTTACTCTTCAGGTGTTGTTTCTCTTGAGGAGTACTCAAGTAGCGAGGGAACACCAGCCAAAATGTGAAATTTTGTCTGATACTTTCTACATGAGGGACAGGGCGTTTCTTTACCTGCACCTCTGTTAAACCTTCCTGTATTACATACCCTTCCTAATGACCTGTAGGATGTTCAGCCCCGATAATGCAATGAATCTCTGATTATCCAAAAACAGCACACACTTGAGAAGTCACCTCTTTCTCCTCAGTCAGTGGCAACAAGGAAAGACAGTGACCCTCCTAGGTCTTAGCAGCTGCCTGTAAATGAAGAGACATCCCTGACAATTTATCTGCGCATCTGGAGTACAGCTTTTCCGCTTCAGAAAAGGGGCCTCTTAGAGTCCCTTGCAAAGACAGGATTGTTACCCCTTTTGCAAGGCAAGCATTAGATCTGGGTGGTAGACATGGAACTGCATCTTTCAGGCTAATTCTTCTTCCTTTATCTGAGGCAGGAAATCCCAAATCCGTCATCAAACCAACACACATAATGCGTAGCTCACTTAATTTGTTGTTTTTCAAAGAGAGAACAAAACAAGCAGTGCAAATTTTAAGAAGACTGGATACTGTAAGAGTATAAATAAGCTTCAGCAGTTTAACAGAAAGCAGAATTTCCTAGACTAGCATAAATGGCTCATTGGCTAAAACAGATCTGCAGTCTCCGTTTGCTGTAGAAGCCCAGCTGCTCTGCTGATCTCAAAGAAAGAACTATTGCAAGTACAATAAACACTCTGAGATCTTGAAAAATACGGGAAGATATCATCTGTTGTTAGACAGTGTAGAAATAACACAGCAGCGAAACTAACATATAAATACAAAGAGGTTTAAGGCGTCCTCTTTAGAAACAACTATCCTATAGGCTGAAGATCTGAAGAGTTAGCTTTTCTCAGTTCTGACACACAAGGAACTCGGCCTCTCCCCTGTGTAAGAGTTTCAGTTCTCATTCCTGGCTACATAAATCACAGACAAGGTAAACGCATTACGAGTTAAGAGAAGGAAATAACATGATCTCCTAGCAGATACTAAAAGCAATGGCTTTTCACACGCATGCCAAAATGCCTTGCAACTATTAGTATGGAACAAGATACACCCTCTTTTACAAGCAGTTTAGACCAAATTCGTATTTTATTTATTAAATCCTTGACAGGTTGCCCCAAAACTCAGTGCATTTAACACATTTGTCCTCATAACATCTCTTTCAAATCTAGACTCTGCTTTTCTCCCATTTTATAAGCACAGATGAGAGACACCGTTAGAGACACGTACAGATGCACAAAAAAGAACTCAGTGACCAAATCCCAGAGTGCCACAAAACCCGAGGATACCCAGTAACACTGGGCAAAAGTTGTAATGCTGAAAGATGAAAAAAGTCTCTGCTCTGATATAATTTGACAGTGAAGAGGAGCTGACAGTCCATAAATGCTCCTGACATGTAACAACTCCCTTGGGATAGCAGATACACCTGAAAGTGGGAGACAAACAGATAATACAACATTGACCACATTGTCCACATTTTGTGATCACAAATCAGTTTTCTGTTGACAAGGCTCATTTTTCATGGCAGCATCTATGTTTCCAAGCCTTTGCCAAACAGTCATAACTTCATCAGTGCATTCGGGAATACATTTAACAAAATTGCTTTTTGCAGAAGTGAGACAGTACCAAAGCAATGCAATTCTGAAAAACAACAACACAGAGGGAAAGAGAAAAGCTATCTGGAAAAACTAGTGAAGATGGCCCTCAATTTTCTAATAAAACACCCCAGTGCATTGTTGCTTGCTTATTATTCTCTTTATGAATTGCAGTAAAATGAAATTACCAGAGTTTTGCAATATGTGCAACACCATTTCATTAGAAGGATAAAAAGTCAAAACTGTGCTTTATTATCAACAAACTACCTCAGTATGAAGACTGCTCATATGCAACCTTTAATCTTGAATTCTTCATGAAATCAGATGTACAAGATACTATTTGAAGGAGTGAGCCCAGTGCCTGAAGCTGTATAGGAGGTGGTGTCTAAACACATGACAAGCTCAGAAGTCCTTAGTGCTTTCCTTCAAAAAATCAAAACATCAAAAACTTAAAACCATGCTTAGATTATGTGACAAAAATCTTCAAGGCAGAAAATACCAAAGGTACATTTGTGTGTGTCCTTTTGTGCATTACTGTATCATCTTTGATTAGAGGATCATATTAAATTTTTTAAACTAATTATAGCCTGAGTTATCTTCTGCAGCTGTCGATACATGTGGCATTCCTGTGCATTTGTTGTGCGTGCATCAGGGTAAAAAAGTCTATGACACACTTTAATATACAAAACTCTCAGCTAATCAGACAAAGATTTCTGCAGAAACTCTACTCATTCATCCATCTTTCACCTCATAAAGCCAGGCCACCTCCTTAGTGGCCTTTTGTTTGAATGGCATTAGCTTTGCATGAATTGTTACTTGAAACTGAACTTAAAGACGACAATACACTTCTAGTTGGTAATGGTAAGCAGAGGAATGCAAAACACCATGGTGACAGACCAGCCTTTGGCTGGTCAACTTAGTCTGCATTTTAGAAACACTACTAGTGATAGGGTGAAAATCATGCAATGTATACTCAATGGATAACGTTTTTAATGTTATCACATGTGCGTTAACACAGCCTGTTGACAAAAAAAGTTCCTTCCAAATAAGTTTTGATAAAACATGTCAATGACCTAGCACTTGCTGTCTGTGCTGCTATCTCATGGAGCTTTGAATCAAGTCCATGATCCCAAAGTCAAGATACCTGAAAACCTGGGCCTGGGATAGCTATCATGCTTTCGACAAGAGAAAAATTCACAATGGCCTCTCCAGTTATGGAAGGACTTCACACAGAACCTCTGCACCATGGCAAATCCAAAGCCTTTCTCTTCCAAGGCATGCTTCTGTTACTTGCCTCTTCTAACAAACACACCAAGTAGGGCATACAATTAAGCAAGAGATCACCCCCTGCTCACCCCCCCGGATCAAAACAACAGGTGTATTGTACCTCCCCTCTGCAGAGAAGACAGGTCAGTCACACCCGAGCGGTGCTACCTGTGTGACAGAACGCATAAAGCTGCTCCGACACCACAGCAATAAACTCACACCAGGCAGAAGGGCAGATCCGAAGAGTTCATAGATTAAAAAGGCTTATATAGGAGGTAGTGCATTATGATTAGCCTGGGATACAACCAACATTACATATGGAAAAACTAAAGCACAGGTCTGTCAGAAGTCTGTCAAACGTCTCTTTGAAAGTTTATACGATCAGTTAGGAAAAGTATGAATCTCCTAGGTCCTGTCTATAGCCACAAAGCCATCAAGGCTAAAACAACAAGCGTCCAAGCTCAGAGCAGCAAAACTTTCCATTAAGAACTACTGGAATTTGACCAGTGTCTTGCTCCCACCCTACCATACATTGGTCTCAATTTATCCTCAGGCTGTATTTGGTATTCGCAGCAGAAAGGAGGGAGCATAACACTGTTTTTACAGGAGCATTTGGTCATGGGAATGACATTGTCTTTGTACCGAGCATTAACATTAACAAACTGCTCCAGAATTCAGTATAGACGAAAACAAAACAAAACAAAACTTAAATGAAACAGCAGAGAGCTAAATAAGAACAAGATAATCTGCATTTTTTGCCTAATAGCTAAAATTTATGATGCAGGCAGGGGGACACCATTCACTAGAGCACTTCTCTTACATGTATGGTCAGGAACATGCATATTCCAGTGAGGGTCAACGGCAGCTGAAGGGCTGATTCTACTTGGTAGATCGGGATGGGCACAGGGGTCATGATGACGACCTTGGGATCCTGACTCCTGCTGAGGCCTGAATTGAACCTCCAAGGTTCGACCTCTCAGTGGAAACCAACGAGAGAAGTGACAGACCAGAGGGAACAGTAGTTCTGTCTATGAGCCAAACTTATTAAATATTTTCACCAGTGACCACAGCACAGTGGCATGGTCCACTAGAAATGTTCTAAGAACATTCGCTGATGTGACAGTAAGAAGCATCACAAATAAAGATGAGGAATGGGAAACCTAGGGAAAGGATCAAACATACAAAGTACAGGGTCATGCACTTATGAAATAATTAGATTTTTCTGCCACAGAATAACAGCATTCTTTGGTTCTCCACAGAGGGGAAAAACTAGGTTGTTCACTATGAACCACCAGTGTGCTGCAGATGTGAAAAAAGAGAAGTACTCGCTAATGCATGAAATGAAGTGTCCCCAAAAGAAATAAGAAAGCATTAATGTCACTTTGCTAAGATGCACACCTTGTGCACAATTTCTTCATTCCTGCACAAGGGTGATTAATTCAAAGCAGAACAGACACAGAATCTGGTAGAACTCAAAGTCAATCTTCAGGAAAAAAAAAGTGTTATTAAAATGAGCTCTGAGGAGACAAAATTGTTCCCTAAAGACAACATGAGGTTTAAGAACCCAGAAAGAAAACTATCTACCTACATTAAAGAATGGCACAACAACAAATGGGTGTAAATTAGCCACGGTTACACTTTTCCCAGGACAGCAGGCCAAACAAACAAACAAAACCAAAAACCAACCAAACAAAAACACAACCCCCAAAACAACAAACAAAACCCAAAAAACCAACCAAACAAAAATATTTTGGGGGGTCAGAATATGAGAGGAGTCATATGAGAAAGAACCATGTGGAAGAGTGCCAGCTGTAGCAGGAGGATTGGTTTAAGGGATGGAAAAGTCTTACAGGTTCTGGATTCCAGGTCTTTCAAAAATGCTTTAAAATTATCTTCTATGTCCCAAATAAAAATGATAAATACTAATAATGGAACACTTGCCTAGTAGAGTAAGAGGCAAAAATCAACTTTAAAATGTAAAATGATACCCAACAAAACAAATAGCCCACGTGAGGCCTTTTTTACTTACTAGCCTTCTGGTAACTATAACAACAAATTGCCACTGGTTTCTTCTTTAAACAAAAATTTTCTAAATTTGGTGAAAGTTAATTACTCTTGTGTAAATAGTGACTCTTGCTGAGCAAGCGTCAAAATCTAGAAGAGGAGAAAAGTACAGGTTGTACTGCATACCCTAGTAATTAGAAATATTAGTGAAATAAATCAGCATTGCTATACGATAAGATGTTCTTTTGAGTTCATGTGGTCATCGAAATAACCCAACAGGCTAGGAAAAAATGTTTTCATTTGCAAATTATGATACCAATTCCAAAATCCCCAAGCCACCAAGACATTTTTTCAAATGCCTGAGGCAGTCTAAAAAGCACTTTTAAGGACAGGAAAAAAAATCTGAAAGGCTTGTTGTTAATATATTTTCACTCTAAGCATCTTACAGAGCCCTCTGTCACGCTGTGCTCCCTGTCCTCTGCTGGCCTTGCTCATGCCTTGTTTACTTACCTACGCAGACAACTGCCAGAGCTGTGTTTGCTGGCTCAGAACAGATGCTGCTCTTTGTACTCTCAAGATAAGAGGCTGCAACAGTCAATCCATGTTTGTGCATCTCAACCACAAAATATAACCTTAATAATTACTGTGAATCAACTAAAACAACAGCTCATATCTTCTTCTCAATAGCCATTAATTTAAAAGGCACTCTGAATTTAGTGCATTTTCATTTTGCTTCACATATTTGAGAATCCTTATTCCAACAAATTAAAAAAAGAAACAACCTTTTCAGCAACAAAGCACCAGCTGTAAATTGTCCCATACCTCCGTTTTCTTTCAAAGCTCAAACAAAAGACTGTTCTTGCCCTTCTCTATTAAGTCCACATAAATCAAAGCCTAGTAAAGGGCAAGTCTGGTAATCTGAGAAAGCAGCCTACAGTAGCTATACGATTGGATCATTACATGTCATGCTTCCCATTAGTCACAGACAGAAACTTCTGACAAAGTTTACAAAGAAGTTGAGAGCAGAGCTGTTGCATCATGGATGCACTCAATAAGCCTGTTAATCTGGGACTACATCACACAGAGCTGACAGAACACTGAATTTCTTTCTCCCGTCTTCTTGTTTTACAGCCCATGTCCTTCTACTGCATTTTCACTAGTTAGCTGTGCTGAGCCCTCCCATTATGATGGCACAGTGACAACAACTGACTCCATGTCTGTCCAGACGCGGTCACAGGACTTTCTCAGACATAGCCAGCCCCCTTGCTATACAGGGGACAATTCTATATTCTGAAGTGGGACTGACAGGTGAAGACGAGAGACTGTCTCCCTCTTGTCCCTACTGTGCATCCTTGGTTGATGTAAATTGGCAATGGCTCTGTTAAAGTCAGGACAGCTACAGGAGCTTTATTGTACCTGATGGTCTGCTCCTCAACTGTGTAACTCAGTTTATGGCCACACAGAGACTTTTTTCTCAGCAGCAGTGCTGAGCAAACAACCTTGTCACTGGTAGGAGAGTCATGACCTTTATGATACAGTCATTGTTTTAAAAGTGAGAAAACACATGTAGGTAAAAGACAAGATGGCGAGTCAATATGGGTTGTAATTAACTGGTGTCAATAATTAAAGTGTAAAGTCTTGCACAAGCCCCCAGCTTCACAACACAGAACTCACCTGCAGATCCACCTTCCTGCCTGCACTGCAGAAAACCCAGTTATCACAGGAAAAGATAAACAACAAAATAAAATGCTTTGCAACCTAGCGGAAGTGAATAAAAGCACAGAAGTTTGGGGAACGAGATGCTGGAGAGCAACTCTGCGAAGAGGGATCTGGGGGCTCTGGTCAACAGCAAGTTGAACACGAGCCAACAGTGTCCCTGGCAGCCAAGAGGGGCAACCATGTCCTGGGTGCATCCAGCCCAGCATGGCCAGCCGGGCAGGGAGGGGATTGTCCCGCTCTGCTCTGCACTGGGGCGGCCTCACCTGCAGCACCGGCTGCAGTTCTGGGAGCCACAGGATTAAAAAAAGATATTAAGCTATTGGAGAGTGTCCAGAAGAGGGCTACGAAGTTGGTGAAGGGTCTGGAGGGGAAGTCGTATGAGGAGTGGCTGAAGTCACTTGGTTTGTTCAGCCTGGAGAAGAGGAGACTGAGGGGAGGCCTCATGGTGGCTACAGCTTCCTCACAAGGGGAGGAGGAAGGGTAGGTACTGGTCTCTTCTATCTGGTGACCAATGAGAGAACCCAAGGGAACGTCAGGAAGATGTGCCAGGGGAGGTTTAGGTTGGACATGAGGAAAAGGTTCTTCACCCAGGGTGTTCTGGAGAACTGGAACAGGCTCCCCAGGGAGGTGTCACAGCCCCAAGCCTGACAGTGTTCAAGAAGAGACTGGACAACGCCCTCAGACACATGGTGTGAACTGTGGGGTTGTCATCTGCAGGGACAGGAGCTGGACTCGATGATCCTTGTGGGTTCCTTCCAACTCAGGACATTCTATGATTCTATGATTACATAACATTTTATAATTTGAAATAAACAGTTTTCTATTGTTTACAATTGTAAACTGATATGCATTTACATAATCACTGAATTTAAGCAGGTAGAAGAAAGCATCTGTCACTAAGGACGCAGTACACAGACTTGCACAATCCATGTGTAAGACAACGAGATGAGAATGAAGCATGTGCCACCAGACACAATACAGCAGCGAGACAACAATATCGCTGCCATATTTAAGAGAACGCCATCTGAACATACCAAACCACAGTACCATGGGATCTGAACACAGCAATTGCTGTCCACAGTAAGAAAAAATGCCATGCTTTAATGTGGCAATCTTATATTGGAAGACATGTATGTTGCTACTGAGCCATTGGCATGTGGACCTGCAAAATTCCTGATATTCTGTGAACGTTGTCTAATGCTCAACGGCACCTGCTATGAGGCAATCCAGCCTGCTCTAAAAGAGTAAACCAAAGAAGCCTAGTAAAGACAGAACTGCTCAATGTTTCTATAATTTGTCCATCTGCAGATTTTGCAGTGCTTCTACGACAGTGATACAGTGGTAGCAAGAAAACTTGTGGAGGAAAACCAAAAGGAATGAAGCTGATGAGCTAATGCAGTGCCTCAAACGAGTTACCTGTCATTTGTAATGGAGCACAGTCGGCTAGGAGAGAAATGAAAGGACACAAAGTGTAAAATTGAAACCACAAAGTGATGTTCTGGAGGAACGAAAATGAAGGCAGCAAGACAGAGAGAAAATTGCATTTAAACCCAGAATATTTGAGTGCAAAAATACCTATTGTAAATTTTAATAAAAGTAGTTCCTTTTATGTAAAAGTTTCCCTACACAGAAAAGCGAAATGGAGATAAGCTAGAACTTACCTTTCAACTCACAGGGTAATACCAGTATAGGTCCCTGATGAACCCATTTGTTATTATTTCATCTATCCTAACCTACTCTGTCAGGGATTAAAACTAAGCTAGAAAGTCACCCTAATTTTGGGATTAAAATAACTCCATTGGGACTCATTTCGTATGCCAATTCAATTATCACACTTAAATGGTCAAACTTGTTTAAAAGAAGTAAAAAGCCCTACACTAATATAATTCACCCTGTGACCCATGAATGACAGATACAATATTGTTGTCTGCTATTGCTAACAGAGAGAACAGTACCGGTCCGACAGATAGGCATGGTTTGTGCACCACACCAATAGTCATCTTAGTAACTTTATAGCATATTAGAATTAAAGCTGACATTTTTAATATCTTCTTGTTGCTGTACACTATTTGGAAACTGCGCATTAGGAAAGGATGCACATCTATCTCAGTTAATGTGAGTTGGGGACTTCTTAATGTCATTGCTGATTTATTATTATTACTTTAAGGGTAACACTGCTTGGCACTACAGAAAGCAAAAATTAAGACACTTTCTGCTGTGAAAAACGCAGAGTGTAACAGACACAAAATGCTGGGGAGAGAGGGCAAGCGATAAGAAGGACCACACATTTTCTAAGAACACAGCTTCTAGGTCAACTCCTATCTTGGTGAATGCTTTTCCATCTGCATGGAGATACTGTCTGCACACTTCAAAACTAAACAAGCTTTCTGTTATGGATGTATCCAAACACGTTATTTAGACTAGACTAAAACATACCACTAACTCTGGATGCTAAAAAAATAACACAGTAACTAATTGCACTTTGTACTTACACGGCTTTTCAAAATGCCGATGTTAACAAGGAAATGGCATCATGCTATTCAATAAATGAAGAAATGAAGGTAAGAGCAATGATGGTCAAACATCAAGGAAGTGCCTTGAGGGAAACTCAAAAGGTTTCCTCAACTCAAGTTAACTGCTTATGAGAGCGCATGGTTCACTGCTAAAATAATCCTGAAACAATGGCCAAGTTTCTCTTTTAAACAGCAGCAAGAAAGTGTCAAATACAGGAAGAAAGTGTCAAATGTCGTGCCTCAAATCTACTACTGGTTCAGTAGGAAATATCACATAAGAAATAGGAGGGGAAAAAAAGCCAAGAAAGTTGTCTTTAGAAATAAGAGTTCTGAATAATGTATTGCGTGGTACCTGGAAAAATATGAAAAACTTTTTTTTTTTTTCTGAACATGGCCAAAGAAATAGATTTACAAATGGTAATCCTTCTGAAGCATTGATATAGTATTATATGCCATCTGGTGTTTTCCAGATAATGTAAGATAATGTATGTTAATGGAGATCTCAGAGCTAGAACCAAAGAAAGGGCAACATGCTGGCCACTAAGCGTGCCAAATTGCCCTGTCCCTGTATAGATATAGACAGGTAATTGTGGCCATTGGGAACCTGGGGAAGGAAAGCTTCTCCAAGTGGGAGGCCAGCTGGAACAGAAAGATTTATTTTTCTTCTGGGGACAACTTCTGCTTCCAACTGTGGTGGATCGATCCTGGCCGGCAGCTGAGCACCCACCCAGCTGCTCGGTCATTCCTTCTCTCCTTCTCCCCTCTCGCCAGTGTGATGGGACAGAGCATAGGAAGAGCAAAAGCAAGAAAACTTGTGAGTCAAGAGAGAGTTTAGCAAGTGAACAGGAAAAAAAAAAAAAAAAAGCCAGTGTTGCAAAGGCAGTAACAACTCATCACCTCCCACAAACAGACCAATGCCCAGCTATTTCCTGAGCAACCACCACCTTGAAAGACACCCCTCTCCTCTCCCCGTTTCATCCTATACCCCTAGGTTTTACTGCAGCTCATGATGCTATATGGTACAGAATATCCCTTTGGCCAATTCAGGTCAGCTATCCCCATTGTGTCCTCTCCTAATTTCTTGTCCAGTCTCAGCCTATTTACTGAGAGGAGGTGGGAACACAGTGGCAAATAAAAGAGAAGATTCAGCTGTAATAAAAATATTGATTAGTTACCAGCACTGCTGGAGCCACAAATCCAGACCACAGCACCATGCGGGCTGTTATGAAGAATGTCAGCTCCACCCCAGCCAAACCCAGTTCACCAATGTATAGGGGAAAAAAGAACAAGGAAAAGCTTCAAGCTTACGTAGGCAGAGGGCAAGCTCCTAAAAAGTTTAATGTTTTAAGTGTACACACTGAATTTAGTACTCTCTGAGGATTTGCTTCCTGAGCCAGCTGCAGCGCTGACACTGCAGTGGCACGACTGGAGCCTTGAGCTCCTACAGGTGCATGGGTTGATTTATGTTTTATCTCTGGAAGGGATTTTTTCCCCAAAAGTACTCCCGGTGAAATGTCTGCACTCATCATTCTGGAATCATGTATGTTACCATAGGCAGATTAACTCTTTACGGCCACAATACCAAATGACACAGGACACAACAGAGACTGAACCTCAAAAGCATAACTATTCTCTGACCTAGGACTGATTCACACATGCAAAACCATGACACGGGTCATTTAAATAGGCTGGAAAAGATTTTAAAGTTGAAGCATTTACGCGTAATATAAATGTCTGCCACCTGCAAAAATCCGTCATTTTCTGGGATGCTGAACCTGTCACAGAAATTAAGCAGAGCAAACAGCGAACTAATTTAGAAAATATATTTTATTCATAAAATGACTAAACATTGGTGCATATACAAAATACCCCGGAGCTAGATAATTTAGTCCCTGAATACAAAACTCAGAATATTTTTGTTCTTCCTTCAATACTGAAAGTTAAAATAATAACAGAAAAATAAGATGATATCCAGACTGGGTGCTGGGAAGCCTCAGCTACTTGGTTTTGGATGTGTAAAACCCAGAGAAGGTGTCCAAAACTTTGCAGGGTCACTTCTCACGTTATCATCATTTAATCATCAAATGGGTAAAGAGCATGTTAACTTTCTTGATATTCAGGAATTTTCAAAAAACTCCTCCAAGAAGAATATTCCCTCCAGAATAGATTCTCCCAAAATATATCTGCTTTCCTAAAAGGTAATGTGGTGGGGTGACCCCAGCTGGATGCCAGGTTTCCACCAAAGCTGCTTTATCACTCCCCTCCTCAGCTGGACAGGGGAGAAAAAAATATAACTAAAGGTTTATGGATTGAGATAAGGACAGGGAGATCACTCAGCAATTACCATCACAGGCAAAACAGACTTGACTTGGGGAAATTAGTTTAATTTATTACCAAACAAATCAGAGGAAGATAATGAGAAATAAAACCAAATCTTAAAACACCTTTCCCCACTCCTCCCTTCTTCCCAGTCCCAACTTCACTCCCAATTTCTCTACCTCCTCCCCCTGCGCAGCACAGGGGGACAGGGAATGAGGGTTGTGGTCAGTTCATCACACATCGTCTCTGCTGCTCCTTCCTCAGGGCAGGACTCCTCACACTCTTCCCCTGCTCCAGTGTGGGGTCTCACCCACAGTAGACAGTCCTCCATGAACTTCTCCAATGTGAGTCCTTCCCACAGACTGCAGTTCTTCATGAACTGCTCGCTCCAGTGTGGGCCCCTTCTATGGGGTCACAAGTCCTGCCAGAAAACCTGCTCCAGTGTGGGCTTCCCAAAGGGTCACAGCCTCCTTCAGGCATCCCTGTGCTCCAGCCTGGGCTCCTCCATGGGCTGCAGGTGGGTATCTGCTCCACCAAGGACCTCCATGGGCTGCAGGTGGGTATCTGCTCCACCAAGGACCTCCATGGGCTGCAGGGGGACAGCCGGCCTCACCACAGGCTGCACCACGGGCTGCAGGGGAATCTCTGCTCTGGTGCCTGGAGCAGCTCCTGCCCCTCCTGCACTGACCTTGGTGTCTGCAGAGCTGTTTCTCTCACATATTCTCACTCCTCTCTCTCGCTGCAATTGCTGTTGTGCAGCTGCTTCTGTTTCCCGTTTCTTATCTGTGTTATCTCAGAGGTGGTACCACCACCACTGATGGGCTCAGCCTTGGCCAGCAGCAGGTCTGTCTTGGAGCCGGCTGGCTCTATCGGACATGGGGAAAGCTTCCAGCACCTTCTCATAGAAGTCACCTCTGCAGCACCCCTGCCACCAAAACCTTGCCATGCAACACCAATACAGGTAGCATCTTTATTTTAAGAGTTTAAAGATGGATGTTGAAAAAGCCAGCCTACATAAACAAGCTTTCTTTTTTTTTTCTTTTTTTTTTTTTATACCTTTTGTATACATTTTGAGAACACAAGAACCGTCACACTAGGTCAGATGAACCATTCCAGTGCCTGACACTGATTTGTTTAAGGAAAACTGCAGCTAAGCTAGGCAGATATGGGACAAGACCCTGAAGGGATGAGGGGTCCAAGAGAGATGGCTGATATTAAGGGATCACCTCCTTCTAGCTCAAGAACAGTCCATCCCAATGAGCAAGAATTGTGGAAAAAATGCCAGGAGGCATCTTTTCTGCTCCTTAGCCTATGCACTTATACCATCCTGTTCCCTTGAACAAGGGAAGGCAAAAATTGCTGTCAACTAAGTGAGCAATCCACTCTGAAACTAAAAGTGTTAACAGCTTCTATGTTCCACAGAAATGCACTGTCGCTCCCATGGAAGGCGGCTAAGCATCCACAACAGAGAACGACAATTTAAAGTAGCTGTATTGACTTGCTACAAGTATCTTTCACTCCCAGCAGTTTCTGCAAGGCCAGCCTTCACCTACACACTTTTTATTTGAATTTGAAGGAATAATTATTCTAAGTAACCATAAAACCTTAATTTTCCAAAATATTATCATTTTTTTAAAAATCTCCATGAGGTGTAGGAATACAGAAGCTGTCTTCCTTCTCTCCCAAGAAGGAAGGTAAATCTTAATGTGGAAACAATATACATGATAAACATTTTATATTTTAAATTTGGACCTCTAACTTTACCAGAACAAACAAAGTAAAGAACTTGCCTTAGTAACCATCACATTAAGTATTTTAAAACCTCTTTTTGCTACCAGTTGTGAATTTGCCTAAGGACATACAGGTCACTATCAAACCCTGTCTAAGTACTAAGATACATAGGTATTTTCTTTTTGGCAATGAAGAGACAATAATAGTCATCCCAGCTGGATCTGACAGGACTGACAGGTAAGTCACTCTTAGAATGATGTCTAAGAATGTACTATATGCAAAAGTTAACTCTCTCTGTCTTTGGTTTTGAAACACATCCAAATATGAAGAATAACACACCACACCCCCATTTTGTTTTGTATTGCTAGTGGATTTTTTTCTAGAAGTGACACCATTGGAAGTTATCTGTACACTTCTGCTAAAAATGAATTTGAGAATTGTTTTTGACACAGGTATCTGAGTTCTTCACATCTTCAAAAAGGCAACCTGTAAAAGGAATCAAAAACAATACTGTGATTAGTCTCAACGCTGCGGGTAAAACAAAAATGTTTCATTGTATTAACTGAAATTACATATTATAATAATCTTTTCACTTAACAGAAAAAAACAAACAACAAAACACTAACATAATGAGAGAGCAGAGGCTATATTTGAGAGCAGTGTTACTTTCCCACCACTTTTCTACCTAATATATTTCTCCTAAAAATTCCCAAGCTTACTCTTTTTGCTCAAGAACTGCACTGGCTGCTGAAATACATATCAAAACCTCTTTTTTTCCCAGAATAACAAAGCACAAGATGTTCATATTGTCTAACTTAAAAGGCTATTTGATAGTATTTTGAAACCAGCTTAGATTAAATCTTTGATCCATTCCCTGTTCTGCCCAAGTATTAGCTTGTTTGAACAGTGCTGTCACTGTAAGTGAAATCCTGATTCCAAAGTCATAATGAAAAGTCCAAGGTCATAAAGAAAAAATGCCTTACATTTTAAAATGACCAGGAACCAAAATCCTATCCTAGGGGAGAAGACAAATACTTGTATATGATCAGAGGACAGCAAATGATGTACCTCTTATTTTTCGTGCATTAAGTGGACTGTCAAGTCTAACAGCTATTTAGAGGGAAGGTGATTTGTCAAATACATGAGACCTATAGGATTTCTGGTGTCCTAGCTCAGTTGTTCTTGGTCACACGCATGCAGCAGTTTCCCCTGCATGGTTTTGGCTTTGTTTAACCTTCTTCAGAGCCTGTAGGATACTAACTCAGAAAGTTAAGTTAGCTGACTGGAAACACAATCATGTGTCCAGATTCTCATGTGCCAAGGAGATTGCTTCCGATATTCAATTAGGAGCTTTGCTGACAACAAGGACAGAAAAAAAAGATGGACAGATTCCACCAATGAAGCACCAAAAAAAAAAAAAAGACTACCACATTACACGGTCTTCTGAAAATATAACCTGTTTCTCCTACCCCATGACAAATACACAAGTAAAAAACATTTGAGACATAACATAGCACTTCTTTTTTTCTCTACAAGAGCTTTCGACAGTCACTTAAGTGAAGATGCAAATTATCATCAAATACTACTTTAGATTTTCAGAGCTGACCCTCAAACACCATTCTACTTGATACTGTGACTAAAGAATGCATGACACGTGATCAACCAGAAGGAATTGAATTACAGTATAAAATATGAGTGAATGTTCAGAACAGAGGTCAAAACAGAGTAAAACCATATATTTTGGACCCTCTGCCCAAAGAATATTTGCGAGTCATATGTCTGCTATAGAGGATGTTTTAACATATCTAAAAGCCTTCTCGAAAATCATTCATACAAAGGATTCATGTCTAAAATAACATGACTACAAGGCATGAATGGGACATGACAATAGCAATTCTTGGTTAACAATCAAAAAAATCAAGTGATTTCACTTCCCGAATGTCTCTTCCGCTACTGTAACACTAACAGCAGTAACCTATTAGAAAGCTGCAATGCTACTACATGGAAGGGTTTGTACAGGTAAGACAACCGAGATCCCCCAAAGCTTCCACAGTTCTGAATCATTCTGGTTTTTTTTTTTCTAAATTGAAACTAAAATTCAGAAACAAGAATTTTCAGGTGGAACATAAATTTTCAGAAACGTCTGTAGGCAAAGCAAATAGCAGGATGGCCAGGGTAGAAGTTTGCCAGCTTTCCCACAAAAATCTCATCACACTGACATATTCCCACTGAATATTTTCATTCAGCTCAATCAGCATTTTCCAACAGGAAGTTGCTACATCAAAAACATTTCTGTCAGCTCAGCCAAGGGGTGTTGTAAAGGCTGGAGACTACTCATCGTGTAGAGAAATTTATCCACTAGGCCAAAGACTCCCACCCTCAAAGGTATAAATTGAAAGGAAAGTCAATATCCCTGTCACCTTTCTCATGATTTAATTGCTCAGATGAATAGAGACACGCATAATTAAGAGCAAATGTAAAATCTTACCTATGCATTAAAGTCATAAGCAACACAGGCTAGGGATGAAATCCTGGCACCAATTTAGTCAATTAAGACAAAACTCAATTGACTTTAACAAGGTGAGAAATTCGTCCTTGCTTTGCAAGGAAGAAAAAGCAAAATCAAGAAAAGCAATAACCATCTCCGTAGACAAGATTCAAAATTTTAAAGATTCTTCTACCTGAGGTTGCAGGTTCCTTTGATACAGTTTTGAGGTATCATTAGAGTGGATATATTTGTTTAATTTGACTACTTGCCATATTTTATAATGCATGAAATACACTTTTTCACTCCTTTGATGGGATTATTTCAACATAATGTTTCCCTAGACTGCTAGGCTCTCCTACTGCCCAATAAAATGAAACACATCAAAAGGAATCATTTATCACTGTCTCTATTTACGTTTACTACCAACGTGAACAAAAAGATCACATTAGATCATCCCTACAGTTGACATAGCCAAAAAAAAAGGGATAACACATGGAAATCACAAGCTGTTTAAAGAACACCTGCAACATATGAAGATGTCCATGAAAAACAAACAAACAACTGAAACTAAACACTTAAAAAGTTCCATCCTATCCAAAGTTCAATACAAAGCATATAAAATATTTCTTTATCATAACTGGCACTGTAGATGCTCTTGGATCTCTAAACAGCAGTTAACTACATGGTCTACAAAATAAATGAATTACTATAGGTTAGAAAGTGGGTCCTAGTGGTCCTCTCCCAATTCTCCAGCTATTAGGATACTTTTTCTGCAGGACAGACAAACACTGCCCTCTTCCAAGTCTAGTAGCAGCTCTTTCAGTGAAGTCTGCAAATCCAGTATTTCACTGCTATTAGGGCACTTTGAAAGAAAAATAATGTGCTGAACAGCTATCTGATCTACAAACTGAGGTTTATCACCAAATTCAGAATAAAAGTCAGTTCTCTAATCAGTTTATTAAAGGATTTTTATTGACCTTATCTCAGCATGTTGTCCCCTTCTTAAAGCACTCGAGATAGCTAATATTAATTCATCGTTAAGAACTGATTTCTGTACTCCAGCACCCTTACTTATATGACAGAAGACATTGGTTTTTTTCATTTTCTCTCAATTATTTCTGAAGATGATAATCTTATTCTACTTCAAAGTATCAAGTGCATCTCAGCACTCCGCCCCATTAGTTTCCACAGAGCCGGAAGTTGCTAAGACCTCTGGATAATGAACATAAACTCTATATTTTCAAACATTTTAAGATACATTAATACAGAGGGAGTAGTAGAGTACCACAGGCATACAAATTATATCTCACAAAACCGCTTTTTGTGTAAACAATGAAGCAGTAAGAACTTTGCTAAAAGCTTTCAGAGCCAGGGTAAGTTAAGAAATCCAGGCTGTGACATTTGATTCTAGAAGCTGTGCTCTCAGCTTTCCCAGGAAAATGGGAAAACACAAAATATCAAACTGTTAAGCATATTCCAGACTACATGGGAGTGGAACTGAGGACTGAGAAAAGCATCCTGACAGAGAGTGTACTTATGTGGTCAAACTTTGCAACACGTTACCCAGACAGGTTGTGCAACCTCCATCCTTCTTTTGCAGATCCCAAACTCGACCGGGGGACAGGCCAGGGCACCCGGCTCTGGCTGACCCTGCTTGAGCGGTGGGGTTGGATGGGGACATCTCCAGCGGTGACCTCCAGCCTCAGCCTTTCTGTGACTCTTGTGACAATTTTCTACGTACACACACACACAGGCGAGTGAAACAGCAGCACTATGCTGGTGGAAATTCTTTACTATAAGCTACAAAACCAGAAGTTGGCAATATTCTTTCCTCGGTAGGGAGAACATAGTTATGGGGTTATAGGTTTCAGTCTTTCTGAAACTTTCTAATAGCATTTTATTTTATATAGTGTTCACCAAGCTGTGCCTCAAAGCATTTTCCTGACTTCATACGAGAAAAATCTTGTGGAAAACAGCAGGGAAAAGGTATTTCCTACTGAATTAAGCATTCAGTAACAAACACTGAGGACTAACAGGTGAAAGAAAAAAATTATAATTTCAGAAAATATTTGAAAAGCTATGGAGACCTAATGAATGAAGGAGATAAAAGAAGGCAGTTCCAGATGGCAGAAGCTGCTGGAAAGAAACCTCTTCTACCCAAGCAGTAACGCTGGGTGAGCAGGCAGAGTGGATGACTGCTGTACGAAAAGCAGAAGCGTGACTAGAGGCAGCTAAACAATATATTTTAAAGAAATGCAATTTGCAAATCCAGTACATACAATCTGTCTTGTGGAGCTGACAACAGATAGAGGAAATGCAGCAACAGGAGAAAATTATTTTCTCAGCTAAGCAAAGGAAAAGTAGTTCAATCTTTCTATCAGCGGCAAGAACCAGAAAAGAAGCAAGATCCTTATTTCAACAAAACAGGAAAATAACCCGGATGCCAAAGGATGCATTCCCATGCTCTAATACCAATTTTTAAACTGTTCTTATGTTTGGATTCTCTTTAAAGGAGACCAAGTGAACCATGCATAAATAAAGATCTCTGTGTATGTCTCTCAAAGCTGGGGACACAGAATTTCTAATGACTATGTCTCTCCCAAGAGCTAAATAAAAGTAGGTAGAAAATACACTACAGAATTTCTCTTCAGTATTAGAGAGAGTATTGTATTTCTGTTTACTCCTGCATAATTATAAAGGGGTTGAAAGTAGTTACATATGCTTTGGTTTGAGCAAAAGAAAATGAACCTGCGAATACTTCCTGCAACATAACAACTCTGGTTTTGCTTTTCCATTGCACACCAAAGAATAAAACTGCACCAATAGACTCAAAACTGAAGCTTAAAGACATAAAAGACATTTTACTGTTGTCGTCTTTGAACATCAGACCAATTTTTAAACGCTACCACACATGGTTCATAATGCTACACTGTGTTTTAGAAGAACTCAACGTAAACTGCTGTCTTAAATCATATGTGCTGCAAGCAGACAATCTGTACATAAACAGATACTAATGCTTTAATCCCGCGCATGTGCTATGTGAAACCAGGCATGATTGAGTGAGCAACTGAAGAGGAAATGTTGATTATATGGCAATGAGGCTGCAGCCTACAATCAATGTCAGATGCTGTATTTATTTCCACTCAAGGCTGACAGGTAATCAAGCAATGCCATGCCATGCCATGCATGTGTGTGGGAAGAGAATGACCTTCCCAAGAAGACATGGACAGCTGTGGGCAGAGCTCTGCTCCCAGATCAGCTGTGCTGGTGGAAGGTGTTAACTACACAGGGTCAATGGTTTCCCTCTGCCACAAGTTACTGTTCCTCCCTCCCCACAAAATGCCAGTTCAAGCTTTCTACCTAGTGTCTGGTGAAATCAGACTGGAATGCTAAACACTGGGCTGTGCTAACTGGATGGATTTATCCTAGAAACTAGAAAAGGAGGGCTGGCACAAACAATGCTGCTGGTCAATCACAGGGGAGAGACTAAGCTCTGGTGGAAATGAGTGAAAAGCTGAGAATAATGTTCCCTTTACATGTACAACTGGATTTGGAAGATAATGTATGTGCAAAGCCTCAGACCAAATTCTGATTCACACAGATTTGTACTGCCATGAAAGCTATGGGTAGTGCTAAGTGTTATGGTTTAAGCCTTAATAATCACAGCTAATGCAACTGCTTGGATGGTTGTAATTATAGTGCAGTCAAGATACCTTCTACATAGAATACACCTCTACTTCAAAAAAAGAATCAGAGGAAGTGATACAACCACGTTTGTGTGACTACAACTGAGCCTACATGTAAAAAAAACCCCTGTATTTAATAATGCACACGTACAGCTGCAGCAACAATGTGCATAAACACATAGAGAAGGCCATAATCCTGCCCTATACATTTCTCAATGCTGTAAAATAAATACAGATTAAGGAGTGAGATGATTGTAAAGCATCTGCACCATGTCCAGGTCCCAGCTCTAAAAATACCTGGTTTCTGATAATCTCTGCTCTAAGTTTGGTGTTCCCACCAGTGCTGATGACAGATGGAGGAGCCAAAGGACTTCTGCCTTCTCTGAGGTGCAACGCTCCTCTTCCCATTCCTGCACCACCAGCAGAAGCAGCGATGTCTTATAGCTGTTACCATTACCCTGTGGATTAGCAACTATCAGCAATGGCTGATTCTAAATAACCACACTAAAACTTAAGAGTTCCCCTGCCTACGCATACTGCACAGTTTACATATTCGCTTTCACCTAACGGTCAGGGACCAAGTCTGCCGATGCACAAATAACCTGTTCCAGAAATACGTTTTGGCACCAGTGTGAATGAACGGACACAAAGCAGATGGCATTAGATGAGCAGAGACGTGAGAGAACATTAACTGCTATATTTACACTCGCCCCCACTGAATCACTGAATCCACAGACCCATTAAAAAGCAGCTGCCTTTTCCAGACTGAATGTTACCAGGTTGTTGCATATTACCCCTACACTTCTGAGGCTGCTCCTGGGAAGTGTAAAGGCATTTTTAGAGGAAACTGGAGAGGAAGTCAGCGTCTTCACTACTGGAAGAATAAGAGGAGCCAGAGGTGTCCCTACCTTGACAGTGTAGGATTTACGTGCCTTAAGAAGACCTCCTGGTAGCCTGCAAACACCCTGGTGGTGCTCCAGCTGCAAAGATGCCCTCAGTTACATTTATGTTTAATTCTCTTTCTTCTACACTGCAGGCTCTCAGGATGATAGCTGAACGTTTCATCACTGTGTGCCTGTTTTCCCTATGCCACAGAGGTAATGTAAGTAGTCTTAGCTGCGCTAATATCCCCTCCACAGCCAATCAATGGCAGCCACTCATCATAACATGTCAAAAATAATTGTTTCAGGTTCTCTCAGACAGGAAAAGTTTCCCAAAATGCTTTAAGTGGTATGCAGTGAGAAGTCTGGTTTTGAGTATGTATCAGAACATGAAAAAGTGTTTTATATAATTACTCCTCCCTCGCATTTTTGGCCAAAGCAAACCAAGGAACCACCCACCTCTGCCCATAGCAGCAGAACTTCACACCACTAGGCTCGTAAGACTTAAATACTTTACTGTGGAAAACAAACAATTTAAAACAAAAATAGCACTAGAGAACACAAGTCCATTGAAAAGGTCACTGAAACAATACTACGATACTACACAGATTGACTGAACAGATACAGTTCACCAAGCCCAGTTTCAAATATTTAATCGAATAAGAAGCTAAATCTACGGTCAGTATAGAAGCCTTCATGACTATCACTATCATGCCTGAATTCCAATGGAGACGTAAAATCAAATATATCCAGAACACTCTCACAGCGAAACATGGCAGTGCTGCCCAGGACTATGTGGTGATAGCAATAATGAAGTCAACAGAAGCACAAGTTGTGGAACTATCTAATCCTGACAAGCTAAAACCCTGAAAATTGGGTTGAAGAATGTGGGTATGTGGAATGGCATCTTTGCAATCTGACAGTCCACTGACTCCTATGGGGCTCAGATTTGGATGTGGAGGAAAGGACATTTTGTGAAGGACCCTTACCTCACTCATTCCACAGGAGGTCAAGTTCATTCTGTCACATCTGCATCTGCAAGGAACTTCCCCTCTCAAACAGAAGTTGTTTCAAGCAGCTCTAAGGTCTTACAGGAAACATATTTTTGGTCAGTGCTATACTACCACCGAAGCAGAGGAACACAGGTCGCAACAAAAGCTGGAGGAAATTTGACTTCAGTAGACCTATCATCTAAACAGCCAAATTCCCCAGCACTTCAAGGCAAAGGCTGGGGAAAGGCAAGTCCTGGACTGTGCAGTGTGAAAGGTGCTGTAGATCTGTGGGCTTTCCAGGCTTCATTGCAGGAAGAAACTTACTAGAAGAACATCACTCTGATAAATCACTTTCTTCTTCTGTCCAAGCTGGGGAACATATAAAATATAACCATCCATTCAAGCAGAGATTGGTTTCAATTACTAGTGGAATTAATTGTAACCAAAGCAAGGATTTATTTTTTTAAATATGATTTTTCAATCTGGTAATGCTCCTTCAGGATTTAAGAAATAAATCCATCTATAAATCAGCATGCATTCTTTCAACTAAACCTTCCTGAAATTATTAATTTCTTATAAGAATGAAGTTGGATTTGAAATATGACAGAGATAAATGAGAAAAAGCAAGAGATTCCTCTGAAGTCCCAGGCTGTGCACGTGCACTGCAAGCTATCTCTCTGCTAACGTAACAGTTGCATGCTGAAGCTTGCCCAAGCTTTAGAGGAAAAACTATATGCAGCTGCAAAACCAGCAGAAAATAGACCTCTGTGTGTTTTTATTTCATATGAAGAAAACCAATTTATTTTATTATTATTATTTTAGACCAAGTAGTTCTTTGTGTCAAAAAAGTAAAAGGTTTTCTGGGTTCTTGTTTTTCGAGTTAAGTTGAGAATGCTATTAATCTTTTGTTTCTTTACATCTAGACACAAGAAGCCCCAAAACTTCATGGCTTTTTGTCTTTTGCCTAGCCTTCCTCATTAGCCTATACCACTTCTATTTCCACTGCAGATGTTAACTTCTTGTGGCAGCCATCATTAAGACAGGAACAGAAACAGCAGTATTTTTTACCTAATTAATTACTGATCCAAAGCGAACCTGGCTACAAAACACACTGAATTTAGGATTTTCTTAGTCAACACCAGAGGATGTTTGATTTTTACTGTTGTAATTACCATGCCAAACTTCATACTAATCAGGCAATTTGCGCAGCACATATTTTTCTGCATCGAGTGGCTTTAAGCTGCTGTAGAAATGACATTTGTTTAAGCACATACTTGTGTGGGCAGTTGGGGGACACACGTTAACCTAAAACAAACAAGGCACTGCAAGCTGCTGTGTCAACCTGCAGCACGCTACCTACATCCTAAAGCTAGAGACGCGAAGAAATTAAACCTCGGCACACCAAACTGGAACATATGATGCAGCTCCTAAAAACTTTTTAGCCTTGCTGGAACGTGTTGCACAAGGCTGAAATAGAGAAGGTCGTGTTTGCCGCCCTCCCAAAGACCTGCACTCCATTCACATTTCGACAGCAGAATTTGCTCTGGGCTGATTTCCTCAAAGTCATGCCAGTCTAAGGCTCTGTTGTGTTTTTGGAGATCTCAGGCTATGACATTTCTTTGCGCTCTTGGGAATCTGTTTCAACTGACCAGCATCACCAATACCCACACACGGCTGTATCTTCCCCAGAAAGGGAAAGGGGTGACATGCTGATTCCACTGTAGTGTCTGGCAACTGCACCTCTTACAGTATTTAAAAAATGAGGAAAAGAACGAAAAAAGCCCTGATCAAGGCACTATGCATAGTCTGATGTCTTTCAAAAGAAAGGCCTAGATAGAGAGACATATGGATTTATTTTGTTGACCACGAAGCAAGTGAGTTGTACCTAATTCCAGAGGGAATAAATAGGGCCAACTAAGCGGCA